>NC_134111.1:2960000-3322500 GCF_040939455.1 Microcebus murinus
ACATTACTCACTAAGTTTAACTCTAAACTGGATAAGTGTTTTATTAGTCCTCAACATTGTGGGCAGCCACCTTAGTACAAAGCTGATGCTATGGATGGAAGAGCTGAGAGGTAGGCAGAACCAGGACCTTAATGAAATCTTTGAACACCTGAATCATGCATTCAAAAGACTGTCCTAGCTTTGGCTTCTGATGTGTAAGCATCAGAATGTTTTATTAGGTATGCCAGCCAGAGGAGGGTTTCCTCTTATATGCAGCTTAAAACATCTTAAGAGATACAACTCCATTCATATATAAAATTACTAAAAACAGAACTGTATTTTAAAAAATAGCAGATACAATATGATCCTGCTTTTAATATATGTGTAGAGGTGGATGTATATACAAATATGTAAAAATGTTAATAATAGTAATTTTGGGTAGAATATTTTACTTTTCTTTATTCATCAAGTTTTTTACATAATAAATATTACTCAAGTAATCAGATTCAGATAATTTTACCACATTCTTCCCCTGCTTTGCTGATTGTCAATCTTTTTGTTTTAAGTTTTATTAAAAATATTTTTTGGCCAGGCATGGTGGCTCACACCTGTAATCCTAGCACTCTTAGAGGCCAAGACGGATGGACTGTTTGAGCTCAGGAGTTCAAGACCAGCCTGAGCAAGAACGAGACCCCATCTCTACCAAAAATAGAAAAAATTAGCTGGGCATGGTGGCATGTGCCTGTAGTCCCAGCTACTCGAGAGGCTGGGGCAGAAGGATTGCTTGTGTCCAGGAGTTTGAGGTTGCTAGGCTGATGCCATGGCACTCTAGCCAGGGCAACAGAGTGAGACTCTGTCTCAATTTAAAAAGAAAATATATATATATATATATATATATATATATATATATATATATATATATATATATAATTTGGTAATGACATCATAAATGTGGGTTTATTTACCCAAAATTAATACTGCTAACTCCTAATCAACTTGAGATCACAACCAAAGATATTATAAGACAAAACTACAGAGCAATATCTCTTAAGCATAGAGATGGAAAAATCCTCAACAAAACACCAGAAGCAAACCAAATCTAGCAACATATTTAAAAATTATATACCATTACCAAGTGGTATTTATCTCCAAGTTGGTTTAACATCCAAAAATGAATTAATGTACTACACCATATCAACAAAATATAAAACAGGGCCGAGCGTGGTGGCTCACGCCTGTAATCCTAGCACTTTGGGAGGCCGAGGCGGGCGGATTGCTCAAGGTCAGGAGTTCGAAACCAGCCTGAGCGAGACCCCGTCTCTACCAAAAATAGAAAGAAATTAATTGACCAACTAAAAATATATATACAAAAAATTAGCCGGGCATGGTGGCGCATGCCTGTAGTCCCAGCTACTCGGGAGGCTGAGGCAGTAGGATCGCTGAGCCCCGGAGATTGAGGTTGCTGTGAGCCAGGCTAATGCCACGGCACTCACTCTAGCCTGGGCAACAAAGTGAGACTCTGTCTCAAAAAAAAAAAATAAAATAAAATATAAAACAGAAACCACATGATCATCTCAATTGATATAGAAAAAGCATTTGACAAAATCCAACAGCTTTCATGATAAAAACATTCAACAAACTAGGAATATGAGGGAACTTCCTCAACTTGACAAATGGCATCTATGAAAAACCAACAACTACATCGTTCTTAATGGTGAAGACAGGATGCTTTCCCACTATGGTCAGGTGCAGAAAGGAAGTCTGCTCTCACCCTGTCTATTCAAAATTGTACATTGGAAGTTCTAGCCAGAAAAATTAGGCAATGAAAATAAATAGAAGGCATTCTGATTGGAAAGGAAGAAATAAAACTATATTTATTCACAGATGACATGATCTTACACATACAAGATCCAAGAGGAATTCACTAAAAAACACTAAACTAATACATGAGTACAGCAAAGTTGCAGGGTGCATGCTCAACATACAAAAATCATTTGTATTTATGGATATTTATAATGAACAATCTAAACATAAAATTAAGAAAAAAATTTCATTTAGAATAGCATATAAAAGGATAGAGTATTTAAGAATAAGTTTAACAAAAGTACAAAAGTTAAAGTTGAAACCTATAAAACATTCTTAAAACAAATTAAAGACCTAAATAAATAAATAAAAAGACATTTCATGTTCATGGATTGAAAGAACTAATATCATTGAAATGGCAATATCCCCCAAATTGATCTACAGATTCAACACATTCCTTATCAGAATTCCTGTTGTCTTTTGCAGAAATTTATAAGCTAATTCTAAAATTCATATGGAATTTCATGTGATTCAGAATATCCAAAACGACTTTGAAAAATAACAAAGTATTGAGACTCACACTCCCAATTTCAAAACTTACTACAAAGTAACAGTAATGAAAATGTGGTACTAGGGTATGGATATAGATCAATGAAATAGAACTAACATTACAAAAATAAAACTTTGTATCCTCCCCCCACCAAAAAAAAAATCAGGAGGCGGTGGGGGAAAAAAATAAAATCAGGAAAACTCTGTGTCTATGGTCACCTGACACAGGTATCAAGATTAGTCAATGGGGAAAAGGAATAGTCTTTTCAAAACGGTGCTGGGACAACTGAATAGCCACATGTAAAGAATGAAGTTGTTACCTCACAAAATTTGACTCAAACTGTAGAGACTTACATGTAAGAGCTAAAACTATTAAACTCCTAGAAAAAATATAGAAGTAAACATGAAAAATCTTCATAGAAAAATCTTTGTGTCCTTGAATTTGGCAATGGATTCTTTTTATTTTATTTTATTTTATTTATTTATTTATTTATTTATTTATTTTTTTTTTTTTTTTGAGACAGAGTCTCACTGAACTAGAGTGCCGTGGCATCAGCCTAGTTCACAGCAACCTCAAACTGCTGGGCTCAAATGATCCTACTGCCTCAGCCTCCTGGATAGCTGGGACTACAGGCTCACATCACTGTGCTCAGCTAATTTTTTCTACTTTTAGTTGTTTGGCTAATTTCTTTCCATTTATAGTGGAGATGGGGTCTCGCTCTTGCTCAGGCTCGTCTTGAACTCCTGAGCTCAAGCAATCCTCCCTTCTCAGCCTCCCAGACTGATAGGATTACAGGCGTGAGCCACTGCGCCTGGCCAAGGCAATGGATGCTTAGATATGACAAAATGAGTGAGTAAGAAAAGAAAAAATAAACTTGACTTCATCAAAATTTAAAAATTTGTACCTCAAAAGACAATACCAAGAGTGTAAGGACAACACACAGAATAGGAGAAAGTATTTGTAAATCACTTATCTTACAAAAGCCTTGTATCTAGAATTTAGAAAGAACTCTTTCAACTCAATAACTTAAAAAGAACCCAATTTTTTAAATGGCTAAAGGATCTGAACAGATATTTTTTCTAAGGAAGATATACAAATAGCAAATAAGAATGTGAAAAACTGTTCAACATCATGTATCATTAGAAAAAGGCAAATCAAACCCACAGTGAGATACCACCTAACATCCATTAGGATAGTTATTATGAAAGGAAGGGGAGGGGGAGGGGAGAGGGAGGGGAGGGGAGGGGAGGGGAGGGGCGGGGAGGGGAGGGAAGGGAAGGGAAGGGAAGGGAAGGGAAGGGAAGGGAAGGGAAGGGAAGGGAAGGGAAGGGAAGGGAAGGGAAGGGAAGGGAAGGGAAGGGAAGGGAAGGGAAGGGAAGGGAAGGGAAGGGAAGGGAAGGGAAGGGAAGGGAAGGGAAGGGAAGGGAAGGGAACAACTATTGGTGAAAATCCTGGAGAAATTGGAACCCTCATGCATTGCTAGTTGGAATGTAAAATGGTGCAGCTGCTATGGAAAACAGTATAGTGGTTCCTCAAAATGGTTAACATAGAGGCCGGGCGCGGTGGCTCACACCTGTAATCCCAGCTCTCTGGGAGGCCGAGGTGGGTGGATCGTTTGAGCTCAGGAGTTCGAAACCAACCTGAGCAAGAGCGAGACCCCATCTCTACTATAAATAGAAAGAAATTAATTGGCCAACTAATATATATAGAAAAAATTAGCCGGGCATGGTGGTGCATGCCTGTAGTCCCAACTACTTGGGAGGCTGAGGCAGGAGGATCACTTGAGCCCAGGAGTTTGAGGTTGCTGTGAGCTAGGCTGATGCTATGGCACTCACTCTAGCCTAGGCAACAAAGTGAGACTCTGTCTCAAAAAAAAAAAAAAAAATGGTTAACATAGAATTACTATATGATCCAGAAATTCCATTCCTAGGTATTTATCCAAAATAATAGAAAACAGAGACTCAACCATATACTTGTATACCAATGTTCCTAGCAGTATTATTCACAATAGCCAAAAGGGAGAAACAGTCTAAAAGATAAACAAAACATATGAATGGATAAGCTAAAATGTGATATATACATACAAAAGAATATTATTCAGCCTTAAAAGGAATTAAATTCTGATACCTGCTATGCTATAGACTGAATTGTGTCACCTCCCGAATTCACATGTTGAAGCCCTAACGCCCCAATACGATGGTATTTGGCGATGAGGCCTTTGGGAGAAAATTAGATTTAGATGAGATCGTGAGTGTGGACCTTATGACAGGATCAGTGTGCTTATCTAAGTGTCTAAGAGACACAGAGCTCAACTGCGCTGCAATGTGAGGAGGTGCAAGAAGGTGGCTGTGTGTAAGACAAAAAGAGAGCCCTCACCAGAACTTAGTCATGCTGGCACTCTGACCTCAGGCTTTAGCTTCTAGAAACTATGAGAAATAGATTTATGTTTAAGCCACTCAGTCTATGGTATTTTGTTATGGTAGCCCAACCTGACTAAGACATGCTACAACATGGATGAACTTTGAAGACATATGCTAAGTGAAATTAAGCCAAACACAAAAGGACAAACATTATATGATTTCCTTTATATGAGATAACTAGGCTAGGCAAATTCATAGAGACAGAAAATAGAATATAGGTTACTAGGAGTTGGGGAAAGGAGAGAAGGAGGAGTTATTATTTAATGGGCACAGAGTTTCTATGTGGAATCATGGAAAAGTTCTAGAGACTGACAGCTGCACAAATGTGCTTAATACACTAAACTGTACACCTAAAGAAGGTCAAAATGGTTAGTTTTATGTAAATACATTTTACTGCAATAATAAATGCTACAAAAGATACAGGGAGGCCAGGCACAGTAGCTCATGCCTATAATCTCAGCACTGGGAGGCCAAGACTGGAGGAATGCTTGAGGCCAAGAGCTCAAGACCAGCCTGGGCAACACAGCAAGATCCTATCTGTAAAACCAAATACATGGAGCAATAATTGACAAAGCTAAAAGGGGAATTATGTTACTATGTAATTATAGTTGGAGTTTTTTAGTTGATATTTTGATTTGCATTTTGCTAATGACTAATGATCTTTCCATGTGCTTATTGACCATTTGTATCTTCTTTAGGGAAATATTTATTCAAGTCCCTTGCCCATTTTTTTATATGGGTGGGGTTTTAGTTTGCTTTTTTTATGTGTTTAATTATGCTTAGTTGTAGGAGTTCTTTATATAATATATGTATATTTTTGTGGGTTACTTAGGATTTTCTACATGTTGGATTTCTTTTCCAATTTAGAGAACTTTCATTTCTTTTTCTTGCCTAATTTCTCTGGACAGAATTTTCAGGGCTATGTTGAATAGAGGTGGTAAAAGTGGCATCCTTATCTTTTTCTTGATTTTAGGGGAAAAGGTTTTTATTTTTTCACCATTGAGTATGATGTTAGTTGTAGATTTTTCACATATAGTCCTTATCATGTAGGGAATATGCCCTTTTATTGCTAGTTTATTGAGTGTTTTTATCATTAAAAGGTGTTGAATTTTATCAAATGTTTCTTTCAAAGGAGATGATTATGTAGTATTTTTCTTTCATTCTATCAGTGTGGATATTACAATGAATGGTTTTCATGTGTTCAATTACCCTCTGGGGTTTAAACTCACTTGCTCATGGTGTATAATCAATTTAATATTTGGTTTGGCAGTATTTTGTTGAGAAATTTTGGATCTTCGCAAGAGATACTGGCCTCCAGTTTTCTTGTAGGATCTTTGGCTTTGGTATCAGGGTAATGCTGGCCTCATAGAATGAGTTAGGAAGTATTCATTTCTCTTCAATTTTTTGGAAGAGTTTGTTAAAGATTGGAGTTAATTAATCTTTAAATGTTCAGTAGAGTTCATCAATAAAGTCATTTGGTCCTGAGCTTTTTCTTTTTGAGGAGGTTTTTGATTATTGGTTTAATCTCCTTACTTGTTATAAGTCTAGTCTGATTTTCTATTTCTTCTTGTGACAGTTTTGGTAGTTTGTATGTTTATACAAATTTGTTCTTTTAATCTAGGTTATCGCTGGGTGTGGTGGCTTACAGCTGTAATCCTAGCACTCTGGGAGGCCAAAACGGGCAGATTGCTCAAGGTAAGGAGTTTGAAACCAGCCTGAGCAAGAGCGAGACCCCATCTCTACTAAAAATAGAAAGAAATTAATTGGCCAACTAAAAATATATAGAAAAAATTAGCTGGGCATGGTGGCACATGGCACTCTAGCCCAGGCAACAAAGTGAGACTCTGTCTCAAAAACAAACAAACAAACAAAAATCTAGGTTATCTGTTGGTGTACAATTTTTCATAGTATTCCCTTACAATCAATTTTATTTTTGTAAAATAGGTGGTAATGTTTCCACTTCCATTTCTGATTGTGATTGACTGAGTCATCCCCCACCCCCATCAATCTACCTAAGAATTTCTCAATTTTGTTGATATTTTCAAAGAACCAACTTTTGGTTTCATTGATGTTCTCTATTGTTTTTCTATTCTCTATTTCGTTTATCTCTGTCCTGATGTTATTTTCTTCCCTCTGCTAGTTTAGGTTTAATGTACTCTTCCTTTTATAGTTCTTTGAAATGCAGTTAGATTATTAATTTGAGATCTTTCTTCATTTTTAATATAGGTATTTGCAGCTATAAATTCCCTCTTAGCACTGTGACCCATAAGTTTTAGTATGTTGTGTTTTCATTTTTATCTATATCAAGACATTTTTAAATTTCCTTGTAATTTCACCTTGACCCATTGGTTATTTAAGAATGTATTAATTTTCACATTTTTGTGAAATTTCCAGTTTTCCATTATTGATTTCTAGTTTCATTCCATTGTGATTGAAATATATTTCATGATTTCAATTTTTTAAAATGCATTAAGACTTATTTTAGATACATATGGTGTATCCTGGAGAATGTTCCATATGGATTTTTAAAAATATATCTTTTGCTGTCACATAGAGTATTCTGTATGTGTCTATTAAGTCTAATTGGTTTATACCATTGTTCAAGTCCTCTTGTTCCTCTATTAATCTTCTGACTGTTCTATATAGTTTTTAAAACAGAGTATTGAAGTATCCAACTATTATTGTAGAACTATTTCTTCCTTCATTTCTGTCTATATTTCTGTTTTTACTTCATATATTTTAGGCTGTGGGTTTGTGTGTGTGTGTGTTTGTGTACTTGCTTATGACTACTGTCATCTTGCTGAATTGGCGTTTTATCAATACATAATGTTCTTGTTTGTCTTTTGTAAACTTTTTATACTTAACATCCATTTTATGAGATAATAATTTAGCTACCCCAGGTCTCTTATGCATGGAATAACTTTTTCTATCCTTTTACTTTCTAACTCTTTGTGTCTTAGTATGTGAAGTTAGTCTCTTGTAAACAACATATAGATATTTTTTCAAAATCCAATCTGCCAATCTCTACCTTTTAATAGAAGAGCTTAACCTATTTACATTTAAAGTAATAATCAATAAGGAAGAATTTAGTTCTGCCATTTAGTTACTTGTTTTCTGTATATCATGTTTTTTCTCCATTACTTTTTTGTGTTTAGTTGAACTAATTATTGAAGTGTACCATTTTGATTCCCCTCTTCTTTCCTTTTCTATGTATTTTAATGTTATTTTCTTAGCACTTATCTTGGCAATTACAATTAACATTTTAAACTTATGACAACCTAGTTTAAATAATATCAACTTAGTTTCCATAGTATATACTTTCCTTCTGCATGTTTCCATCCCTCTCCCTTAAATTGTTTTTGTCACAAATTATATCTTTATAATTTTGTGCTCATTTTGTGCTCATTAGCATAAATTTATAATTATTGTTCTATGTATTTGCCTTTAAATCACACAGGAAAATATTGGAATTATAAACCAAAAGTAAATATTTTGCTTTTATATTTATCGATGTAGTTACCTTTATCAGTGTTTTTTCTTGTGCATTTGGGCTGTTGTCTATTGTCTTTTCACTTTAGTCTGAAAGATTCCCTTTAGCATTTATGGTGGGAAAGGTCTACTGGTAACAAACACCTTTAGCTTTTGTTTATCTAAAACTGTCTAATTTCTCCTTTATTCTTCAAGATAGTTTTACCAGGTACAGAATTCTTGGTCGAAAGGCTGTTATTGTTGTTTTTTCGGGACACAAATATGTCATCTTCCTGCCTTCTGGCCTTCATGGTTTCTGATGAGAATTCAGTTGTTAATCATGAAAATCCCTTGTATGTGATGAGTTGCTTTTCTCTTGCTGCTTTCAAAATTCTCTTTTTCAGCTTTAACAATTTGACTATGTGTCTTGCTGTAGATCTCTTTGAATTTATGCTACTTTGAGTTCATAAACTTCTTGGGTGTGTAGATTCATGCCCTTCATCAGATTTCAGTCATTATTTCTTCAAATGCTTTTTCTGCCCTTCTAACTCTCTTCTTCTTCTGGGACTCCTATGATGTATATGTTGGTGCACTTGATGATGTTCCACAGGCCTCTCAGGCTCTGCTCATTTTTCTTTATTCTTCTTATTTTCTCCTCTTCAGCTGGATAATTTCAATTGTCATCCTGCTGTCATTTATTTTTCCTGATGAAAAGTCAACTGTCACTTTTATTGTCATTCCCCTATGTACCACATGTCTTTTTTGCTTTCCTGCTACTACATTTTAAACATTTTCTTTATCTTCAGTTTTCAGCATTTAGCTATGATGTGCCTAGGTGTGGCCTTCTTTAGATTAATCTTGTTTTTAAGGAGAAGGGGTGGTGATGTATGGTGAGGCCAGATGACGATAAAGAGAGAAACAAGATCCAAGAGTTTGATGGTCTTATACTCACAGCTCCCTGGGGAGAAACAGTACACTTCGCAGGGTCACTCGGGGGAAATGTGGGCAAAACCCTTTACTGTGGCTTCCCCAGGAGGGAGCAGCTGAGGCAGGGTTAGCAGGCTGAGGACTATCTGATTAGGAAAGTTTCGGCAGGCTCTAAGGAACAAGGGTTGTCTGGTATCTGGCCCTCGGGTGGCTAGGGTGGTGGCCCGGAATGTGAGAGCCCCAGAAAGGAAGGGGTTGAGGCTGTAAAACTAATTGGCTGCTCCAGAGGACTGACTGGCCTCTAGCCAGGGCCTCCAAACTGGGTCAAGACAGCATGTTTTCAAAAACTTTTATTATAGGGGGTCACTGATGTTCTTGAATTTATGAATTGATATTTTAAATCTTTAAAAAATTTTGGCAAATATGTCTCCACATATATATTCCTGCCACATTTTCTCTCCTCCCCTGAGACCTCAGTTACATACTTGTTACACTGCCTCACAGCTTATTGAATCTGTTCGATTTTTTTCAATCTTTCTCTTTTTTCTTCAATTTGGATAATTTCCATTAACTTGTCTTCAAGTTCACTGATCTTTTCTTCTGCAGTGTTTAATCCTCTTTTAAGCCCATCCATGAAATTAGTTATTTTTAAAAATTTCATCTCTCTCCTAAAATTCTCTATCTGTTCATCCTTTACATCTATCCTTTCCTGTAGATTCTATACCTGGAGGACACTATGCTAAATGAAATAACCAGAGAAAGACAAATACTGCCTGATCTCACTTATATGTAGAATCTAAAAAAGTCAAACTCACAGAAACAGAATAGAACAGTGGATGCTGGTGGGGGGCAAAATGCTGGGGGGTAGGCAAAATGCGAAGATGCTGACCAAAGCATACAAGCTTTTGGTCTTTAAGATGAGCAAGTTCTTGGGATCTAATAGTGTACAGCATGGATGGTAATGGATGTGTTAATTTGTGATAATCATCACATAATACATGAGCATGTCAAATCATCACATTGTATACCTTGAATATATACAATCTTTGTCAATTAAGTATTTTAAAATAAAAAATATATACAAATATAGGACATACCAAAAGTAAAGGCAATAAAAAGCATCCACTTAAGTTTAAGGAAAACATTTATAATTGTTATTTTTTAGTTTCATAAACTCAACATCTTAGTTGTCTATGGGTGGTTTTTTTCTTGATTGCATATTCATGCTTCTTCTCATGTCCACTGATTTGTGATTATATACTGGGCATTCTGAATAATATATTATAGAGACTCTGGATTCAGTCCTCCCTCCCCCACGAAAAAAAACCTGTTTTGTCTATGTAGTTACTAGTGTAAGCAATTTTAGTAGACAATGAAGTTACTACCTTAATTCCTTGAAGTCTTGATTTTAGGCTTTATTAGGGTAGGTCTATTTTAATTTTCCCTTCAGTCCTAGAGGCTAGAATTGAGTTCTGAGCTGTCATCCTAATCCTAAGGCATGACCCTCTGGGTTTTTAAGGAAAATCTGGAATATCTACCTAATGCCTCTAACTTGGTGGGACATAAATTCCAAGGTTTTCCTCCACAGCAAGCAGCTGCTGAGATCTTTTCTTCCAAGTGTTGCTTTCCACTGGGCCTCCCGGAATCCTGTCCTGTATATGTACAATATAGGAGTCAGCCACAGATTTGAAGGGACCGTGTAAGGGAAATTTGGGGGCTCTGTCTTCCTCCTTTCTTGGGATTTTCCCTTTCAATTTGTAGCTGCTCAGACAGCCCTGAACTGAATTGGCTCCTCAGCCTAGTAAGACTACCACTTTTTATTTCCTGTGGGCCACATGAGAAACACTGACTTAAATGTGGATCTTACCCCATGTGTTTCTTTTTTGAAGAGACGGGGTCTTGTTCTGTTGCCCAGGCTGGAGTACAGTGGCCTCATCATAGCTCACTGCAACCTCTAATTCCTGAGCTCAAGTGATCCTCCTACCTCAGCTTCCTATGTAGCTGGTACTACAGGCATGTGCCTCCATGCCTGGCTAATTTTTCTATTTTTTGTAGAAACAGGTCTTGCTCTTGCTTGGGCTGGTCTCAAACTCCTGGCCTCAAGCCATCCTCCCCCCTTGGCCTCCCAAAGTGCTAGGATTACAGGTGTGAGCCACCACACCCAGCCTGTGTTTCTTTTCTTTTGATGGTTGAGTCCCTTCCACTTTTTGCCAGTCTCTAGTCACATTCCATTGCATTTCTATTGAAATGTATAATTATCAGCAATAGATTAGTCTGAGACAAGTTGCTCTGCCATTATTGGAAGCTAGACTGTAATTAGATGCTTAAGGGTTATTTAAAATAAAATAAACTCCAACTTCCTTTTCTTTCGAATGCCTGACCTCGAGCAATCCACCTGCCTCGGCCTCCCAGAGTGCTAGGATTACAGGCGCGAGCCACTGCACCCGGCCTACCTTTTATTTCTTTATCTGGGTGACAGTTACACAAGTGCTTTCACTTTGTGAAAATCTATCCAGATGTGTGTTTGTGTACTTTTCTGTACAAGCTATGTACTTCAACAAAAAGTTTATTACAAGAAAAAAACCATTTTTGTGCCAGCACCCAGTTTAAACCCCTTAAGGTCTTTCTTGTACCCCCAGGATCAAACCCAGACCCTTCTCCCGCAGCTCTTGACCATGACTCTGGCCACCCAGGTGTGCTTGCAAACTCCCTCAACAAGACACTAGTGCAAGTTCCTTCCTCTCCTCCCTCCCTCGTCCCACATGGACAGCTACTACTTATCCCTCAGGCTTCAACATAAGCACCATTCCTTGCAGCAGCTCTTCCTGACCACTAAGTCTCTCCTCCTGCATTTTAGGTGCCCCCTTTTGTCCCCTTGTGGACACCAGGTTGCTCTCCCCAACCTCCGCTCAGCAGTGCACTGATCACACCTGCACTGTCCAGAGAGCACTCAACAGCAGGAAGCCATGGAGGAGCTCAGAGAACTGGCCAGATGAATGACATCCATGCCACCCTCCTAAGAAACACAGTGACACGGTTAGGCCTGGCTGTCTCATGATTCCATCTGGCCTCGAGGCCTCCCTGTGCCCCACTCTTACGGCTGGGGCTGCCTGCCGACCAGATTCTGCCTGGGGTAGCTCCCAGGGGTTAGGCACCTAGATGAGATCTGGGTGCTATCCCAAAAATCCAAAGAAATGGCTACAACCAGAACCAAGCTCCCCTGCCAGACAGACTTAGCACAGCCTTCCTTCATGTGTCTGAGTTTGCAGCTTCTTCCAGATGAGGGGTTGGACCCTGCACTCTGTTAATCTGCTTTTCCTAAACATAAAAGCTGAATGACTGATCGGACAATTTTAAAGAACAGAGGAACAAGTTTATTGTGTTGAGCAGACCTTATTTTCATTACAGTACCAGGAAATTCATTCTCAATTCCCTTCAGATGCAGAGATTCTGCAGACATTTAAGACCCCAATGCTATTCCCAAGCAAGGGGCAGCACCTGAACACCATGTTGCATTTAATGGAACAGGATTACAGTAAAATTGGATATTCATAAAGATTTTTTTAAAGTACATAGTTTCTTTAAAAATTCTATCATTTCCTCCATTTTTCCATGTTTACCTTGTTATTTCTATAGATAACTGGTTGGAAAACATGGTGCTTGATAACCTTTTGTTCTCAAATTGTCAACCTCAGGTTAACGAATTTCGCTTGTTGTTGTTAAGAGGCATCATGCCATCTCTCCGGAAATCTACAATAAGGCAATGCATACAATACCGGCGGGACAGGGCCTCGGCTCCAGACACCAACTCTGCCCCAGCAAACCTTCCTCATCTGGCCTCTGAGCTGCTGGGTGCAGGGAAAGACTCAGGGAAGGCCCTCTTGCTTGCGAGTCCTTGCCACAGAGCTTAGACTTTATGGACTACTTCCAGGGAGCATGCAGCCTCTTGAAACTGGTTTTGTGATTCGTTTTTATAAATTGTCAGTACTCAACACCCTGAGGGAGCAAGAGCCTCCACTCAACTCACTGACTCATTGCCACTACTGCCACCAGGAGTGTTGCTTCTATATTATATAGAGAAATGAAAGACCAAATAATGAATGAGAAATCTATATCCTCCAGATGCTCTGAAATATCAATAACCACCTGAGTTAATGATGTTTAATTTGCTTAATTCAGCCAGGTAATTACCAAGGTCCTGATTAAGACCTTTCTCTCACTACATCAAGGCAGAGAAAACATGAACTGATACCTTTTTTGGGTCCATATTAACTCTGAATTATTTCTTTTAATCATTCAGGCGAAAATAGGCATGGCAGTTTTAGAAAAGGACTGCTTTCAAGTATCTGAACTTACTCATGGGGGAGGTGGGGAGAAACAGAGTCATTTTAAACTCATTGCTATGAGAGGTTGTGCCTGACCTGTGTCAAATTATGGAGTCAATAAAATATGAATCCTGGCTTAAGGAAACTATGGGATATCTTTCCTCCTCATCACCTGGGCAAGTTTCTTCCAAAAGCTGCACTACCGTCCCTAGCTCCAAGCCTTCCACTCAGAGACTCTGTCCCTGAAACCAGGTTAAAGCTCAGGCAGAGCTGTGACATGGTTCTGAACAAGAGGGCTTCTGGACAGCAGAGTAAATTAAACTTCCTTCATGGAAACTGTTTCTTAATACAAATATATATGTAATCTACACTGTCCCAAGAGTTGAGTTCACCATGATGCTTGTGCACTTAGTAGACACGCAAATATGTACGTTCAATTCGAAATGCAACATCTTGACAGATTCACAACTTTATCATTCTTATGGAAAACCAACATGCCATCACCCTCCAAGTGGTGAGCATTCAGTACCCTGGCCATGGCATGCCCCCACAGCCCCAGCAGCAGGCTGTGACATGATTTGATGTCAATCAAATGTCCCTGTTCAAAGAACATAGAATCAGGCTCTTGTTGCTGCATGTCATTCTGACATAGCACATTTTCATATTACTCTTTCTTTATTCAGAAAGAAAACTTTCCACTATAGCATGATTGAGAGGAAAAAAAATCTATTATATAAAAATGATGGCTAAGAACACCACACTGTGAACAGTTTCCAGAAGCTTGAACACTCAACATAATCAATTCTTGCTTCTTGGAGAAACTCTCCCACACCTATCTTTTCAGCCACAGTATGCATTCTCAGGGCATGGACAACAGACCAGCTGAGCAAGATGACATTTCAGCAGTAACATCATTTCCTAGGGATGCAGTTAATTTTGAAAGTTGATTATGCCACGTGAACAAAAAAAGAAACTGTCAGAAGGAGGGCCCTAGACCATTGCAGAAGCAAGCTGGGTCCTGCCTTATTCAGAGTCAACTATGACTCTGACTTCAATCAGAGTGGTGATGGGGAAGGGGCAACAAGTGACACCAGAGCACGTACACCACAGAGAGAACACAGTGTACTCTGCACCTTCCTTGTGAATGCATAAGAGACTGGTAGGAAGACGCAGAGAAAGGTGGCCAATTCCACGTCTCACAGGAACCAGAATTTACAAAGCATAACCTAGTGACCAGAGTATCTCCTGTTCAATTTCCCAGACAATAAACTGGGAAAATGCACATTTTTGTCCACGGTTGTAGAAAGCAGCAGCAGCAGTCTCTCTGAAAACTTAATTAAATGTAAAGATGAAGCTTGAACCAATGTTTTTTAATCTCACGGATCCTATCTCTTTAGCTGCTCTGGCCAGGTGAGGGGCACGATGGAAGGAAATCATGCTACACTCTTTGTCAAGAGCAGCCATTCTGAGGGACTTTTAGTCTCAGTTCAGTTTATTTAATTCTCTTTTAAGATCTCCCCTCCCCAATTTTTAATGGAATTATGAAAGCAAACTCAAAATATCCTTCAGAATGACTGGCTAACATTTGCATTTCTAAGCTAACTTTTGCATTTGAAAATGGATGGAAAAAACAAATTACTTGATATTTGTGATAAGAATATGATTTTTTTAAAAGACTGCACATCAATATATTACCTGGCTTAGAAGGGTGGGGGCTTAGCTATCCATTTGCACGCTGGCCTCCTGTTTTTTAAAAGCAGGCAAAACATGAAAGAAAAGGCCTGGGTGCCTTAGAAGGCAGGTACACACCCACCAGGCGCTGCTATGCTGGCAGCCTGGGCAGGGATGGAGCCAGGACACTGGAGCCTCACAGCCGTTCAGGCCAGCGCCACGCCCAAAGCCTCGACAGCCATTTACTGGCAAATGCTGCTCTCCAAGGGACAATTGCTGGGCTGTCAAAGTGAAGACACACAACACAAGGATTCAAGGGCAACCAGTGTGGATGCCAAAAGCAACCCACAGTGCTGAAGAAAAAGGAATATAGGACAGTGTATAAAAAAAATCACAAGTTCCACAGTTGGAATCTTTCCTGGTCTTAGATCTGGGAGCATTTTGTAGAGAAATGTCCAACCCATCAGTCCCCAGGGTCTGAGAGAAAATCCCACACAGGAGAGGACACATGATGTAGTGATCATCCAGATAGAGTCCTGAGCCTTCATCTTGAGATGATCACTAGAAGGGTTTAGTATGGCTATATCCAGTAAGGAAATTGATAACAGACATTATTTTAGAAAGTGGGAAGAAAAGCAAAGACTTTGACAAATATGAAAATTGTTTACACAACAATTACCTAGAAAGTCCATTAGGGTTGGGTGGGGGTTGGGGGTAATGTTTTCTTCTCAAATAGCCATGATGGTACTAATGGTTTACAAAAGATAATGGCCAATTTCTGGTCTTCCTCCCTTCCCCCAATACCCCAGAGCCCTCCTACTCCTTTTACTCTCCCTACCCTCATCCCAACGCACCCCATCCTGGCCCCAGTTAGTCTGCTTAGCCACTGCACCAAGCCAGCCCTGAAGACACCCAATTGGTTGGGTTTCCATTAAACAATGCACCTAACACTTGGGAAGAGAAGGCAGGGAGGCACAAGCACGTCGGTGTAAACCTTGAGGGGCATGGACCTTGAAGAAAGCTTCTGCCAGCCAAGCCCAGTGCAGGGTAGGCATCTGCAGTACAGCGTGGGCTGCAGGTAAACTGAGGTAAAGAAGAACATGGGGGCTCTGGATAGCCTGCTTCCTGTCACAATACAACATGTGTGTGCTCTAGGTGTGGGCACCAGAGGACTCATTTTCTTCCAGTTGCTGCTGCCATTTCCTGCTCTGATTAGAAGGCTGCTCATTACAGAGTCCCAAAAGATCAGCCACTTGTCTTCCTCTGAGGTACAAATCCAACAGAACCTTCACCCCAAGGATCCAGTGCGAACCAATGTGCAGAAGTCAAGATCAAATCTCAGAATCAAACGGTGTGGCACACCTGCCCAGCCAGTTTATCAGCAGTTGTATAGACAGATCAGAAAAAACTAGCATTTAGTATAAAAATTGTTTTTCAAATGGTATAATTTCCTGTGCTCCTCCAGAGATCATAATTCTTCACGTTTCTGAGGTCCTATGGAAAAGGAGAACAACAGAAAATAAAAGACTATCCTCAAAGTTACAAACACAGAGTGCGCAATTCCACCACTGTGACCTATTATCTGTACCTCCACTTCCATTTTATCTCTCATATTAAATTTTTAGGAGCTTTGATGTTTCTGTATTTTGAAAGAAAAAAAAATAAAGGAGACTAAAAGAACACATTGAAACTACCTGTTAACCTCCAACTGAATTGTTTTGACAAATACAATATTTACTTTCAGTAAATACGGTTTACAAAAGAGAATGGCCAATTTCTGGTCTTCCTTCCTTCCTCTAATACCCCATATTTACTTTCAGTAAATATGCATGCATTTGTGGTCAGCACTCTTCTTTTTTAACTAAATAGCATAAACACTTTTCTATATATCAGTGTGGCTCATTCCTAGATGTTTAAACTGTTTTTAATGCTTTTGGCTTATAAATAATATTAAAATAAATGTCTTCTTATATATAATGTTTCTCTTTTGTTGAATTATTTCCTTAAGATAAATTTCAAGAGAGGAATTATTGAGGGTATAAACATATTAAAGGCTCCTGATGACAGATCGCTGCTTTTTACCAACAGTTGCTCCAAAACACAAAGCTTCAGGAAGGCATACCCGGAACGGCTTCATCTCCGTCTCCCCAGCAAACAGCACGAGGAGTATGTGCATTTTTCCATGTAGCAGACACTGATAATAAACTGCCTTAATTTGATTACTGTTTCCTCAAATTCATTTATTATTTGTGTTTTCCTCTTATTTGAACACTATGTCCATATTCTGTGCTCATTTATCTAAGGGAATCCTTGAGGTTTTACTAATGAATTTGAATTAATTATTTTCATAGTTACCATACAACCTTCTAGCTGTGATATTTAATATAGTCTTCGGGATGTATGGGTGAATCACTCAAGATCCATGTTCTGTAATTATTTTTTTAAGATTAGTTAAAGCAGAATAAATCTTAAAATCCACAGCCCATGAATGCATCAGAACATCTCTACAGGCCGGGCACAGTGGCTCACGCCTGTAATCCTAGCACTCTGAGAGGCTGAGGAGGGTGGATTGCTCAAGGTTAGGAATTCGAAACCAGCCTCAACAAGAGTAAGACCCCATCTCTACTATAAATAGAAAGAAATCAATTGGCCAACTAATATATATGGGAAAACTTAGCCAGGCATGCTGGCACACGCCTGTAAGTACCAGCTACTTGGGAGGCTGAGGCAGAAGGACTGCTTAAGCCCAGGAGTTTGAGGTTGCTGTGAGTTAGGCAGATGCCACGGCACTCACTCCAGCCTGGGCAACAAAGTGAGACTCTGTTTCAGAAAAAAAAAAAAAGATCCATGTTCTGTAAATGCTTTTTTAAGATTAGTTAAAGCAGAATAAATCTTAAAATCCACAGCCCATGAATGTATCAAAAACATCTCTATAGGCCAGGTGTGGTAGCTCACACCTGTAATCCTAGCACTCTGGGAGGCCAAGGCGGGTGGATTGCTCGAGGTCAGAAATTTGAAAGCAGCCTGAGAGAGACCCCTGTCTCTACTAAAAATAGAAAGAAATTCACCAACTAAAAATATATATACAAAAAATTACCCAGGCATGGTGGCGCATGCCTGTAGTCCCAGCTACTCAGGAGGCTGAGGCAGCAGGATCGCTTGAGCCCAGGAGATTGAGGTTGCTGTGGGCTAGGTTGATGCCATGGCACTCACTCTAGCCTGGGCAACAAAGTGAGACTCTGTCTCAAAAACAAAATCTCTACATACCCCACAAATATGTATAATTATTATGTGGCAATTAAAATATAAAATAACATTTTTAAAAACCCAGAGCTCAACTTGTTAACAGTTTTAAAAAAGTTACTTTTGTATTCTAATGATTTCAAGTGGCTACCACTCAAGATCTACACATAGTAGGAAAAAATATTAAAAACTCACGCCTGTATTCCTAGCACTCTGGGAGGCAGAGGCGGGAGAATCGCTCAAGGTCAGGAGTTTGAAGCCAGCCTGAGCAAGAGTGAGACCCCATCTCTATAAAAATAGAAAGAAATTGATTGGCCAACTAAAAATATATAGAATAAATTAGCCGGGCATGGTGGCACATGCATGTAGTCCCAGCTACTCGGGAGGCTGAGGCAGGAGGATCGCTTGAGCCCAGGAGTTTGGGGTTGCTGTGAGCTAGGCTGGCACCACGGCACTCTAGCCCAGGCAACAGAGTGAGACTCAGTCTAAAAAAAAAAAAAAAACTTAAGTCCTTCCTATTCTTAGATAAAATTAAATACAGATACTCTAGCCCTACCCATTATGCTTGTCTTAAAGAATACTTTTTTCAAATCAATATATACTTCCTTTTGCTCTAAAGTTTTTTACTCACTAGTGCCTTGATGGATTTAATGGGAAAAAAACAAGGACTATGGCAAGAGCTCCTGAAAATGTCAAGTCTGACTTACGTATCATAAGACTCATGAACCTAAATAACAATAATCACAATTAAAGTACCCTTCTCTCCTCATCAAAATCAGACAAAAAAGGGTAGCAAGTGCATTAATAAATACTGGCTAGAAGGCCAACAAAAAAATAAAATAAAAAATAACACTGCTGCGGCCGGGCGCAGTGGCTGACGCCTGTAATCCTAGCACTCTGGGAGGCCGAGGCGGGAGGATTGCTCAAGGTCAGGAGTTCGAAACCAGCCTGAGCAAGAGTAAGACCCCGTCTCTACAATAAATAGAAAGAAATTACTTGGCCAACTATTATATACAGAAAAAATTAGCCAGACGTGGTGGCACATGCCTGTAGTCCCAGCTACTCGGGAGGCTGAGGCAGGAGGATCACTTGAGCCCAGGAGTTTGAGGTTGCTGTGAGCCAGGCTGATGCCACGGCACTCACTCTAGCCTGTGCAACAAAACAAGACTCTGTCTCTAAATAAATAAATAAACAAACAAATAAATAAATAAAAACACTGCTTGATGTTAGGATAGAAGGATTAATGGGAGATTTTCATGTTCCCTTTATTCATTATTCGGTTGTTTTTACAACAAATAAAAATCAGAATCCCAAACAAGCACTTACCGAAGCAAAGGTTTACGCTTACCTGCTCGGCTCAGTGCTTCTGTCTGCTCCTCATGGAGTGCTCCCCCTTCTTTCTCCTGCTGGAAACGGGTCTGCAGCTGCTTGATCTCCTGATCGTAGTCCTGCCACTCAGGGACGATTCGCACAGCTGCTTCCAGCTTGGGCTCTTTGGTCATTGGATTATTACACTATGAAAAGCAAAGAACACACTTCAGCTGAGGTTAAGAAAGGCACTTTACATAGAATTAAAAGGTTATTTCAAGCCGGGCGCGGTGGCTCACGCCTGTAATCCTAGCACTCTGGGAGGCTGAGGCGGGCGGATTGCTCGAGGTCAGGAGTTCGAAACCAGCCTGAGCAAGAGCGAGACCCCGTCTCTACTATAAATAGAAATAAATTAATTGGCCAACTAATATATATATAAAATTAGCCGGGCATGGTGGCGCATGCCTGTAGTCCCAGCTACTTGGGAGGCTGAGGCAGCAGGATTGCTTGAGCCAGGAGTTTGAGGTTGCTGTGAGCTAGGCTGACCTCACGGCACTCACTCTAGCCTGGGCAACAAGCGAGACTCTGTCTCAAAAAAAAAAAAAAAAAAAAAAAAAAGGTTATTTCAGTTCGTGGGTTATAAGTCCGAACTGGACAGAAAGAACAATACTGAGGAAACAAATGATACAGCAGCAGCAAGAAGATAGCAGTGGGCTACATAAAGCTGCGTTTACTTCTTCTACAGAGAAGGCTGGGGGCCTGTTAGAAGGCAGGAAAAGGAAAAGTCCATTTGGAAAAATTATAAGGCAAAGAGTTAAACTGGAAGCTAAGTAGTGACTCAGCAGACTCTCAGTAGTGGAAACAGGCCCATCAGGCACTAAGGGATTTGACTTCATGCTGCAAGCAGAAAAGACAACTGCTAAAATTACTGTAGGACATCTCACAGCCCCTCAACTATGCAATTACAGAGAAAAACTACATGAAAATCTAGTATGAATCATTATTCAGGCATACTCCTCAGTGGATTAATAATTGGTGAAGACGAGCAGCACAGATAGCTCACCAAATCAATGGTTTTTGCCCTCTTCTTAGAAGCATCATCACACCACGTTTCACACCAAAGCCACTCTTGAGGGAGAGATTTGATTGACACCTGGTGAATCATGTTATTGGGTAAATCCTGTTTGGTAAAGAAAATAAAACACATGAATCTAAAGTTCTGGGAGAATTTAAATAAATGCATAGTAAATCAGTGATTCTAGCTGTTCATTACATATCACATGCCAATAACAAATGTTTAGAACTGAAAGGTCCTTACCAAATGCCTTAGAGAAGTTAAAGGATTGACTTATGGTGTTTTTCAAAACCTCAAAATTTATAGGATCGAAGAAACATCTACTCATAATAAGCACCTGAAAAGCTTTATCTTAAAAATCACAAATAATCTACACCTCACCTTCCCTCCATGAGGGCAATTCTAAGAAAAATACTCTTGTTGACTTCTGAAAGTCAACTATAGAGTAATGATTCGTACATCTTACAGTCTTCTCCCAAAGAAGCTCTGAATTTGCCTCGTTTAGTGAGACTTGCTCCCAAATAGCTGACACCCATATTTTTTCTAGCCAATTTGACTCTATGCTTTAAAGCTTTTGTCTCAGGAAAGCTTCTGAGTTTGAAACAATAAAACACTCAGCTGTCTTAAGACACATATGGAACAAAAAACTGATGGAATAAAATGTACAGAAATGATTAACTGTGATACTTGTAAACAATGCTCCATGGTACAAAAATAAATAAATGATGGTTCTCTTTATGAAATCCTTTCAACAAACTAAAATTTAAAAGTAGCTAGTAAAGGTATCAAATACTCATCTCAGTTTATCTTATATTCACTTAAAGATTTACAAACTGTTAAACTTGCTGCATTGCTATAGAATGCTGAATCAAGAACACAGTATCAGTTCCAACTCCATACTCTGCTTAAAAAAGAGAACTCAACTTTAGTATTGGTAGGCTAGGTAAATGAGACAAAGATGTCTCCTGAAAACAACTAGAAAAGGTGAATAAATTATGAAAAACACATGCCATTTGAAGGCATCAGAAAGCTAACAAGACAGTAAAGATTATTGGGCCAGGGGAGAACAGAGGCTCAACAAGATAGCCCTGAAATCTTTGGGTTTTCCCTCAGAGTCATATGCTACTCAGTGAGGTTTTCTGAGGCTTTCAAAAGCCACTAGGTGTGTGGTAACAACAATTTGTATATAAGACCTATGATGGTTGAGGGAGTCTGGTAAAACCACTTTGCTTTGGGTTGGAGGACCAAAGGAACATACCTTATGATTTAGAGTGAGCCAGAAATAGGCCCGACAATGAATGCAGTTCAACTTCAAATAATCAAAATCTTAAAACTGAATTAAAATAATCCTGGATAGAAAATGCCCCTAAGTCCTGACAAAGAGAACCATAAATTCTGTTGGATGATACCATTATTCTTGACCTCAAATTATCTACCAAAATAATTCTGCAAAAATAATGCCTGATACACTACAGAAAATAAGCAGTTACGCGAGAGACAACATGAACAAAAAGATAACAGAAATAACACAACATAATCAGATCCACAGTAGATCCATAAATTAGAGATACCAGGTATCACACATAGACTTTAAAGTAAACATACTCACTCTATACAAGATTTTAAAAAATGAGAATCTCAGCAAAGAACTGGAAACAAATTTTAAAAATGCCAAATGGAAACACAAAACCAAAATATTACAACCAAAATAAAGAATAAATGGAAAGAAAGCTTAACAAATCAGAAAGGAAATAATCAGAACAAAGCACAGAAAAACTAAAGTAAGAAAATTTAGAAAAGAAAGTTTAAGAAATACAGACTTCAGTAAAAAGGTTTGACATATTTATAACTGGGGTTAGGAAAAGAGAGACAACACAGTAAAACTGTTATTTTAAAAATAATCACAGGAGGCTGGGTGCGGTGGCTCACGCCTATAATCCTAGCACTCTGGGAGGCTGAGGCAGGAGGATCACTCAAGGTCACGAGTTCGAAACCAGCCTCAGCAAGAGTGAGACCCCCGTCTCTACTAAGAATAGATAGAAATTAATTGATCAACTAAAAATATATAGAAAAAAATTAGCCAGGTATGGTGGCACATGCCTGTATACCCTGCTATATAGGAGGCTGAGGCAGGAGGATCACTTGAGCCCAAGAGTTTGAGGTTGCTGTGAGCTAGACTGACACCACAGCACTCACTCTAGCCTGGGCAACAGGAGTGAGACTCTGTCTCAAAAAAGAAAAAAAATCATAACCAGGTTGGAATATATTTAATTCCCAACTTATATTTAGGTATATGATTCACTATTTAGAATAAAAGAGAAAAATCCTATCATCTAAGTAGATATCAAAAAGATATAAAATGCAACACAGGCCAGACATGGTGGCTCATGCCTGTGATTCCAGCACATTGGGAGGCCAAAGTGGATGGATTCCTTGAAGCCAGAAGTTCAAGAACAGCTTGGGCAACAGAATGAGACCCAATTCTACAAGAAATAAAAAAAATTAGCTGGGTGTGGTGGCGTGTGCCTGTAGTCCTAGTTATTCACCTGAGCCCAGGAGCCGATGCTGCAGTGAGCTATGACTGCACCACTACACTCAACCTGGGCAGCAGAACGAGACCCTATCTCTTAAAAAAAAGGAAAAAGAAAAAAATTCAACACAACAGATTTTTGAAAAGGAATAAAAATAGCTTTCTTAATCCAAATGACAAGTATCTCCAAAGTCTGTAGCAAACATCATACTTAGTGGCAAAATGCTGAAACTCCCTGTGAGTCAATGATGTCCGCTATCAACATTTCTATTCAACAACTTGGAAGTCCTAGCAAATACAGAAAGCAAGAAAATACGTTTTTTTAAAGTGTAAGATTATAAAGAAAAAAGTAAACCTGTCATTTTTTTTTACACTCTGTCCTTTTGCCAAATCATTAATTGTTTAAGATGATATGACTATATATACAGAAAATCTAGAAGTATAAACAAATTATTAGAATTCTGAGTTTATCAGCAAGGTGGTAGAATATAGTGAACGAAAATCAACTGCAATTTTACATACAAGCAACAGAAACAAGTTTTAAAAATAACAAAGACTTTCATCTTCTACAGCTATGTTAAAAAGAAACAAAAAAATAAAAATAAAAATAAAAAAAATAAAAAAAAAATAAAATAAAATAACAAAGATGTACCATGTCTCTACGAAGAAAACTATATTATCGAAAGAAATTAAGCATGACCAAAGTATAAAATCCTAGCAAGTGTTTTTCTCCTCCTGAACTTGACAAGCTAATTCTAAAATATATGTGAGAAAACAAACGACAAGGAATATACTAAGACACTCTTGAAGAAGAATGAGATGGGAGGACTTGATTTATTGGGAATCAAGAAATATTATAAAATTTATAAATTTTAATATAAATATTTAAGATTTATAATATAAATCTCTACTCTAATTTAGATATCGTAGTATGGGGATGAAGATAGACAAGTAGACCAATGGAACAAAACAGAAGGCCTAGAAACAGATCCATGCATATACGAGTACTTCACTGCTGACAACTATGGTACTGCAGAACAGTATGTTTTCTTTAAAAACAATCATCCTGAAATAACTATGCACATACAAAAATGAAAGTTGAACTCTGTTTCACACCATACATAAAACAAATTCCTAATGGAATATAGATCTGAATGTGAAAGGCAAAGTAATAAAATCATAATAAAAGAGCATCTTTACAACTTTAGTAGGCTCAAAAGGCATTAACCATAAAGGAGAATACTGACCAATTAGACCACAAAAGATACTATTAACAGAGTCAAAGTGGGAAATTTTGCAACATATGTAAGTAACAAAGGATGCACCACCAGTATATATAAAGAATGTCTATAAATCAAGAAGGAAAAACCAAACAATCCAAATATTTAAACAAGCACTTCATAAAAGAGAATACTTAAATAGCCATAAACATACAAAATGGTACTCAACCTTGTTACTAATTACAAAAATGCAAAATAAAAACTACAATGGAAAGTGATATTAATAAAGAGAGAAATTATTAAAAGGAACCAAACAGAAAATTTGGAGTTGAAATGAAAAATGAACTAGAGGAGTTCAACCACAGATTTGAGGAGGCAGGAAAAAGAATCAGCAAGCTTGAAGACAGGTCAATTGAGATAATCCAGCCTGGGAGCAGAAAATAAAAAGAATAAAGAGGCCGGGAGTGATGGTTCACGCCTGTAATCCTAATACTCTGGGAGGCTGATGTAGGTGGATCGTTTGAGCTCAGAAGTTCGAGACCAGCCTGAGCAAAAGCGAGACCCTGTCTCTACTAAAAATGGAAAGAAATTAATTGGCCAACTAAAAATATATAGAAAAAATTAGCCAGGCATGGTGGCGCATGCCTGTAGTCCCAGCTACTCAGGAGGCTGAGGCAGGAGGATTGCTTGAGCCCAGGAGTTTGAAGTTGCTGTGAGCTAGGCTGATGCCACGGCACTCAATCTAGCCTGGGCAACAAAGTGAGACTCTGTCTCAAAAAAAAAGAATAAAGAAAAATAAGCAGAGCCTCAGAGACCTGTGGGACTCCATCAAGTATATTAGCATATGAATAATGGGAGTCCCAAGAAGAGGAAAGGACAGAGGAAAGGGAAGGAGAGAGACAGGGGCAAAAAGAATATAAGAAATAATAAAAGTCTCCCACATTTAATAAAAATATTAATCTGCACACATCCAAGAAACTCAATGAACTCCAAGTAGAGTAAATACAAAGGGATATATACCTAAACATACCATATTCAAACTGTCAAAAGAGAAAGAATCTTGAAACCTGCACAAGAAGCATTTGTCATATACAAGGGATCCTCAATAAGATTAACAGCTAATCTCTCATGACAAACCATGGAGGCCAGAAGGCTATGGGAAAAGATATTTAAGGTGCTAAAAGAAAAAAAAAAAATCTATCAAGCAAGATTCTATATCCAGTAAAACTATGCACCAAAAATGAAACAGGAATTTATACATTCTCTGGGAGTTTGTAGTTAGCATATCCACTGTGCCAGAAATACTAAAGGGGGTCCTTTAGGCTGAAATGAAAGGACATTAGACAGTAACTCAAACCCACACAGTGAAAGTACATAGGTAAACATAAAAGACAGTATAAGTGTGTTTTATCTTTGGAACTCTTTTTGTTACCTATCTATCTCATTAATCATTATATTAAATGTAAATGGTTTAAACTCTCCAATTAAAAGCCACAATTGAAGGCCAGCTCCCACCTACCAAATTAACAGATTGACAATAATGGTCAAAACATGGAGCAACAGAACTCTTAACACTGCTGATGATAGTGTAAATTAGAACTACTTTGAAAACTACTTGAAATTGTCTAATAAAGATAAAGATACACATATCTGATGCCACAACAATTCCACCTGTGTAGATGTATACACAGTTGAAATACATGTATATATGCCAGAATGTTCACAGTAGCATTGTCCATGGAAGTCAAAAACAGAAAATAACCCAAATATAGAGTGGGTAAATAAAATGTACCACTACACATAACATAGATGAATCACATAACATAATGCTGAGAAAAAGAAGTTACACATAAAAGAGTACATCTTTTATGGTTCCACTGAGAGAAAAGAAAAAAATAGGCAAACTAAACTATGGTGTTTAAGAATATATGCTTAAATAGTTCATCTATAAAGAAAAGCAAATGGAGTGATTACCATAAAAGTTAGAAAGCTACATACTTTAGTTAAGGATGAAGAGTAGCTTCCGGGATGGTAGTCACGCTCTACTTCTTGAACAGGATTTTGGTACAGGTGTAATTGCTTTGTTATAATTCCTTGATGTATATGAATATGTATTTATGTAACTTTGTTCTATGCACTTTTATTCACGGACACTGTATATCACAGTAAAAGTTGAAAAAAACTTTAAGGTAGACCTAAGCAAAACAAAATACCTAAAGTACATGAAACCACATATCTAAAATAAACTATAACCTCACCTCTGAAAAATGCTTTTAGCAAATTAATAAACAGTGATTCAGCGCACCTTCCTGAAACACACTATGGTTTCTGACATAGAATAAAGGGAAATTGTGACACTATATTCCATATTGTGAATCCTGAGCTATTTAGTTCCTACAGCAGAAAAGCAAATTGACTCTAAGAGGCAGAGAAACGAACTCATCAGAATAGCTTGAGTACAAAATAAAAAGATAGGTAATTATTCTAAGAAGTAGCATCCTCTTCCATTTCTCTCCACAACCAACATCAGGTCTATAATATTTTTCACTACTGATACACCTTCCTGTGAGATCAGATAAAATGTCTCTCACACACACATACTCCTTTCCATGAAGAAACAAGACATTGTTCTGAGAGAGAAGAGAACAGAGATACAAATAACACTTCACTTTCTGACAGAATGTTGTATTTCTGTCACGGAAAGTGTTAACCATAAAAAACAGACACTTACTTGATCAAGATTTGAAAGGCTGTTAGGATCCTGACTCAGACCTTGGTACTGTCCCCTGAGTCTGTCACCAGCAGCTATTTTCCTAAACTTCTTCAGATCCACGACATACAGCGCACTGAATAGAGAAGACCCGTTTGTTATAAGCAACCATGGATTATGACAAAAAACTGAACCCACTGACTAATGGAATAATCACTAGACAAACATTCTGACTTCTCTTTGAAAAGGTAAAGGAAAGTTAATGGTCAGTAGGTGATACTTCAACAATATCTAAGAAAGTCAATGCAAAATCCCTATTCTGCCACCACTAGCTCACTTTTGTCACTGTTCCTTATTTAACTGCCTTCGAAAGGAAATAGTCTCTGACAAAAGATTTCTAGCAGCAGCAACATCAGTAATAAAAAGCTATAGAAACTGATAAATAACCATTAGTCGAGAATATCCTGAGGATATCCTTAAATGTTAGAGGGGGAAACCCCTAGTGTTACAGTTCTCTTGGATAAGGCACGTACAGTATGAAACTGAAACCACCAGGCCCAAACATTTATCTATACGGGCTGCCCTCTATAGCTCCCCTACCCTCCAAATCTTCCAAATCACAACTCTCCAGAGACAATAAAGGAGTGTTCATTAGAAATGCAATCGATGTAGACACTGCCTGACTTTAAGAGGTCTACTTTTAGGAAATTACCCTGTAAACATACCTGAAATATGCAAAATGGTATTTGATAATTATGTATTGCAACATATGTCATAGGAAAAGAATATAAATAACATTCATACACTGGACTAATATGCAGCTGTAAAAAAGAATAAGGTCCTTCGCCATATATTGATATAACAAGATCTATAAGTAAGACATTAAGTTAAAAAAGTAGCTTGCAAAACGGTATAAATACGGAATATATTTTGTGAAAAAAAGAGTTCATAACTGTAAGAAACTCTGGAAGTATAGATAATAGGGGAGGTTATCTGTTGTGGGGGTGAGAACTGGGTAGGAGAGAGACAGAATTAGGAAGATTATTGCTTATTTTTTATAATATTTATTTTTAAAACATATTAAGGTATTACCCATTCACAATTTTAATTTAATTTAATTCAGGTTAATTTATTTAGCTTTCTTTCTTTTCTTTTCTTTTTTTTTTTTGAGACAGAGTCTTACTTTGTTGCCCAGGCTAGAGTGAGTGCCATGGTGTCAGCCTAGCTCACAGCAACCTCCAACTCCTGGGCTCAAGCAATCCTCCTGCCTCAGCCTCCCAAGTAGCTGGGACTACAGGCATGCAACACTATGCCTGGTTAATTTTTTCTATATATATTAGTTGGCCAATTAATTTCTTTCTATTTATAGTAGAGATGGGGTCTCGCCCTTGCTCAGGCTGGTTTCAAACTCCTGACCTTGAGCAATCCTCCCGCCTCAGCCTCCCAGAGTGCTAGGATTACAGGCGTGAGCCACCATGCCAGGCCTTAATTAGTTTTCTTTAAATTAATTTTAAAGAAAAGAAAACCATACAACAGCGTGAGCAGCACCTGATATGATACTTCCGTCCGGCTAAATGGCTGGCCCAGTACCCTGACTTCCAGAACCTGTAGCCATCCATTTCTCGTCGGCTGTCGCAGAAAGGAGTATAGCCATAAGGGGCACCATCCAAATTGAAATCTCTTAACTCTTTCAGATCTGTTCGTACAATCTGGAGAAAAGAATATGAAAAGGCATTTGTTAAGCAACCATGCAAACAGCTCTAATGCAGTTTCCCCAAAATATAGAGTGCCTCACTGAAGGTAGCATGGAGGGCAGCTTAGTGGTTAACAGCACAGGAACTAGCAGGAGGCACGGTGTGAGCCTGTATTCCTCCACTTATTAGCTGGTTTCCCTCACTAACATGTGAGACCCTGAGCCTAGAATGTGGCACACAGTACTCCAGGTATTCAATGGGAGTAGAAATAGAACATATTTAAATTGCTTAGCCTCTCCGTACCTCCCTCATCTGTAATGTGGAGATAATGATAGCACCTAGATCACAAGGCTGTTGGGAAGCTTACATAAGTTAACACATAGATAGGTGTGGAACAATGCCTCACCTATCTCAGTGTTCAACAAGGATTTAATGTGGCTACGTTAGAATCAGGAGAGCATATTTCAGGCTGAACCAGCTGATGGGAATTTCAAAGTGGTGGGTAAACGTTTGTCCAAATGATGTATGCATACACTACATCACTTCCGCTCTGGCAAAACTGACTCGGGTTTCAGCCAGCTCAGGGTGAGGCGGAAGGCTGTGGGTAGAAGTGCATTTATGCTGTTTGAGTTTGTATACTCTAAAATCACAGTATGTTCCCTTTAATTAATTCAAACCCTGACAGCTGGAAGAGTACCTGCATTGTTCCCTATTATTGAGGCCAAGCATCCACTTGAGCTTTGTCTATCACCTATGCCAATAACGCCGAGCTTTTGGGCAGATCACTGGAGATGATGACAAGCACTCTTAAACCTTAATTTTTAACTTTTATGTTAAACGAATTAACTAAGATAAAAACCGCATACATGATGTTACCTCAACTATGTTAAAAAGACATAGAAAAGGAGATATAGCAAACACAAATTTAAGTGGTAATCACATCTGAGTGATACTTTCACATATTTTCTAAGTGTAAAATAAACGTGTACTTTTCCATAACTGGAAAAATATAATTTAAAAAGGAAAAAGAAGTCTGTTGCCTTTAATACAAACTATTACAATTGGATCTCTAGCCTGAGCAAGGGTGAGACCCCATCTCTACCAAAAATAGAAAAAATTAGCTGGAAATAATGGTACACACCTGTAGTCCCAGCTACTCGGGAGGCTGAGGTAGGAGGATCACCTGAGCCCAGGAGCTGGAGGTTGCAGTGGGCTAGGCTGACGCCATAGCACTCTAGCCTGGGCAACAGAACAAGACTGTCTGAAAAAACAAATCTGGCCTTTAAGAGCTTACCTGATCAGCATCCACAAATAAGAATTTGTCAACAACCAGTGGAAAAAGTACATCCAGGAAGAGGATCTTGTAACCCCAGATGATGCGCTGTTTTTCAGTTTGCTGATGAAGCCACCGGGGCCATTTATACTGAACAAGCTCATACTGGAAATTGTATTCATTTGCCATGTAAGGTATAAACTCCTATTTTTAGACACAAAGAACAACAAACAATCATTTCCTCTGATTAAGAAAACTGCATGAATAATGTAAGATAACCACCATGAATGCAGCACAAATAAAACACATTTACCAAAATAGTAGTCTAACAAAGAATTGGCCCAAACCCATTTGTGACTACATAAAGGAATACATATAAACTTTTGTCAACTCCACATTGTTTTTTGACTTCTGCTAACCAGATGAAATGACAGAAATCTTTAAGGCTTTTACATTTGTATCTGTGTATTCGTGTTTAAGGCACATGAACTTTAAGTCCATCTGTCTAAACTTAATTTCAGTAAAACATTTATTGAGCTTGATTGTAAGTCTTTCTCAAGACTAGATCTAACCCTGGAAATAATGTAGCAAAATCAAAACTTGGGACAAATTTGTTGCCATTAATGAATAAGTCTTTCAGATTCTAAATGCAAGTACCTTCAGGAGACCAGAATTGAATTACTTATCTAGGAGAGATGTTGCTGAATATATTAAATGTTATTTAGTAAATTCTACAGAAAAAAAAAAAAAAGATGCAAATAAATCAATTTAGATGACAAATAGTAGCTGCTATACACAAAGCAGAAAACTTTCCAAGTGTGTTGTTTGTTCTGCACAGATGAAGGATTACTTCCATATATCATCTGGTAGTGGTTCATGATAAAATCAATCATTCTCTTCAATGTAAACCAGTACTGTGTTTGCTTTCTAAAAGTAAGGCATGCATGCTTCAGAGGAAGGGACTGCTATTTCATGAAAATAATGCTTCTAACAAAAAATACAGACTCTTCTTCCATATTATCCAAGCTTCAAATAGTCATAATTTTGTCTTTTGTTTTATGACAACTGTTCCTCTCAAACAGACCAAGCAGGGAGAATAATCTACATAGAAATATGTAACTAATTAGGGGATCCTAATAAACGGAAAATTTTTCAAAGTATACAGATAAAACAAAATAAGTAAAAAAAGAAATACTATAAGGAGTAATACTGTAAGGAGATAATACTATCTCTTTAATAAGAATGTTTTCCTGTTCCTTGTAAAACAAACCTTAAATGTGGGAGACAAATAATTCTTCAGGAACCAGAATTTCACAGGAGTCTTGGTATTCTTCAGCACTGATAGCATCATTATGCTGCCAAACAAAAGCAAATAATAATAATTTTCCAATGTTTTTAATTGCAACAGCATTAAGTAGTGTCAATCACAAGACAGCGAAATGTTCTTCACAGCAGAGCTAACTGATGGCTCAATTAGGCAGAGAGAAAGACTTGGTAATGGGACACTGTACTTATTCCTACTTACAAAGTTATCATTGAATGGTGGAGAAGGGACATTTCTTACCAATAAAAATATACTTAATTGACAGAGGCAAATGTTCTAATTCTGCTACACCTTTAAATAAACTGCTTTATGAACAGAAATACTGGAGGTTGTAACCACTGGCAAGTGCCAGCAGCACGTGGCGCTGAGGGAAGAGCAAGAGCGGAGTGCGGCCCTGCGCGGCTGCTGGGGAGGAGAGCAGGCAGGCCTGGAGTTACCGGCTCAAGATTCCCTACTTTGAAAACAAACAAAAACAAATTTTGAGTAAAAGAATTCAGTTAAATTCAGCTGCTACTATCATCATTATTTTACCTCAGATGTTATTTCTGAAAATAGGCGGGCTAAAAATGAGTAAAACAACATTTTGATTATTTTCTAGACTAGATTTGTGGTAAAAAATAAAAGTGAAAAGAACCCTGGCAATTAGGAAAGCAACCCTCAGGCAAAGGTGTGCCTTCAGAGCTGAGCCCTCCTGATGCTGTGACAGGGGCTCCTGAGTGCCTTCCCTCCAGCCACCTTATCAACTGGCCCAAGCCTGTGGTCCCTCTTGGCTACAGCTGTGTGACATCTGGCAAGTCCCTTCACACTCTGGCGTGTTCACACTGAAGAACCAAGATCTCTCCTGGCTCTAAGACCCTATGAATCTTTAGATGGCAGTGAAGTGTTCCCCTTCCATGTTCTATGTGAACCTCCTAATTTCTGGTTTAGGCAATGCTTGGTAGCCAAGTAAATACCACTGTCTATAATGTGTGCAGTGATGTGAATGGTCTATAGCCTTGTATTAATAATATCCACACAAAGGAATTTACTACATAGCTCAACTTCATGGAGCTGACCAGAACAACACAAATACAATTACAGTAAGCTATTCACAGTCCTCAAGAGTGCTTCAAATACACAGAAGTATAATCGGTAGAATCCAACAAAACTTTTTTCCTTAAATAAGAATACTGTGGCAAATTCATTCACATATACCGAAATAATCAACAAGACTAACCGAAGAAATCTTTCATAGAGATGACCAGATGCAACAGAGAAAATATTAATTATGTCATCTTTATCTTGTTTCACTTCCTCAGTCTTCTGTCCTCCTGTAAAGCCCCTATAACAATAAAGGTAAAAACAAGGTCACCTGAAATGTCGGTACAGACACACAGGCCTCTAAGGAGAGAGGAAAGAGATGGTGCTTTTCGACCCCCATTCCTTCTCTAGAGGGTAGGATGCAGCCAGAGCAGTCCCAAAGCATCCCTCATACCCTGAGAGAGAGCACAAGGCTGGCAGAGCCACCCCACAAGGTACCAAGGAAGATGCTCACTCCAAGATGCTGTGCTACTATAGGAACAGGCTGAACATGGGCTGTACTACAGAATGTAATTTGTACAATGGGAAGTAAACTGAGCAATTACCAGTCAACCCTCAAAACAGCACACAACTGAATGAGACTCAAGTATGGAACGCAAGTAATGTCACCAGGAGGAGACATCACCCTCTTTTAGTTAATCATGTGGAAAATACCCATCTACTCCAAATATGTATGACAGCATAAGATTTGGCTGCACAAAGCAAAGGGTCAGACAGAATTACAAGAGTCAAAAAGGAGGGAGGGAGGGATGGAGCTTGTATCTCAGTTTTTTCTTAAAAGCACTTTTTTCATGATGCCAATTTACCATTTGAAGGAGTCCCAAAATCCAGACTCATTCTCATTTGTTCCATCACTCAGCAAGTCTTCATTCACCATGTCTGCCTTCTTCTGAACCTGCAATCATATGGGATAACCATCTTATTCTTCTTGGTTGTCTAATAGGCACAGAATTGCTTTTCACCAGATGTACACTGTGAGTACAGTAAACAACAGGGAATTATCAATCAATTCTTCCACAAGCAGGCAAAACCAGACCCAGAGTCTCAAAGTATTCAACAGAAGTATTTTCTCCAGGATGCTCACCCCAGACACTTAAGTGAGAAGACATCAATCTCTTTTATTAGACAGTAGCCATTTTCAGCTTGCAAAATGGGCAAAGAACCTCAAACTCAACTGTGTAGGAAATAGTCTGAGTAGAACCAGAACACGATTCGCTGAGTGAACAGGCAGTGCCAGGGGATAGTGCCGCCTGCCAGGGCTCCAGCTGCCAGGAGGGAGGCATTTCACGTCACAAGTTTTTTTTTCCAGGATCTCTAGCTGAGTCTTCTCAGTAGCACAGTGACCAGTTTTCTGCTCAACTATCCGTGGTCTACTTTAGATTTCACTGCATGTAATGATCATTCATTTCATAATATATTTTACATTAAGTAATGGCTAAGTAGAAGTGAGAAGAAATTAAAGTACCATTTTATTGTTGCTGAAATTTTCATTGGCATTCCCCAATTATCTAAGAATCTTTAATAATTCTATTGATGTTGCTTTATATGCAACACAGCAGCTATGAGAACATTTTACATAAAATGTGATTTGCATTGCTCACTGAGATTACCCAAAAGATACAACTCTCATTTGAAGAAAGCCTCAAACTGACATTTATTAATACAAAGACAATTTGCCTTAAAGAAGCTTCCTACAATTGCTACAGTTAATTCCAAAGGGAGTTTTGGGCTGGTCTCAAGATACATATTTTTACATTGTAGCTACCAAAAATAACAGAATACTGCTATTTATACCAACCATAAAAGAGTGGCTGCCTTAGCATACCAAACTTACCTTCACTTTAATAATTTTGCTTTTGAAGTTGTTGAGGACAATAACAACCTCATCAGCATCAGCAGGAGAATCTGTACCGTCGTGGCTTAGAGAGACAAGCAAGAGAGATATCATAATCACAACTCTCAAAATTCAGTACTGGTCTCAGAGCAATCTGCCATATTTATCCATCATCTTTCTCATAAAGAAGTCTTTCAGAATAAATAACTTTCTTTTTCTTTTGGGTTTCATTTTTTTTTTTTTATTTTAGAGACAATGTCTCACTGTATTACCCAAGCTGGTCTTAAACTCCTAAGCTTGAGCTATCCTCCCAACTCAGGCTCCCAAGTAGCTGGGACTACAGGTACATGTCACCACACCAGGCTAATTTACTTATTTAGTTAGTTAGTTATTTACAGATGAGGTCTTGCTACGTTGCCTATGCTAGTAGAACAAATCACTTTCTCACAACCTGAAGGGAGCCCCATCAAGCTACAAAGAAGCACCTGTTAAAACCTTTACCTTCATACACATTGCGTGTCCAAACTTCCCTCATGAGTCCTCCTTCAAATTATCTATCACCAGGGAGAGGCCCTCAGGCATGGTGAGCACTAAACAACTGTCTGTGTTCGCAAGGTGTGAGTCAAACACAGCGCCCTCAGTAAAGGAGCACGATAGGATGGGCCACCCTGAACCACCACTGGAGCCCCACCACTCTACGCTCTAATTGGAACAGTGCTGTAATGCAACCTACTACTCTCTCTTCTGCCTGGAGCCAAAGTCAGTCAACTGAAGGTCTTGTACTCAACCTGGCACCTTCACGCTATAAGAATAGCTATAACCAGCTCTACTGGCAGGCACACAGGAGGAGAGGAGGAAAAATTAAAAATGTTTATCTACTAACCCACAGTAATGCCTAAAATTTTCAGTCACCAAATTTCAAGGTGCAGAAAGTGACAGTAACAATAGGAAGTCACTATGTTTGCTGTCATCTAGCAGACAGCAGAGTTGCAAGGCAACGTATGAGTCTGACAGGAGAGTCCTAAAGTATGAAACACTTGAGGCACTGGGAATGTCCACCTGGAAAGCACAGGAGGACGAGAGCCCTAGACAGCCAGGATGGGAGCTGGGGGCACCACACTCCTGAGTGGAACAAAAGCATCATTTCATCACACACAACTGCAAATGAAATTTGTGATGCCTCACTAACTGCCCTAGTAGTAGCAGTTAGAGCTGGTTCTCATTTCAAAATGTTCTGGAGAAATGTACCTACATAACTTAATCCTACCTGTAGATTCTATAAATATCCTCAGAGCGTCCCTTTCTGAGTCTGAGAATCCAAGCTCCTGGGTTGGCTTTTAGCTGAAAGTAGCCCTAGACCAAGAAGAAACACCAAATTTTAGTTCTGTTTCTGAGGGATAGTTACTTCTTTTAATGAAATATCAGTCACTTATAATGTAGATAACATGGTAAACAAATCAGTGCAACTCTCTAAAAACAAAAAACAAACAACAAAAAAACTACACATTAGAAACTCTAGCAAAATGCAGGCCAGTCAAGCCAAGAAGTCTGCCTTTTATCTGTACTTCAGTGAAGAATCAATGTGTGATGTGTGAATAAGCTGTGAATGTCCAAAGAAAAAGGCTGTGAGCTCATGAGCAATCCATTTTCAGGGACCAATTTGGTTAGAGCAGAGTATTCCATCATGTTTTTCTTTTAAGCTGACATGTAATTCTAACCTACAAATTTACCTGAACTAATGATTTTGATATAGACCAAATTCAGTCAATTATGAATTTTAGTCTCACTCAATGGTTAAGATTGCTCCATCATAAACTGTAGTGCCCAAATTAAAACTGCAGTATCAGTATCTAAAGAACTAATTATTTACCAGATTGGCCATAACAATGGTATCCACGACGACAGGGTTGGCTGACGTTCCTAAGGTAAACTGTAGTCCTCGGGGGGGTTGGCCTGTGGTGATGTCATAGCAATGACCTTCCAGTAACAGGTACTCCAGCTCATATTCGGCAGCCACTATGCCGTCCACCTGCAATATCAAAATTAATGTCTTGAAGACTACTCAGCAACAACATAGATAAATCTGAAAAGCATTTTGCAAAGTGAATGAAGCAGACAAAAAGGATTTATTATACATATTGGATTATCATACTTTTTTTTTTTTTTTTTTTTTTTTGAGACAGAGTCTCCCTTTGTTGCCAAGGCTAGAGTGAGTGCCGTGGTGTCAGCCTAGCTCACAGCAACCTCAATCTCCTGGGCTCAAGCAATCCTGCTGCCTCAGCCTCCCAAGTAGCTGGGACTACAGACATGCAACACCATGCCCGGCTAATTTTTTCTATATATATTAGTTGGCCAATTAATTTCTTTCTATTTATAGTAGAGACAGGGTCTTGCTCTTGCCCAGGCTGGTTTCGAACTCCTGACCTTGAGTAATCCACCCACCTTGGCCTCCCAGAGTGCTAAAGTTACAGGTGTGAGCCACTGCTCCGGCCTGGCTGATCATACTTTAAGAACTTTGAGAAAAGGCAAAACTATGACAGAAAACAGATCATTTATTGCCTGAGACCAGGCAGGAGGAAAAGGGATTGCCTGCAAAGGGGTACAAAAGAACTTTTTGGAGTGATAGAAATGTTCTGTATCTTGACTGTGGTGGTGGTTAATCACCGCATACAAATATAAAAACTGGGTTGGAAAGAGAAAGGAGAAAACCAATAAGGATGTCATTCCAAAAATAAGGATGAGAGGACAAGACTCTAAACATTGTTAAAAGAAATTAAAGAACTAAATAGAAAGATATATCCCATATTCATGGATCAGCACAAACGTGTACTCAATGTTCATAGCACTGTTATTCATAATAGAAAAAAAGCAGAAACAACCCAAATATCCATTCATGAATGGATAAATTAAATTTGGTATATTCATAAAATGGAATATTATCTGGCAATTAAAAAAAATAAGTACCGATGCATACTACAACATGGATGAATCTTGAAAATAATTTGTTGAGTGAAGGAAGCTAGTCACAAAAGATCACATACTGTTATCATTCTATTTAGACAAAATTCAGAATAGGTAAATCTACAGAGAGAGAATGTCAATCAGTAGTTGCCATGGGCTGGAGAGAATGGGGAGTAACTTCCACAGGATATGGAGCTTCTTCTGGGCATGATGAAAACATTCTAAAATTAGGTCACAGGGATGGCTGGACAACTCTGTGAATAAATAAAACCTCTGAACTGCATACTTTAAAAAGGGAAATTTTATAGTACAAGAATTATATATGAATAAAGCTGTTATTTTAAAAAATATCATATCTGAACACTGATGTCTCAGAGGCCCACCTACACTATGATTGAATCTGTTCAAAGTCTACCACTACTACATCATAGTTTTTATACATAATTAGATATTTGGAAACAATGATAGTCTTACCTCTTCTAAATAAACATTATCAAGATCATATGGCGTTCTCACAGATTCTACCATCCAGCTCTCAGGTGTGTTCAAATTCAGAGTGAACAGTGGAGACTGAGGCATATCCAAAAATTTTGCTATTGGGCCCTTAGCAAAGCTACTGTCTGAAGTGAAAGAAATCTCTGGTTCTAAGACATAACGGTAAAAGCTGAAATTAAAAAGGAAAGTGTTAGATTTTTCTGTGTGACCACAGTCCTTCAATTTATATAGTTAAACAACTGCCTTAAAACAAACTAGATCTGGAGGGGGTTATCATTCCAAATTGGAAAAGTATTTCAAAAATCAGCTTTTGACCTAAGAATGTCTCCTGCAGTTGCTACAGATGCAAGAAAAGGCAAAGAGGGACAAGACAGGGAAGGCTATTCCTTGATGAGCATGGCTGCTCTCAGGGCCATAAGCATTCCCAAAGTACTTTTCTCCCTTCGAGAAGAATTCATTTTTCTCTTAAAAACCAAGTCGTACATACTGATTGGGATCTCAGACTAGCCCTGCAAACACTGTAATAATTTAAACATTTCTCCCATACAAGGATGATGATGGAAGCTGGAAACCCTTGGTCACTTGCAAACACAGTTTCTTTATTTTTTTTTTCCAGAATATTACAGGGTACAAACGCTTTTGTTACATAAATTGCCTTTGCACTGCCAGAATCACAGCTACAGGCATGCCCATTCCCCAGACAGCACATTCCGCACCCATTAGGTGTGAATTTAGCCATCCCTACTCTCCTCTCGCACCTGACAGATACCTGATTAATGTTACTTCCATATGTGCATATTTCTTGATCTACTAGTACCAATTTAATGGTAAGTACATGTGAACTGTTTCGATATACTTAGAGTTTAAATATAGAACACTGCATATTTGCAAGGTAAGAATTTCCCATAGTCACAATATATGCTACACTATTAATTGCTTTTTGCATTACTTTTTCCATAAATGACCATTCCAAAGCTCTTAACAATATCTGGGTAAGCCTGTCCTCTTTTTTTTTTTTTGAGACAGAGTCTCACTTTTGTCGTCCTGTCTAGAGTGAGTGCCGTGGCATCAGTCTAGCTCACAGGAACCTCAATCTCCTGGGCTCAAGCGATCTTCCTGCCTCAGCAGGAAAAAACTATATTTTTAGTTGATCAATTAATTTCTTTCTATTTTTAGTAGAGACGGGGTCTCGCTCAGGCTGGTTTCGAACTCCCGACCTCGAGCAATCCGCCCGCCTCGGCCTCCCAGAGTGCTAGGATTGCAGGCGTGAGCCACCGCACCCGTCCCTGTCTTCTTTTTTGAGATAACTGCAAAGAAGCCTAAGCAAGCTTCCTCTAACACATATATTCGAACTTCAAATGACTACTCTTCTTTTAAGATGAAAAGCACAAATGCAAGCAGCCTGGGTTAATGCCACCTCAATGCTCCCATACCCTATCTTCTAGAATTTCAGACCAGAACAAGTATTTGGCAAAACTGAGCATTTAGTAAATGACCTTTCAAAACTAACATTCAGCTATAAACCTGTTTGATCCTATAGCATTCAATATCTAAGCCTTCAGATTCGGTACCATTTTTCAATTGTTTTCTTAAATATCATGTTTTACCTTTTTAAAGGCATGTCGGAAAGTTTAGACTGGCAGTTCATAAATACTCTCAGGTTCATGTTTATCAGTTGAGTCAAAACCTAAAAGAGCAAACCAGATGACAAAATATTTAAATTTATTATTCAGAAACTGATTATTTGATACTAAATAATAAATTATACACTCAAAGTATTCTCTTTTAAGAATGAATATTTCTTAATATCTCAAGAAAAGATATAAGGATAACTGCCATAAAGTCTACAGTGGAGAAATTTCTGGAAATCACACTAGTGCAGAATCTAAATCACACATACATGTGACTTGGCCAAAAATAATGGGAAATAAGCTACTGCAGGTCACTGCCCGTCACATAAAGAAATTCAACACATGGCTCTGGGGAACTAGCAGATAGATAATGGATATGGATTTATAAAAGGAAGACATAAGGACTCATTGTCAAAGCTCACGTTAAAGGATATAAAAAACACACATATAAATACCAACAAAAAAGGTTAGTTGATTATATACCAATAAAAGTGTTACCTTAAAGAAATATAACTAAAAGAAATGCTATAGTGGCTATGTTGTCAGAGCTTTTAAGTATCCTAAAATTACTAACAAGTTATAGATGTTTAAAAGATATGCCATAACAAAAATCCATGGTAGGTATAAAAAAGGAAAATGAAAAAGACTTCTTTTTTTTTTTTTTTGAGACAGAGTCTCCATCTGTTGTCCAGGCTAGATGCTGTGGCGTCAGCCTAGCTCACAGCAACCTCAAACTCCTGGGCTCAAGCGATCCTCCTGCCTCAGCCTCCCGAGTAGCTGGGACTACAGGCATACACCACCATGCCCGGCTAATTTTTTTCTGTATATTTTTAGTTGTCCAGCTAATTTCTTTCTATTTTTAGTAGATATGGGGTCTTACTCTTGCTCAGGCTGCTCTTGAACTCCTGAGCTCAAAGAGTGTTAGAATTACAGGCGTGAGCCACTGCGCCAGGCTGAAAAACAATTGTTTTATACCTCTTTGCCATTATAAATTAAAATGTAGCATAGACCAACTTAATTCAAAGATGTTTTGTTCTAAGCTAGGGTATGGTTGCACCTGCCTGTAGTCCTAGCATTCTAGGAGGACAAAGCAGAAAAATCACTTGAGTACCAGTGTTTAAGGCTACAGTGAGCTATGATCGCGCCACTGCACTCCCACCTGGGTAACAAAGCTAGACTCTGTCTCTTTAAAAAAAGAAAGATATTTTGCTCTAAATGAGGATGTTAAACATTTTTTCCATTACATGAGACAGCTCAACCAAACTAGCACCAACTTCCTAAGGTTCTGACAGCATCGTCAATCTTTATGGAGACTGCTCTGCCCAGGATGCTCTATAACACTGTCCACTGCCCTGGGAAGATGACTAAGGAGAAGGACGTGAACCCCTCAGTGAATCAAGGAAATGTGACTCCTTCAGATAAAGGTGCTCTAAACTGCCTCTGCAGCTGTCTTACCAAGAGCAACGGGGCAAGCCTCTGTGCTTCTCTGGTGACAGGGTCAACGACAGCCACCACATCAAAGTATATCTCCCCTTCCTTCGGCCTCAGTTTAACTGCACTACAAAGATCAAAAGGACAAAACATTAACATGGAGGAAACAGGAAACAAAGTTAAGTTGTAGCTTTTTTGGTCCAACATAAACTATCAGCCTTCTTAGCATTTCAAAAACTTTAGATCTACAACTAAGCAACAATGGTGGCCAACTATGTGATTATGTCTACCCCAAAGACTGCAAAATCCTAATCACTCAGGCTCACTTGAAATGAACTGAAAGATTTGTGCAAAGAGAGGAAAACCAGCTTGAAATTGTATTTAACCAAAAACTGTTAAAAGATACTCATGGCAGCTTCTGATAGTTATTGATTATTATACCAACTTTTACTTCCTGGCAAGAATCTGAGGAGAGAAGAAATAAATCAATTTTTAAAAAATAATAAAAGAATCTTAAGAACATTCCAGAAAAACCGCAAAACAGAGAAAAAGGAAAAATAATAACCACAAAATCTCGCTATCCCAGCTCAATCACTTAGCTGTATCTCTATATAATCCTTTCTAGATACTTGTATAAAAATTAGCTGTAATAACCACAGAATATTAGCAATTTTAAAACAATTTCCTTCCCTCCCCCACCACTTTAGCATCAAGATTTGCAAACACTGTTAAAGCAGCAAGCATCCTGAATAAAAAATGATATTTTATTTACTAAATGAATCTGCCATAGTTTACGTAAGCTTTATTGCTGGACATTAAGATGGCTTTTGATCTCTAAACAATTTGTACTTCCAACTTTCTCCATATTTGGAAATTTCTTTAGACTCAAAGAAGTGCTGAACATGAGATTATGGAGTCTTAGGATATAAATATTTTTGTGGCTAATATGTACTGTCAGCCACATTTCCTGGAGAACTAAACCAACTTATAAGGCCAAAAAATTAACTTCCTTGTCAGCATTTAAGTTAAACATATTTTGTCAGGTCATAAGAAGTGAACAGCAAGAGCTGATTAGGCTTCAGTTTGTACTTCTAGGGTTTCTGGGGAGAACATTCATTTACCCAAATGTAGCTTCCTGTTGCATGGCCTCCCTGCGAAGGCACACTGACTTAGGAGACCAAAGTGGAACAGGGCCTCTGATCCACTTTAAGAAGGAATAAACTTGAAAGGATTTAAAACTATACCTAATTTTCCAAAATCATTAATTGCTTAAATCAATACTTTGCTCTGAATAATACTTTAATGTGGTTTTATTACTCAAAAGCCTCCGATATGATCTGCTATTTGAAAACATTTATCCAATAGGATGAGTACAAAAGTAAAACACAAGACAGAATATAATCAATAAACTTGGGTAACTATAATTTAGACAATGATGAAGATTATTTCAAATCTTAACTGCTTTGGAAATACTCGTCGAAATAGCTTTCTGGCTGTGTCAGAGCAGATGTTTTCACTCTCTGATATAACAATTCCATATTCAATCAGCTACCAATGATTATTCCAATACAACAAAACCTTTTTTACTCCAATACAACTGTTCTCAAAGTGTGGCTCTAGAGCAACAGCAGCAGCTTCACCTGGGCACTTGTTAGAAGTACTCTGTCAGGATACAACACAGACTTACTGAATCAGAAACTCAGGGCACAGGTCCTGCAATCAACATTTTATTTATTTATTTTTTTTCTTTTTAAGCCTCAGAAGCTGTGCTAACAATCAGCATTTTAAAAAGCCAAAATTTGAAAGCTACTGCCCTAAAATGACCTGCACTTCTCTGCTACTCTAGAATTCTAGAAGGAAAACCTCATTAGAGAATAGCATTATAGAAATGCCCACAGTGAACAAGAGGAAGAGTCTCAAACAAAGCTCTACACTGGAGTATAACATCTGATCAGGCCTGCCCAAGCCAGGTTTGGGCACACGTTCATGTTCTGAGCCAGCACAGTGTTCTAGGTGACCAGCAACAGGACTACCCAGAAACTAACTCTGTGAGATCCTTTACTCACTTCCACATCTCTACAACAAAAAGATGGCAAGACAAAAACCAAAAGAGAAATACTGGGTGGAAACAAGAATAATATGAATTAACAGTATCATGTTTAAATATACTGGCTGTACTGGTCAGAGAAAGGGTCAAAATAAAGCCAAAAGTAACAGAGACAGGTCCAAGATTTGGAGCTCATACACATTTGCCCTGGGGTGAGCAGACCAAATGGCAAAGAATACTGTGCTTCACCAAAGTTACTGTACAGAGGAATCACCTGGGGAACTTGTTAAGCTGTAGACTCTGATTCAGCAGGTCTGGTGTGGGCCCAAAGCCTACATTTCCAACAAGCTCTCAGATGATGCCCTGCTGCTGGCCCATGGACCACACTTTGAGGGCAAGGGTGTACATAAGTGACAGTTCAGACCTTTTTATTTCTAGCATAAATGAGAAACTTCTGATTTAAATATAAAAAAATACTCATTTAACTAACACAACCCCAATAAGAATTTCTCTAACTATAATTATAATTTATCATAATAGAATTTATAATTAGGGCATTTTAATGATATAAAATTCATGGAGACTCATGAAGAAAAGGATGTTCTAAAAAGAGTAGACTTGGTCTTTGCTCAGGTCTTGGCCATGAAAGGCAAACAAAATGTTAGGTCAATGGGGAACTATTTCCTGCGAGAGAGTGAGTTAATTACTGAAAGTGTGCACAGTGTTGAAAAAATGAGTGCAATCTCGATGCTAATGGCAAAATTCAACAAGTATTAGCAATAAGTCACAGAAGTCTCCCTTATGTGGCAACATAAGAAATTAGAGAACATAGCCAGTGCAAACAGAGAGGGTCTGCATTGCAGCCTGAAATCATCAAACAGTCTGACTGCATAAATCTGACCCCTGTAAGGATTGGCTATGAAAAAACAAAAGTCCACTAAAACAAAGTCCAATTCATGCCAGGTCAGAATCAGAGAGGAGTGAGGCACAGGCATCTGTGTTTCACTAAACCTTGGGAATTCTGAGGTGCAATGAATACATGTACTTTCCGGGGAAGACAGGCCTACATACATTAACTGTGCAGGGTTCTCCTAAATAATTTAATCTGAGTTTAATCATGAGGAAACAACCCAGACTGTGGGACATTCCACAAGACAACTGGCCTGGACTCTTTAAAAAGGTCAATGTCATAAAACACAAAAGACAACCCTGCCCCATCCCACCCCCCCAAAAGGGCAAAGAATTCTTCAAGATTAAGAGAGACTAAAGACACACAACTAACCACAATGTGTGATCTTGACCAAAACAAACACAAAAGATGGTTGTAAAAGATCTTTACTGAGACATTGGAGAAATATGCACAGAGACTGTGTTTGCATATTACCGTACGAGGGTAAATTTTTGAGGTATGCTAACAGGGCTATGGAGAAAGTCCTAGTATTCAGGAGACATATGTTGAAGACTTTAGGCATGTTATGTCATGATGTTTTCAACATACCTTCAAATGGTACAGAATACAACGAATGCATGCGTATATGCAAACATATAAACATTATAAGGACTACACATGCACACAGATGACAGAGATAAAGCAAATGTGGCACCACAACAATTAGTGTAGGTGAAAGATATCTGGGTGTTCATTGTAATGGTCTTTCAATTATCTTTACTTTTCAAAATTAAAAAATGAACTGAAAAACAAAAAGGCAAGGACTTCCTCATAATGCTAAACTTATTTTTGCTTTATCAAAAACAAAAGTTTTTTTAAAATAATGAGTATGATAAGTGCTTTGATAATCTGTTTATTCCAGAATATAAGAAAATCACAACTGCTGTGTTTCATTAAATGCTGTTTTCTACTGAAAAGATGCACTCAGAATTATTTCAAAAGTATTTAGAAATAAACGTCAATTTTCATGCAACTGAGATCTGTATATGAATTTTACATACAAATACAAATACATATATACATGAAAACTGTATACCAAAGAAGCTTTCCATTCCCATAGAATATACAAACGTGGAAAAATAAAGGAGCTGAGGTAAAGTTTAATGTTCAAGAGTATGAACAAATTCAACATTAATTCTATACCTGTGTCTGTCTTCAAAAAACTGGTACTCAATTCTTGCATCTCCTTTTGGTTGAGCTGACAGGAGAGCATCCACCTTCATTACCAAGTCACTTGCCCTGAAAGATGGTGTTAGTGACATCTTAGCATCTCTTTAACTACAAGTTTTCATATGCCAAACATATTAGCCCAAATACTGAATGCTGACAAAATGGTTTGAAGAAGGTAAGAGTTCTGTTTTGACAAGCATGAGAAAGAATACTGATTTTGTAAGTAATTAGTTGTATAACTTTGAATAAGTTAGTCATTTTTCCATACATGAAATGGAGACAGCACCACGATCAAAAAGCACAGAACCAGGCTTCACAAAGCCCAGGACAACCCTGTGACTACGGGCTGAGTCAAGAATGAAAGCTGTGGCTGTAATAGAGGAGCCAGTCCCAGATGGAGCAGCTCTGGCACTAATGAAAACCCAAGGCAGGAAAGGTAATTCTAGAAAGCCTAAGAGTTTTAGCATGGGTCTTTTGGCAGCCCCAAGACTACCATATGTCCCTAAATTCACCCATTACAGACCCAGAACCATCTCTGGTTGGCACAAGGCAAGTCTTGTAGGCATAGTATGGCAATTATATAGTCCACAAAGCCTTCACACAGAGAGGGAGTGGCCCAAAGAGATGCCACACCAAGCCTATGCCTGTGACATGGTTGCTTCAAGTCATGAAGTACCTCCTGGCATGCATCAGGGAACCATTTCCTAGGCCAGGACAAGAGGCATCACTCAAAAGCTGCTGGGGAAGGAGGAGCCGCCTCATCTGAAGCCCTGGTATTGACTTAAATGAAAAAAGATTTCTAGGCCATGGCAGGAGAATTGCTTGAGGCCAAGAGTTCAGACCAGCCTAGGCAGCATAACAAGACCCCATCTCTATAAAAAATGAGAAAATTAGCTGGACATAGTGGCATGAGCCTGTAGTCCTACCTACTTGAGAGGCTGAGGTGAGAAGATCACTTGAACCCTAGAATTCGAGGTTACAGTGAACCATGATTGCACCACGGCTCTCCAGCCTGGGCAAGAGAACAAGAGTCTCTTAAAAAAAAAAGAAGAAAAAAAAAGATTTCTTCCCACATTGCCCAAGGCTTAGCAAAGGGACTACTTTGACAACTATTGAAATCAACACTCCACTAAAACATGGATCTTGAACTCTGTAGCATGATGGTGTATAAAAAAGATAAAGGGAAAAAAAACAGGAGAACTTTAAAATTTTAAATTCTCCAACTATACATCAAAGTACATGTCTCTATGGAATGGCAGAAAATATTTGTAAACCATATATCTGATAAAGAATTGATATCCATACAACTGTATTAACTCCCCTTAGAGGCAAAAAATTAAAAAAAAAAAAAAATTGATATCCAGAACGTATTTTAAAAAGTCCTATAACTCAATAACAAAAACCAGCAAACAATCCAATTAAAAATGGGCAAAGGACTTGACATTTTCCCAAAGACATATAAATAGCCAGTCTGCACATAAAAAGATGCTCACCATCATTAATCATTAGAGAAATGCAAACCAAACCTCAAAGAGAAACCCCTTCATACTGATGAGTAGGCTATTATTTAAAAAAAAACAAAACAAACAAAAAAAAACAGAAAATAACAAGTGTTAGTGAGGACATAGAAAAATCAGAAACACTGTGCACTGTTGGTGGGAATGTAAAATGGTATAACCACTGTGGAAAAAGGTATAGCGGTCCCTCAAAAACTTAAGCTTAGAAAAAGGGCTCCAACTAGACAGCAGATATACGGTCCATTCAAACAATTTATTTTCTTCCACTAAGAGAGATATATAGCACACTAATGTGCAATACCTCATAACATTGAGAGAATTAAAATCAAAAGCCATCATTGAGGATGTAAGAGAAACAAGTCAGTATTCTGCACTGGGAAATGAAGGAATAGACACATTTAATCTGCCTTTCCTTTCCTGAATAAAATAAAACTTAATGATAACCAAATAGATAATGAGGGAAAGTATCTCTTTACATAAGTATTCCAGGTTATAAATAAAAGCTTCTTCACTTCTACACATGTTTGAAATGTCCCATATCAAAAGTTTAAAAAAAAAGCAAACTAATTGAGTTCTTTAAATATCAGCCTATGAAATAAATCAGCTTGCTTCAACAGAAACATAAATTAAAAGAGCATTATTATATTTTAAAGTTAGAAACAAAACAAGTTGGGATAGGTAGCATAAGCGACAATATATAATCCTAACTTTGACCAATGAGGAAAATACAATTACTACAGCCCCTGTGGCATAAGCTAATTAATTTCTTCTATGACAAAACTTACACATCTTCTTCTACCCGAAGCTGTTGAATATGAGATTTTATTTTCTGTCCTGAAGTTTTTAAGATGATGTTTTCTAGGAGGTGGAAATCATCTTGGTTAAAGAGCTCACCCTCTTCCAGTGGCCCGATGACCTGTGGGGAGAGAAGCGCAGGCGGTCAGAGCCGAGAGCTGCTCCGGCGGCAGCTGTTGAAGGAGCCCCCTCATCGAGCTGGCTGGTACACCCGTGCACCTTACAGACCAGACACATGTATGCTCTAAATAAAATCCGTGCAAAAATAAAATGTGAAGCATAAAACAACTCAGTTATTTGTTTACTTACTAATTCCTCAGGGACATAGAACATGGACTTGAACACTTCACCTTATTTTTACAGTAAGCAAACTCTAAAGTAAAATCAAATAGCAAGGTAGTTTTCATTAACTCTCACTGAATAACACAGCCTACTTGATATGTCAAGGCTGTGCTGACTTATGTTCTGAGAGCCATCATACTCTGAACCGCTCCCACAATGGCTAGATACAAACAGCAGGAGGGCTCTGCACAGGAACATTCATGGCCAAAAGCACACTTCCCTGAAAATAAAGTGGCAGAGACATTATCAGCACTTTGTAAGCCCTAATCACTTTTGAAAACAGAGTGGCTCTGATTGAAGGGTTTACTAGCTTCAGAGGAGAATGCTGCAATGAGTGCTCACTGATCTAATGTGAAATCAAGTTCACAAATCCTCACCCTTCCATTGCTGATCACAGCCCTCTGTCCCTTCTTCAGCTTCAGAACTTCTTTGCAGTATATGGCATGAGATAAAATGAAATCCATTTTGGAAGACTCAAAGACCTCCTTAAAAAGACTGAAATCCATGCCCTAGGAAAGTAAACGTTATTAAGGAAAAGTGAATATTATTAAGCAAACCATATAAATAAATAATCACAGTAAATAAACCATACAATGCTCCTTTACTGGAAAGTAATAACCAAGTTTCATAATTAACATTATGATGTCTCAAATCTCCATTCTCTACCATTTCTCCCTCTCTACTTATGAAGTGTTATCTTCTTTTCCTATTTTTTCAAGTGATTTGTAAAACTGGCACACTATTCTTAACAATACCCTGAATCTGCATTTTTAAATCTTGCTAATTTCCAGTGACAGCCTTTTTTTCTAACTGAAACTTCAAGTACTATATACTCATCATTTTATAAGAAATTTTAAACTATGAAACTCTGACAAAAAATAAGTAACATTATATAAATGAATAAACATGAGTTTATTTTGGAAATATATAAAGAACATATAAGCCTCTAACTCAAATGTAACTCAAATTTCAGTTTTTGGTCTATAAACAAATCAAATATTGTCTGTTTTTAAAAATCTGTACAAAACAAATGGCTTTGTACTTAAAACACACATTAAGTTATGTGCATAGGCAAGGAGAGTGTGACAGAATTATTTCTTGAAAAGATTTTTCAAAATTAGAAAAAAACATATCCTGTGAAACTCAGAACTAAAATGACTAATCCTGATCATGAACAGGGCACGTGGGCACGAGGAATTGAACTTGTGCAGCAAAACATAACCAGGCAGCCTCACAAAAGGCTCAGAGAATTACCCCGACAGAGAACTCTGCGATGTCAGCTCCTGCAGCCAGGGCCTCTGCAGCCTCCTCCTTGGCCATTTTGGTGATGAAGTTCTTGGCAGAGTTGGAGGTCTGCGTTTGGAGAGCTGCCCAGATTGCTCTGGAGATCTGAGTGTTTTCATAGCTTATCTCTTCACTAGGATTATTGATCATGCTTATTCTAATATTGTTACTGGATTTCTGTTTACAAAATGGGAAATAAGAGTTAGATGTAAGATGTTTCAAATTTAAAAAGCAGCATTAACATCAGTGATGTTCCATAAGCAGCAATCTCTCTCTTAAAAGTCTTCAGTAGTTCTCCTCTGCATTCAGAATGAAATTCAAATGCTATAGTCAAGTATTCAGACCCCTACATGAACTGGACCCCAGCATACCTTTTCTACCTCATTTCTTACCATACCTGGAAATACAGCATATATTACAGACCATTGGAATCCTATCTTTCCCCAAAACACTTTAGAATCTAACACATCATGCTTCACGCTGCCATGCTAAGCCCAGCTACATTCCATATTTACTTTTTTTTTTGAGACAGAGTCTCACTCTGTTGCCCGGGCTAGAGTGCCGTGGCGTCAGCCTAGCTCATAGCAACCTCAAACTCCTGGGCTCCAGCAATCCTCCTACCTCAGCCTCCCAAGTAGCTGGAACTACAGGCATGAACCACCGTGCTTGGCTAATTTTTTCTAAATATTCTTAGTTGTCCAGCTAATTTCTTTCTGCTTCTTAGTAGAGATGGGTCTTGCTCTCACTCAGGCTGGTCTTGTAATATCGTGGATTGCAATATCGTGGATTGCAATATCGTGGATTGTAATATCATGGATATTACGATTGTATCCACAATTGTAATATCGTGGATAAATCTCACAAAAAGTTGAGCAAAGGCTGTGCGTGGTGGATCACACCTGTATCCTAGCACTCTGGGAGGCCAAGGCAGGTGGATCATTTGAGCTCAGGAGTTCGAGGCCAGCCTGAGCAAGAACGAGACCCTGTCTCTACTAAGAAATAGAAAGAAATTAGCTGGACAACTAAAAATATAGAGAGAAAAAATTGGCCGGGCATGGTGGCACATGCCTGTAGTCCCAGCTACTTGGGAGGCTGAGGCAGGATTGCTTGCGCCCAGGAGTTTGAGGTTGCTGTGAGGCTGATGCCACGGCATTCTAGCCCGGGCAACAGAGTGAGACACTGTCTCAAAAAAAAAAAAAAGTTGAGCAAAAAAACACCAAATGCAAATGAATACATATTATAAGATCCCACTTAAATAACATAAAATACAGGCAAACCCATTCTATGATGTGAGAAGAGGGAAGAGGGAGCAGGTAGTGACTAGGCACAAGCAGAGAGGACTTTCTAGAGTTTGTTAACCCTCTACTTTTTTTGCCTGAATGGTGGTCACATAGGTGTGTGCATTTTGGGACACTGTTATCCCTGTGATTTATGTACTCCTTTGAACCTATTGTACTTCAATTAAAATATTTATTTTAAAAATTCAACTCTCCATCCCTTTTCTCCCAGCCTACTACCACCTGAGTCTTTCTTTTTTTTTTTTTTTTTTTTTGAGGCAGAGTCTCACTCTGTTGCCTGGGCTAGAGTGCCGTGGCGTCAGCTTAGCTCACAGCACCCTCAAACTCCTGGGCTCAAGCGATCCTACTGCCTCAGCCTCCGGCGTAGCTGGGACTATAGGCATGCGCCACCATGCCTGGCTAATATTTTCTACATATTTTTAGTTGACCAATTAATTTCTTTCTATTTTAAGTAGAGACAAGTATTGTTCTTGCTTGGGCTGGTTTGGAACTCCTGACCTTGTGCCATCCACCTGCCTCGGTGTCCCAGAGTGCTAGGATTACAGGCATGAGCCACCATGCCCGGCCCACCATCTGAGTCTTTATCTGGTGGCATTAGAGTGCCTTTCACGTATATCTATCACCCTTCACTAGAAATGCCCTGATCTAACTTTAAATTCACCATGGTATATCATCCGCTCACTTGGACAATAAAGGAACTCGGCACATTAGTAAAACTTAAATCACTTGGATATTTCCTCATTTCAGTAAGCTTTCCTGTGCACAGGGTGGAAAAGGGACAAAAGGAGGGATGTGATGTTGGGAAGAAGCTACAAATTGAAACAGCTCAGGAAAAAGAATTTGACATGTCATCCTCTGACAATGACACTCTATAGAAGAATCAATCTTCTCAATCACTCACCATTGCCATTCACTCAATTCCTACTACTCACGTGCAGCCTATCTTTCAGACCATCTACATGTGTCTCTTCTGCTTGCTCGGATCTACTTCTACTACACACACATTACTGTTCCTGTGTGCTGCTGCCCCCACATCCAGACCTCTCTCAGTGTCAGGTCCCTCTCTCTCCCTAACACACACAGCATGATCGCTGCAGTGCCTCTGCAGCAAGAATGTGAAGGATCATGCAATAAAAACTGGCCTATGGTAAGGATCTCAACATTATTTTCTCTAAAAGTACCTATTCCCTTAAATAAAGCCAAAATATTATAGTCTTTGATCTCTTTTCTCAGGAGCTGGTGACACAATGCTCTGAAGACACAATGCTCCTTTTCATCAAGCACTAAGAAAGTAGGACTCCCAACTCTCAACAATCACATCAGCGCAGAGATACCATGAAGATACCTGTAGACTCAAACAAAAATACAGAATGAATTCATATACTTGCCTGATGTTTAATAGCATCATACAATAACTGCCGTCCAGAAGAGCTATCAAAATCCCCAACAATCCAAAAAGTTACTGGCCTAATAAAAGAGTCATCTATAGAAAAACAAAAATAACAAATTGAGTTGAAGAAAAAAAAACACATTATGTGTTCCAACACTACTGTTATACCAAATAATTTCTGAAAACCATGCATAAAATTTAAAAATGACAAGTTTAAAGATACAAAGCAAAAGTAATAAAACTTCTCTACTAAAATTAAAGCAAGGGAACTTTCCGTGTAAATTAATTACAAACTAGGAACATGCACTGATTAATACTAGTCTGCACATTTGTTAGCATGATGAAATGAAAAAGAGCCTTTGAACATGTGGGTAACATATGATAGTCTTTAATCATATTAATTTGTAACTTTCTGAAAACTAATTCTTTACAAACATTTATAAAAAATTTAGGCCGGCCGCGGTGGCTCACACCTCTAACCCTAGCACTCTGGGAGGCCGAGGTGGGCGGATTGCTCGAGGTCAGGAGTTCGAAACCAGCCTGAGCAAGACCAAGACCCCGTCTCTACTATAAATAGAAAGAAATTAATTGGACAACTAATATATATAGAAAAAATTAGCCAGGTATGGTGGCGCATGCCTGTAGTCCCAGCTACTCGGGAGGCTGAGGCAGGAGGATGGCTTGAGCCCAGGAGATTGAGGTTGCTGTGAGCTAGGCTGACGCCACGGCACTCACTCTAGCCTGGGCAACAAAGTGAGACCCTGTCTCAAAAAAAAAAAAAAAAAAATTTATCTACATTGATATAGCCTACTGTCACCCACAGGTTCCAGAAAAATCACAATAAAGTGTAAATAAATTCTGAATTACAATGGTCTCTGAAACCCCAAAAGAGAATTAAGAAAAGGAGCAGAACACTCTGAAGTTTTAAGTTACCATAGATTTCCTTGGAGGACATTCCTGGACAAAGATAAAGGGAAAAGAGCAGAAGAAAAGAAAATGTCATTTCTGTAAGTAATGCCAACTATAAGAGTCAAAAGTTACACAATGGCTAACATGGTCTACACTTCTTTCTGCTGTTCAGTCCCATCAGTGTTACAGTCCTGTCCCAGTAGCCCTCAGGGATAATTTCTTTGTGGAATCAAACCTGTAGTTACATCTATCTGGGAAACGAGAAGTCCCCTCTGGGAGAAGACCAGAGGGGGTTAAATTAACTGCCTTAAATGACAGCCAGTGCTTTTCAGAAAGGGTAATAAATGTGACTAGAGAAGAAAAGAATCCTTTTGCAGGCTTTCTAGAACCAAGTTTATCTTATAAATCCAAAAATAAAATTAACCCTATATTGCCAATGAAGACGCAAATCAAACCAATTTCCAACTTATGAACCCATTTTCACATCATAAATGTTTTTCCATTTTGAACCATAAAAGAGTTTTCCTTTTGACTTTAATACCCAACATAAAATTTATAAAAATAATACTTGAATTTTAGAATTAAATTTTAGGGCCAGGCGAGGTGGCTCATGCCTGTGATCCTAGCACTCTGGGAGGCCTTGGATCGTTTGAGCTCAGGAGTTTGAGACCAGCCTGAGCAAGACAGATATCATGTCTCTACTATAAAAAAAGAAAATTAAAAAATTAAAAAAAAAAAAGAATTGAATTTTAAATAGGTATTTTATAGACTCAAAATATTATAAGAAATGATTTAAAAATTATGGAATCTCTTTCTCCAACTGACATTAAGATGAATTATTTGCAAATACTTAAAAAAAAAAAAAAAGTTGAATCTAAGAAAAGCCTAAAATCCATTACCTTTCTTTGTCAGATAGTTCATACTGTTCACCATAGCTGCAGTCTTGCCTTGGGAATCCAAGACAGTAAATCTAGCATAATCATCCACAAAGAAGTTATCTAGGAGGAAAAAATTGAAATATATTTATATTTAAAATGCTTCAGTTCATATTAATATGTTAATATTCAGTTGATAAACCTGATTTGACCATAATATAAAATTTATAAAAATGCATGAGTGAAGTGTATTAAATCTCATGGCTGGCGGGCGTGGTGGCTCCCGCCTGTAATCCCAGCTCTCTGGGAGGTTAAGGCGGGCAGATTGCTTGAGGTCAGGAGTTCGAAACCAGCCTGAGCAAGAGCGAGACCCCGTCTCTACTATAAATAGAAAGAAATTCATTGGCCAACTAATATATATAGAAAAAATTAGCCGGGCATGGTGGCACATGCCTGTAGTCCCAACTACTTGGGAGGCTGAGACAGCAGGATTGCTTGAGCCTAGGAGATTGAGGTTGCTGTGAGCTAGGCTGATGCCACGGCACTCACTCTAGCCTGGGCAACAAAGCGAGACTCTGGCTCAAAAAAAAAAAAAAATCTCATGGCTATCGAACACGTTAACAACATGGCTCCACCCTAATAATCATGCTGTAAAGACACAAAGTTAATGAATAACATATATCTCCCACGAAACTATCATATGTGGACATGTCGGTTAAGTGGCTGAAATTCATGCTAATCCTATTCCTGTCACTTCACAATGGGAGAACAATCTCTTAAAGAGATCCTTTAACTTATCTCTGCCTTCTCTAGGCCATCCACTAGAGTAAGCTCTTTCCTATCTTATTTGGGAGAGGTGGGAGAAAAGGGAGAAAAAATTTAAGAAAACTTTGATTTTTATTTTTCAAGTCTAACAAAATAACTTTTTAAAACTTTAATAGAAACAAAAGGCCATATTCACTCTTTTTAGATATGGATCTTCTCCAATTATGATTAGTTCCAAAGACAATGCTCTTATTAATCATTTTCCCTCAGATTACTCTTCCTAAAATTCCAGGTTCACAAAGTCATTCTCTTGCTCTAAGCTACCCATTAATTTCTCCCTAGCTACAAAATGGTTTCCAGTATAAGTATCATAAACCCTCTATCTATAGCATCTCCCCAATTATAATCATTAGTCCACCCTAATACAAATGTCACTCTTCTCATCAGAGCCAAACACAGCTTGTTGCCCACATACCCATCTATTCATCTCTGCACCCACTGGCCCTTCTAGCTTATTGTCCAACAATGCATACTGAGTGCCGAGTATCCCCCCAGTCAATATTCTACAGAAAAAAAAGCACTGGTAAATCAGTCAGACACAATCCATGACATCATGTGGGGAGGAAGAAAGAGCACCATGGCCATAAAAGTGAATAGTACCCGTCTTAAAAAAAAGGTCCCAGGAGAGCCAAGGCCAAAGAAGCCTGAGTGATAGTGCTATCACCAGCAGGTTAGGGGGACACCAGCTCTTCCTCATTGATATCTGCACTGGGTATCTCTGCCACTGTGGACTAGCATCATTTCATAGGTTACTGGTACAACCTCAGTGGAAAAGGAAATCCAAGAAAAGAAGCACTACTATGCTCTTTATTCATGTGTACTATAAAAAACAACCCTTCAAATTTAATTTTAAATGATGGAAACAACAAAAACTTAGCACAAAGAGTCACAAGTCACTTGCCTTGTTCTTTTGAAACTTCTGAAAAGCTAAAATCTAGCTGTGAAGAAACAACTTAGCTCACTTTCTGAGTAGTTTCTTTTTTAAATATACACCTAAATTTACATGTTCCTCTTAAATAAGCTTTCCCTCTGCCTAAAAAAAGTTCAGTTGCAGGTAAATTAGAGATAGTGCCATAAGGTAACAACCATAAACAGACTTATATGTTCATTATACTCAACTATAACAACAAATACAATCAGTTACTATGCTACCATTACACATCACTTTTCTTCTCTAGTGATATTTCAAGGCGAATGATGATAGCTCTGCCTTATTTCCAGGTATTTGCTGAAAGGGCCTTCAGAATCTCAATGGAAAGCACAAGGAATAAACAGCACCTGGGCTTAACATACCTAACTCTAGCTCTTAAAGTTTTCTAGTGGAAAACACCCAAATGTCCAACAACTGAGGAATAGATACATGTGTACTATCCACACAATGGACTTCAAAAAGGAATGAAATATTGATATATACTACAACATATGGATGAACCTTAAAAAACGACTAAATGAAAGAAGCCAGGCACAAAAGGCTTCTAACTATATGGAATGCAATGAATAGGCAAATCCATATAAACAGAAAGTAGATTAGTGGTTGCCAGGACATAGGGGAAGGGAGAAATGGAGAGTGACTACTAACAGGTACATGAGGTCTTTTGGGGGTGATGGTAATGATAGCACAACTTTAAGAATATACTAAAAACCATTGAATTGTACACTTTAAAACGCTGAATCTTATGGTATATACATTATAAATTGATGAGCCTGCAGCTTTTAAAAAAGGCATTCTTAGCTTCTCAGAGTGAAATTAACTGAGATATGTTGACATTATTGCTGATCAAGACTACAAAGAGGATAAAAAAAAAAAAAACAACTACTCTATGATTACAAGGAAGCTAAAAATCCAGGACCATGCTTACCATCAATTGCCGATTGAGGTAGCATTTACAAGGCAGTGAATATTTTTCAAAGTTTACAACATTTTACAAAGGAAGACCTTCTCTTCTCTAGGAGGAAGCTCTTGTGAATTTAGAAGCTCATACTATGAACTTAAGGTGCAACAAATTTAAACATAAAATTTGGCTATAATCTTGGGTTATCTTCTGAACATTACAATCCAATAAATGCAAAGATTCGGAAGCACAAATTAAAAAACAGCACAAAGTTGTTTCTGAAATGCTGCTTACTACTTGCTGTTAAATCCAGGTACTCTCGCTCAGCTGTCAAAATCCTGGAATTGATTCGGGGAACAACATTTGGCTGATTCATGATATACTCTACCACATCCTGATCATGGGACAGTTCACCCTACAGGAAAAAAAGAAGAGGGAAGGCAGCAATAAGTGAATTTTATCAATAATGATTCATTATGAACTTAAAAGTTATTAACTATACTAGTTTCTTGTGTGTTGATAACAGCTAAAGATTAAGTGACCATGTTATATAGAGCCCTGTCATTGCCAAGCACAGGCGGTTGATTAAAAACAGTACCTCTAACTCTTTGAACAATAAGAGACAGACATTGGACATGGCTTCTAGATTTTCACTGTTATAAAGAATGCTACAGTGAACAGTCTAATGTGTATTTTATACTAAGAAATGAAACGGTGCCAAAGGGTAATGCACATTTTAAATAAGGAACTAAATTCAAAATAGAAAGATATGTTATGCAGATGGTATGAAATTCACATGTTTAAGGAGAGGTAAATGAAGAGAAACTTTTACCTACTTACTCCTCATCCCTGCCACTCACGTTCTCTTCTGGGAGATAGTTACTCTGTGTGTGTGCATGTGTATGTGTCTGTGTGTGCTAGATCAAAAGGCACGTACTTTAAATTCTTGACATTCATTTTAAAGATGAGGAAGCTGAGGCACAGAAAGGTTAAATAACTCACTCAAACTCACAGAGCTAATGTGAAGTTCGTAAGAAATACAAATCTGTGTTTATTTGGTCTCTCCACAGACCATTATGCTTCCCTAGAAATAAGTAAGCTCCACAAATTACTTGAGAGTAAACACAAGCGGAAAGCCACCCTGAGACCTACTCACAGTTAGCTTCTTCCTACAGAAGAAAGCCAGAGATCTCTCAGAGAGGTAATATGCTTTGTTGTTTGTTTTTTTGAGACAGAGTCTCACTCTGTTGCCCGAGCTAGAGTGCCGTGGCGTCAGCCTAGCTCACAGCAACCTCAAACTCCTGGGCTCAAGCGATCCTCCTGCCTCAGCCTCCCAAATAGCTGGGACTACAGACATGCCCGGCTAATTATATGTATGTATGTGTGTGTGTGTGTATATATATTTAGTTGTCCAGCTAATTTCTTTCTATTTTTTTAGTAGAGACAGGGTCTTGCTCTTGGTCAGGTTGGTTTTGAAATCCAGACCTTGAGCAATCCTCCCGCCTCGGCCTCCCAGAGTACTATTATTACAGGCAGTGAGCCACTGCGCCTGGCCATATTTGTACTTTTTTTTTTCTTTTTTTTGAGCCAGAGTCTCCCTGTGTTGCCCAGGTTAGAGTGCCGTGGCATCAGCCTAGCACATAACAACCTCAAACTCCTGGGTCCAAGTGATCCTACTGCCTCAGCCTCCTGAGTAGCTGGGACTACAGGCATGTGCCGCCATGCCCAGCTAATTTTTTCTGTATATTTTTAGTAGGCAAATTAATTTATTTCTATTTTTAGTAGAGAAGGGGTCTCGCTCTTGCTCAGGCTGGTTTCGAACTCCTGACTTTGAGCGATCCTCCCACCTCAGCCTTCCAGACTGCTAGAATTATAGCACTCTGCAACACCAAGACCATAGGAAAAAACAAGAAGACTTTTGGATCCATGCATTGAAGAAAATCTGTTCATTCATTAGCTGAACAATAAGCTAAACAAGCAGAGACTTCAGAGGCCATACAGGACAAAGAAAACAAATTTTTAAAAATTTATTCAGGAAAATCACCAAATAAGTAACAGCTGCAACAACAATAAATAGCAAAAAAACAAACAAACTCTGGTACAGTGAAGAATTCAATCTTTGGAGATGTCACATATTATTTAAAATGTCGAGTTAACAAAAATAATTAGTAGACATGCAGAAATAAATCTAAACATTGGACTCACTACACAAAAAAGTTACTTAAGGTATTTTCAATATATTAAGAAAACTAAAAGAAACTGTGTCTACCAAACTAAAAGAAAGTTTGAGACCTATGTTTCACCAAGTAACACCAATAAAGCAAAAGAAATTAGGGAAAACCACCAAATAAAAAATCTGGGCCGGGCGCTGTGGCTCATGCCTGTAATCCTAGCTCTTGGGAGGCCGAGGCGGGCGGATTGCTCAAGGTCAGGAGTTCAAAACCAGCCTGAGCAAGAGCGAGACCCCGTCTCTACTATAAATAGAAAGAAATTAATTGGCCAACTGATATATATATAAAAAATTAGCCGGGTATGGTGGCACATGCCTGTAGTCCCAGCTACTCGGGAGGCTGAGGCAGAAGGATCACTCGAGCCCAGGAGTTTGAGGTTGCTGTGAGCTAGGCTGACGCCACGGCACTCACTCTAGCCTGGACAACAAAGCGAGACTCTGTCTCAAAAAAAAAAAAAAAAAAAAAAAAATCTGGAGTTAAATTACAATAACTGAAATAAAACATTCACTAGAGGGGTCAAATTAGTTAACAGAAGAAAGAATCAGTGAACTTCAAGACAAATCAATTTAGATTATCCAGTCTCAGCAACATAAAGGAAGAGACCTATGGGACACAACAGAGTATCAATATATGCCTATCTCAGAGAGGAGAGAGAGAGAAAGGGACAGTATGTAATAAATACTTTGGCTGGCCTTTTCCCCTGGTTCCTGGGAGGTAACCTCTAAATCCAGGAATAGGAGTATCTTTGTTATTCATGGTAATCCCCTGAGATCACACCTGATAGTTTGTACTACAAGGCGATGTACGTTGGGCCACTACATAGTTTAGGCTGACGAGACAGGATGAGCAGGAAACACCAGAAAGACCAACCACATGATTAGAGAGTTGGGATCCTGAGTAGCATGATACCAGCCTGATATCAGACTAACCTCGTCAAATTCTATTTATAAGAAATGTCCAGAACAGGCAAATTCATAGAGACAGCAAGTAGGTTTGTGGTTACCAGTTGCTGGGGGTAAGGTAAAATGGGGAGTAACTGTTAGTGGGTATGGGGTTTCATTGAGGGGTGATGATAATGTTCTGAAATTAGAGGCAGTAATTATATAACTTTTTATATATAGTAAAAACCATCATACACTGAATCATATACTTTAAAAGGTTGAGTTTTATGGTGTATGAATTATTTCAACAACTAAATATTAAATATTTATACATAAATGATGACTCTTTCAAAGTCAAAATTTCTTACAAAGAGATGTTTCTTAGAACTGTTTACAATTTTTAAAATAAACATTTAATCCTGAAAACAATGAAATTTAGCTGTTTCAAGTGCAATATACAGAAGTTTTATGAATCTTTTCAATATAGTGGGACTTGCTGAGAATCAGCAAACAAATTACTAGCAGCACATAGAAAACAGTAATACTTAAAGAATTTTGTTGCCGGCCGGGCCCGGTGGCTCACGCCTGTAATCCTAGCTCTCTGGGAGGCCGAGGCGGGCGGACTGCTAGAGGTCAAGAGTTCAAAACCAGCCTGAGCAAGAGCAAGACCCTGTCTCTACTATAAATAGAAAGAAATTAATTGGCCAACTGATATATATAGAAACAATTAGCCGGGCATGGTGGCGCATGCCTGTAGTCCCAGCTACTTGGGAGGCTGAGGCAGAAGGATCGCTCGAGCCCAGGAGTTTGAGGTTGCTGTGAGCTAGGCTGACACCATGGCACTCACTCTAGCCTGGACAACAAAGCAAGACTCTGTCTCAAAAAAAAAAAAAAAAAAAAAGAATTTTGTTGCCTACTACAGAGGCTGCAAAAATGTAATCACACTGTTCTCTTTCAAAATCAGCCTTGAAACGCTACTCACCAAATACACCGCTCTTTGGAAGAAGGTTGTGGTCTCCAGAATTTTGTGCATGGTGATGGTTTCCAACTCATCAGGATCTAGCTGTTCCTTTTCCAAGGGCATTCCATTGAACAGAACAACAGGCAAGGGACCAACTCCAGTCTGCTCATAGTAGCCTCTTGCTTCCTAAAACACAAGGAACCACAAAACCTATTGGTTTTTTTATTTCAGCATATTATGGGGTACAAATGTTAAGGTTACATATATTGCCCTTGACCTCCTCCCCCTTCAAGTCAGAGCTTTAAGCATGACCTTCCACCAGACAGTGTGCCTCACACTCGTTATGTATGTATATACCCATCCCCCTCTCCCCCCTCCCACCTGTCTGACACCTGATAAATGTTTTCCGATATGTCCACTTAGATGTTGATCAGTTAATACCAATTTGCTGGTGAGTACATGTGGTGCTTGTTTTTCCATTCTTGGGCTACTTCACTTAGCAGAATGGGTTCCAGCTCTATCCAGGAAAATACAAGGGGTGCTGGATCACCATTAAAACAGAGTGTTAGCCGGGCGCAGTGGATCACGGCTGTAATCCTAGCACTCTGGGAGGCTGAGACAGGGGGACTGCTCAAGGTCAGGAGTTCAAAACCAGCCTGAGGAAGAGCGAGACCCCGTCTCTACTATAAATAGAAAGAAATTAATTGGCCAACTAATATATACATAGAAAAAATTAGCAAGGCATGGTGGCGCATGCCTATAGTCCCAGCTACTCGGGAGGGATTCCTTGAGCAGGAGTTTGAGGTTGCTGTGAGCTAGGCTTACACCATGGCACTCACTCTAACCTGGGCAATAAAGCGAGACTGTCTCCAAAAAAAAAAAAAGAGTGTTTTTGCTGTTCATGTGACAAATGGAACAAAGCATATTTTCCTTACATGCCTATTCTAACAGGAATACAAAAATCAATAGAAACATGGTGAAGAAGAAATAACTAAAGTTTTTGTTTGTTTGTTTTTTAAATAGAAGCTGGGTGAGGTAGCGTGTGTCCCAGATACTCTGAGGGCTGAGAGGAGGGGAACACTTGATTCCAGGCATTCAAAGTTGCAGTGTGCTATAATTGTGCCTGTCAACAGCCACTGCATTCAAGCCTGGGCAACACAATAAGACCATTGACTGTTAAAAAAAAAGAAAAGAAAAGTGACATCATAGTTAATATCCTACTAAGTAAGTTTGAGACTAAATTACTGAGTTTTCATAAAACCACAGAACATTGCCAATTAGGAAATGGTTTCTATGTATGTTTACATGTGTGTGTGTATGTGTGCATTGGACAACAGAACTTTCTGCAATGATGGAAATAGTCTATCTGTGCTGCCGAGTACAGTAGCCACGAACCACATGAGGCCATTTGAACACTTGAAATTTAGCTACTACAACTAACCAAATAAAATTAATTTTATTTAATTTTAAATTTCATTAAAAACCCCCCATGTGGCTAGGGCTACCATAATGAGCTGCATAACTAGATTACCATAAATTAATATTGCCCTTGGATAGAAACCCTGAGATAAAATATTTCCACCCAATTTTAATCACAAAGAAAAAATTCCATATCACTAACAAAGAAATTGTACCTGTAGTAAACAAAACACGGTTTATAGGAAAACAGTACTCAAAAACTGCTCTAATATATAGTAAGCCCAATCTTTTCTTTTCCAAACAAAAGAATTTGTTAGCAGGGAAATGCCAGAGCAACAAAATGACAAATATTAATAAATCTGAGATTGATACTTTCTGTCGACAAAGGTACTGTTCCCTCAGACTAACCTCATAGAGTATAAACTGTATTACTACCGAAGATGTAAAGAGGGCTACTTTAAAACTTCCTGAACACTCTGTAACTGATATTTTCTGAAAATGGCAGAATTATGTATAATCTTTCCTTAGATAGCACAAGGAGAAAAGCACTTCAGTGGGGAACGGAAAGCAGTCATCAGTAAAAGACTGCTAATAGTCGCTAATCGGATCTAGCCACAGTAATAAACGATGGGACAGACTTAACTGATGGGCTATAAGATGTCACTACAAAAGGTTTTCTAGGTTAGTAGCAGCATTCTCTATATTACTGTTTAAATTTTAAAATCTTCTAAAACTCTTATTAATTCTCTTCTTAAGATATCAACAATTTCATAGATGTCCATAAAAACTCAATTTTAGGCTGGGCATCATGGCTCACACCTGTAATACTAGCACTCTGGGAGGCCGAGATGGGGGGAATCGCTCAAAGTCAGGAGTTCAAAACCAGCCTGAGCAAGAGCGAGACCCCGTCTCTACTAAAATAGAAAGAAATGAATTGGCCAACTAATATATATATAAAAAATTAGCTGGGCATGGTGGCGCATGCCTGTAGTCCCAGCTGAGACTGAGGCAGGAGGATTGCTTGAGCCCAGGAGTTTGAGGTTGCTGTGAGTTAGGCTGACACCATGGCACTCACTCTAGCCTGGGCAACAAAGTGAGACTCTGTCTCAAAACAAACAAACAAACAAACAAAAATTCTATTTCTCTATTTTAATCTGAGCTTTGAAAATCACCTCCTCCAACCAATCAAAACAAAGCAGAACAAACTACTCATGTTATGTCTCTAAGTGACAATAAGAAATAAGGAATAAGAGGATCAAGATGGCGGACGAGAAACCCCGCCAGAAAGAATATCTCTACAGAAAAGACAGATTCTAGCAGAAATTAGAAAAAACAAGCAAGAAATCGAGCATACAGCAGACGAGGGCCAGAAGGAGGGGTACCTGAGACCCCGGGAGACTCCACGGGAGGAGGCTGCAGAGGAAAACTGGAAGCTGAGACCGCCGGAGCAGCCTGGAGACCAGCGGGAAGGGTAGGTGGATAAATCACCTTTCCCCTCCCCTGCATGTGGAACTGCTGGTGGGCTCCCCAGTGGGTGGAAAGACCTGCGGACACCAGCCCAAAGACGGCCGCCGCCAGCTAGCGGTGAGCCCGTAGTGGACGCAGCACCAGACTCCCAAATCCCTAGGGGCAGGCGCCATATTGCCTCCTCTGACCCTACCCACAGCTGCCCAGAGAGACAATACAGCCACCAGCCGGAGGCAACTCCAGGGAACGGGACCTTCTCTTTTGGGACCCTACAGCTGACTAAGCAGAACTTAGACTGTGAGCTCCCTACCTGCCAGCCCTCCCAGGTGCTGCTGGCACGGTGTTCCCAGGAGAACGGGGCAAACTCAGAGGCTGAGAGACACAGACACAGCTTGGGCTCCCTGTGGGTGAATTGGGACCGGAACTCCTCTCCCTGGTGGGGATACAGTTAGAACTCTGGGACCCAGAGGTCGGACATGCAGACCAGATCCCATGCACTGAGGTCTAGCATTGCCCAGGGCACAGAAGGGATATTTGTGAACAGCCTGCTGAAGTGTGTTTGCCTCCAGGGGCAGATCAGCATCCTAGAGGGCAACCCTCCCACCAAAGGGAGGCCCTGCGCCCAGCTCAGGTGGCGTATCTGCGCAGGAAAACTCCCCGCCAGCATCACAATCCGGAGAGGCCTGGTAGTGTGTGGTCTGGCCTGCTGGCAGAGGCCCAGGAGTAGCTGCGGAGTTGGGGAGGGTGGAAAGAAGCGAGGCCCGCTCCAGACTGCGGGTCTCAGACAGCCCCACCCCACACCCAGACTTTCTGGCTGAGTGGGACCATTCCAGCCCCACCCTGACAGCTTTTCCTGGAAGCAGAGAACAGAACTTTGACCCCTGCTAACGGCATTGGTGGTGCCTGAGGGCAGGCTTACCCAACCCAGCTCCGCCCAGAACAAGAGCTGATAACAGGACACAAAATCAACAGCATAGCCTGTTCCTCCAAGCAAGCGGCACCTTCTTACGGGGACGGCATCCTGCACAGCCTTTTCACGGCACCCACTGACTCCTCATACAGGGAGTGGTCGAATCTCACCCACAGACAACACCTACCGGCTCAGAAACAAAACAAGGCGTGTGAATACCCAAACAGAAACCTAAAGGAAAGAAACAACAACTGATCAACATGGGAAGAAATCAGCGAAAGAACTCAGGAAATATGAAGAACCAAATGGAAAACTCTCCCCCAAAGAGGAGCCCCAGCCCCCTAGAAATGGATACCAACCCAAATCAGGCAACCAAAATGACAGAAGAGAAATTTCGTATGTGGATCATAACAACACTCACCGAACTGCAACAACAACTCAATAACCAACACAAAGAAACCACCAAAAGCCTCCAGGACCTAGAACAAAAGTTCACTAAAGAAATAGACACAATGAAGAAAACTTTCACCGAACTCCTGGAAATGAAGAATCAATTCAGGGAACTACAAAATACAGCGGAAAGTCTCAAGAACAGGGTAGATCAAACAGAAGAAAGAATCTCAGAGATTGCAGATAACACCCTCCAACTAAATAAAACCATCACAGAGATAGAGCAGAGAAACAAGAGAAAAGAGCAAAGCCTACAAGAGATGTGAGATTATGTGAAGAAACCTAACCTGAGGGTCATAGGGTTATCAGAAGGGGAAGAGGACAACACCCAAGGGTTGGACAAGCTATTTGAAGATATAATAGAGGAAAATTTCCCAGGCCTTGCTCAAAATCTCGATATACAAGTTCAAGAAGCTCAGAGGACCCCTGGGAGATTCAATGCAAACAGGAAGACGTCACGACATGCAGTCATCAGACTGACCAAAATATCAACTAAAGAGGCCCTTCTAAGAGCTGTAAGATGAAAGAAGCAAGTTACATACAAGGGAAAGCCAATTCGAATAACACCAGACTTCTCTAATGAGACTTTACAAGCAAGGAGAGACTGGGGCCCCATTCTCACTCTTCTGAAACAAAACAATGCCCACCCTAGAATCTTATTCCCTGCAAAACTAAGCTTCATCTATGAAGGAGAAATAAAGACATTCTCAGACAAGCAGAGTCTCAGAGAATTCACCAAGACAAGACCAGCCCTACAAGAAGTACTCAAAACAGTGTTACGCAGGGAACACCATAATAAAAACTCACGAATATAAAAACAACCAAAACCCAAAGATTAAAGGCCAGATAATACAATGGCTCAAGAGAGAAATCAAAGCAACAACATCCAACCCAACAGAATGAACAATAATCTACCTTACCTATCAGTTCTCTCATTAAATGTGAATGGCTTAAACTCTCCACTCAAGAGACATAGGCTGGCTGAATGGATAAGAAAATACAGGCTGAGTATATGCTGTCTTCAGGAAACACATATAACCTGCAAGGATGCATATAGACTAAAAGTAAAAGGGTGGAGATCAGTATTCCAGGCAAGGGGAAGCCAAAAGAAGGCTGGCGTGGCAGTTCTAATTTCAGAGGATTTAGTTTTTAAACCAAACAAGTAGTGAAAGACAAAGAGGGTCATTATGTAATGGTGAAGGGCACACTTCAACAAGAAGAGATAACAATTTTAAATATATATGCACCCAACTTAGGTGCACCCAGTTTCATAAAGCAAACCTTACTGGATCTAAGCAAATGGATTAACAGCAACTCCATAATCACCGGAGATTTCAACACCCCACTGACGGCATGAGACAGATCCTCCAAACAGAAAATTAATAAAGAAATAATGGACTTAAAGAAAACCTTGGAACAACTGGGTCTGACTGACATCTACAGGACATTCTACCCAAAATCCACTGAATATACGTTCTTCTCATCAGCTCACGGGACATTCTCTAAGATTGACCATATCCTAGGACACAAAGTAAATCTCAAGAAATTTAAAAAAATAGAAATCATACCATGTACCTTCTCAGATCACAGTGGAATAAAAGTAGAAATCAACCCTAACAGGAACTCAGATTTTTACACAAAAACGTGGAAATTAAACAACCTCCTACTAAATGATTACTTCATAAATGAAGAAATCAAGATGGAAATAAAAAAATTCTATACTCTTACACTGCTGGTGGGACTGCAAACTAGTTCAACCTCTGTGGAAAGCAATATGGAGATACCTTAAAGTGATACAAGTGAATCTACCATTTGATTCAGCAATCCCATTGCTGGGCGTCTACCCAAAAGATCCAATGACACTCTACAAAAAAGACACCTGCACTCGAATGTTTATAGCAGCACAATTCATAATAGCAAGGCTGTGGAAACAGCCCAAGTGCCCATCAATCCAAGAATGGATTAATAAAATGTGGTATATGTATACCATGGAGTACTATTCAGCTCTAAGAAACAATGGCGATATAGCACATCTTATATTTTCCTGGTTAGAGCTGAAATACATACTATTAAGTGAAGTTTCCCAAGAATGGAAAAACAAGCACCACATATACTCACCAGGAAATTGGTATTAACTGAACAGCACCTAAGTGGTCACATAGGTACTACAGTAATAGGGTATTGGGCAGGGGGGAGGGGGGCAGGTATATACATAAATAATTAGTGAGATGTGCACCATCTGGGGGATGGTCATGCTGGAGACTCAGACTTGTGGGGGGGGGAATGGGCATTTATTGAAACCTTAAAATCTGTACCCCCATAATATGCGAAAATAAAAAAAAAATAAAATAAAATAGAATAAAAAGAAATAAGGAATATTACTTTTCCCTGGAAATGGCAACTGAGTGAAAGTTCGAAGGGAGTTGGCACCATTTTTCTATATAGTCTTTTTTTTTTTTACCACTTGTAAATAGTTTACAAGACCAAATAACACAATGCAGCCGAATCATCAAAGAACAAAACTTAAAAATCATATGTGCAGGCCAGGTCTGATGGCTCACTCCTGTAATCACAGTGCTCTGGGAGGCAGAAGTGGGAGGACTGCTTGAGGCCAGAAGTTCAAGTCCAACCTGGGCAATATAGTGAGATGCCATTTCTACAAAAGTTTTTTTAAAAAACTAGCCGAGTGCGGTAGTGTGTGCCTGCAGTCCCAGCTACTTGGGAGGCTGAGGCAGGAGGACCACTTGAGCCCAGGAGTTTGAGGCTACAGTAAGCTATGATCATGCCATTGCTCTACAACCCGGGCCCTGGTTGACAGAGTGAGAACCTGTCTCTTTAAAAAAAAAAAAAATTACATGTGCAACTTTTCTATTAAAAAGTAATAAATAATTAACAAACATTAATTTCAAACAGTTTTATACTAAGCCACTAAGAAACAACAACTGAGATTAATTAAGGACTCAGGGTTAATATGCGAAATATAGGATGTCTGCATGTGTAAGTTACAACTTTTCCTAATGCTATTATCTTATTGGCTTTGAAAAATATAAATACACACCAATCAGAGTATATTCTCTTCAGTTTAAAATGTCTACTTTAATTGTATTGCCTACTTTTAGAAAATAATTACTTCTTTCAAATATCAGACACAGAATATACCATAGCTTAAGGTTTGTAACAAAAGGCACAGGTATTTTTAAGTGCAATGACATTTGTTAAAAGCAGCCATTTTTCCTAAAAAATAATCATTTCAAAAGAATCCATTCTTTTAAGTTTTATTGTGTGGGGCTAAAGTCCTTGTAGTTTAAAAATCTTGGCCAAGCCGTGATTGCTCAAGCCTGTAATCCTAGCACTTTGGAAGGCTGAAGCGGGAGGATCCCTGGAGGCCAGGAATACTAGACCGACCTGGGCAACATTGTGAGCCTCCATCTCTATAAATAAAATAAAAATTAGCTGAGTGTGGTGGCACATCCCTTTAGTCGTAGCTACTTGGGAGGCTGAGGCAGGAGGACCACTTGAGCCCAGGAGTTTGAGGCTGCAGTGAACTATGATCACACCACTGCACTCCAGCCTGGGAGAAAGAGCAAGATCCTATTCCACCCCCAACTCCCTCCACAAATCTTATTAGTCATTAGATTCTTAGGGCTTCTGGGCTCCTCTCAACATCCTTGCCTTGAGACTATTTCTACTCGAATAGCTAGGAAATTAAGTGCCTTCAATATAAAAATCTGTCTGTATAAGGAAGGGCCTCTAGAAATTGGCCATATCTAGGAAACCACTATGGAGTGCCCTTCAATGATATTCCCTAAGCTACACTCCCATTTGATTCTTCAGCAGAATCAAGATTCTGGTACATGTGAAAATACTCTTCCCCAATTTGTCCACTCTATTCAATATTTTTCAAGCTAATACTTTTGATATAGCAATCATCCATAATAAAAAGCTACTTGCACTCTTTCTTTAATAAAAGAAAATTAAGCATTTTCCAAATGTGAAATACGAAAAATTTTTCAAACCATTAGTATTCTCAAAGTGACCCTCCTTTTATTTCATTTATTTTTTTTCTACAGAGTACCATTCTTGCTGCTTATACCAATCTGAATTAAAAAAAAAAAAATCACTGATCATCCATATCAATGTTAATTTAAAAATCTAGGAAAAGTAAGTGATTAAACAGAGAGCTACAGTATAATAATGGAATCATTCACAGGCTACACAGAGTAGATCTCGTTACCAGCTTCAATTCCAAGCCTGACTCCGGACAACTTAAAACAAACAGACTTAACACTAAAGTACAGATTCAGAAACAAGAAAGAGAATGAAGGCAGGTGGAATGGCATCCACTCAGATCTTCTGGATCCTGGTATGAACTGACCTTTCCAAAAGTGGTAGCATAGAGCCAGTATTTTACTTAGTCTTATACGCAATATCAATTTACACATATAATAAACCTTTGTCACTCTACAAACTGGAATTCACAGAGCAGGCAGGTGTTACTGCCTCCAGCAAACCTTCCGCAGTCACCTGTTACACACTGGCGGAGCTGCCATCCCTGCACTGAGCCTGCAGCCTCACCCTAACCAACACCATCCTGTTTTCGTTTGTCTGTCTCCACCAGGGAAGGTGTGTGAGCTACCCGAATGCAAGCAACTACCCAAGTTTCAAGGCTGGCACAGTTACCCAATACTTCTGTAAGTACTTTAAAATTAAAACTTTATTCCTTATTCCAAAGTATTTCAGAAATTTCCCTAGTTGTGTTTTTGACCTGCTAAGTAGTATTTTGTTTAGTCCCTCTAAAACCTTGATCAACTTGCAGCAGCAGATCTCTTGACCAATCTGAACTGTCTAATTTACCCAATTAACAAATACCAGCTTATTAAAGTATGCTGAACACTCACACTGATGAGTTCTCTCTAGAATGTAAACATACTTTTGCTCTCCTCAGTTAAGCTATATGCTTTACCAAGCATCAGCTATGTCTCTTACCAAACAAACCACTTTTGTTAGTGAAATAACATAATTTATTATGTAAACCAATAAAATATGAGTATGAAAATAAAAAGGTGTTCTTCCCACAAAGACAAATTGAATGACTAGAAAATTCAAAAAGGTGAGAGGCTAAAACCAGCTGATGCTGAATTGGGTATGGGTCAAACAGCTACATAAGACTTGGGAGGAGATTATAAAAATCTAGAAGGATTCTAGATTCAGATGACAGAGAACTTATAAACAATTCATTCTGAGTATGCTTTATAAAGGAATGATAGCTCAGATCTCCAAACAGAGGACCCAAAGGCCTTATCCTTCATTTGAAATAAAGAAAAAAAGATACTAAATAAATACACTTTTCTATGTTTTAAATCAAAATGTTTCCAAAATATATTTTCATTCCTTACCTTAACAAACATTTTTTAGAAAACCAACCAACTTCTTCCTGCTTGCAATGGGTAAAGGTCATTTGTTGTATTTTATTCTCACAAAAGAAACCCACTATCCTTAAATGAAAATTTTGAAATTTTTTCTCATTATACCCTCATTACTATACTTTGCCACTCTGTTCATTACATTTCTTTATTTATTTCCATTCTTAGCCTACATAACTAAGTAAAGCCAATATGATATATATTAAGCTGCACATAATATCCTGGCTCTATACTTCTAATAGATTTAGTCCAGAACAATACTCACACAAGTACTACCACTGCATTGTGAAAAAGAAATTGTTTTCAATTAAATAGTTAATATGCAAGTTAAAAGTTGGTGATATCTTCATAAAACTAAAATAAAATCTTTTTCAAATACTGAAGAGTGCTCTGGTTTCTAATGTTAAGGAGTGAAACTCTTTCACCACCACAACCACCAGTATTAATAAAAGCTCCAAAGAAGGGGAGGAAAGGACAATACCGTGTTGCAGTCAAACGAGAAGTGCCAAAGAATTATTTACCTTCCGATTTTGATCATAAGCAGAATCAATCCCCAAAATGCTATTCACTTCTACATATGGATATTTCTTCTCCAGGACACTGACCACATGTTCAACTTTCACTTTTTCTCCGGTTCTCACCTTGTTATAGATCTAAAGAAAGAAAAACCATTTAACCAACTACACTTTTAAGTTCAAATTTCAAAGCGTTCATTACAAAATACTTCTGAATATAGAGGAAAATACGACTATTTTTCTCAAAAGGTCAAATTGAGTCATGTTAGCAATTTTCTATTTTCCATATACCTTATTAATATGACTGCTTAGGTTAGAAACTAAATATTCTTTAAAAGGCTTAATCAGTTCATACTCATGATAAGCCCCAAATACAACAATGTGTTAAGAAAAATCTGGGCCGGGCATTGTGGCTCTCACGCCTGTAATCCTAGCTCTCTGGGAGGCCCAGGCAGGAGGATGGCTCAAGGTCAAAAGTTCGAGACCAGCCTGAGTAAGAGTAAGATCCCGTCTCTACTAAAAATAGAAAAGAAATTAATTGGCCAACTAAAAATATACAGAAAAAAATTAGCCGGGCATGGTGGCACATGCCTGTAATCCCAGCTACTCGGGAAGCTGAAGCAGAAGGATTGCTTGCGCCCAGGAGTTTGAGGTTGCTGTGAGCTAGGCTGACGCCACGGCACTCTAGCCTGAGCAACAGAGTGAGACTCTGTCTCAAAATAAAAAATAAGATACACCGGTACTCTTAAAGAATCTTAGCAGAAATTGCAGCAATCTATTATTAACATTACTGAATCGATAAAGTAAAGGCAAACCCGAAAATATAATATACAGTTTGACAAATAATTTACTCACTTTGTCTTTTTACAGAAATATAGAATCCTCTTAACATATATAGTTTTCTATAGTAAGTTAGATTGAAAAAATTATTTGCCATTTTGAACACAAACATACATGTGTCAGAGCTTGGAAGGCATGATAATCATCCACTTCTTGGGCAACATAGTTATACGCTCTAAGAACAGCCACACCAGCATCTTGCATCCCATCAACATCTTCAGAGTCATTAACCAAAAACATAAAACCAATTCTGCAGGAGGAGAGAAAAAAAAAGAAACATCTCAAAGATTGCAACAATTTAAAAGGAATGGTATCCTCATACCTGCCTCATGTATTATAGCTAATAGAGAAAAACTATCCTTAAGTGAAAAGCACAGTTGACATCCTACTCTAACATAGTTTTTGACAAAGTATACATACATCACAAAATCAAAAAGCAGGTTCACAAACCTGGCTCAGACTTTTCCACTGTTAAAGCAACCCATTTCTATATCATGAAAACATTCCTTTACTGACATGAAGAGTGCAACTATAGTTTTAGTAAAAGATTCTGTTCTGATTTTAAACAAAAATTAGGAGAAATAAGAATTTTCAGACTATAAAAGTAAACAGAAAAGGGGGGATTTTGAGATTTAACATAGGCAATATGAGAATCATAGGTAAAAGAAAAGCAAAAAAAAATTTATAATTGTCCTACAACAAAAAGCTATAACCAAAGATAAAGTTTATTAACTTTTAAAATTTAAAATAAAGGAATAAAGCACAAAGAGATACCATTATAGATCTTCGGATTGGTGGCAAAAAAAAGTCTTACAAAAGCAATTCAATGGACAAAGATTAGTCTTTTTTCAAAATATGGTGCTGGAATAGTTGGACATCCACAAGCAAAATAATAAATCTAGATGCAGACCTTATAGCCTTCACAAAAATTAACTTAAAGTGGATCACAGATCAAAATATGAAACATAAAACTATAAAATTCCAAAGAAAACATAGGTTTGTTGGGTTTGGCAATGACATGTTAGATCTGAAAGCATGATCCATGAAAGACAAAACTGGTAAGTTGGGCTTCGTTAAAATTAAAAATGTCTTCCCTATAAAGGACACTATTAAGAAACTGAATAGATAAGCCACAAACTGGCAAGAAATCTTTGCAAAACATCCATCTGATAAAGGACTGCAATCCAAAATATACAATGAATTCTTAAAACTCAACAATAAGAAAATAAACACCAAATTAAAAAATGGGCCAAAGATCTGAGCAGACACTTCACTGAACAAGACAGATGATAAATAAGTAAATGTTAAACATCACATGTCATTAGTGAACTGCAAATGAAAATAACAATGAAGGCCAAGTGCAGTGGCTCACACCTGTAATCCTAGCACTCTGGGAGGCCGAGGCCGGCAGATTGCTCGAGGTCAGGAGTTCGAAACCAGCCTGAGCAAGAACGAAACACTGTCTCTACTAAAAAGAGAAAGAAATTAATTGGCCAACTAAAAATACATAGAAAAAAAAACTAGCCAGGCATGGTGGTGCATGCCTGTAGTCCCAGCTACTAGGGAGGCTGAGGCGCCAGGATTGCTTGAGCCCAGGAGATTGATGTTGCTGTGAGCTAGGCTGATGCCACAGCACTCTCTCTAGCCTGGGCAACAAAGCAAGACTCTGTCTCAAAATAAAAGAAAGAAAATGACAACATATCACTCACTATACACATGTTAGAATGGCCAAAATCCAAAACACTGACAAGGATGTGGAGCAACAGGAATTCTCATTCACTGCTGGTGGGAATGCAAAATGGTGCAGCCACTTTGGAAGACAGTTTGGTAGTTTCTTACAAAACTAAGCATATTCTTCCACACAATGCAGCAATTGTGCTCCTTGGTATTTACCCAAAAGAGCTGAAGAGCTTATGTCCACACAAAAATCTGCACCTGCATGTTTATAGCAGCTTTATTCATAAGTGCCAAAACTTGGAGGCAACCAAAATGTCCTTCAACAAGTGGATGGTTAAATAAATGGTCATACATCCATATATTGAATTTTATCCAGTGATAAAAGAAAATGAGCTATCAAGCCACAAAAAGACACAGAGGAACCTTAAATGCACATTGTGAAGTGAAAGAAGCCAATCTGAAAAGGCAACATACTATATGATTACAACTACAGAACATTATGGAAAAGACAAAACCATAAAGACAGTACAAAGATAAGTGGTTACCAAAAATTTAGGAGAATGGAGGAAGAGACAAATAGGTACAGCACAGGAGATTTTTAGGGTAGTGAAACTAATCTATATTAAATTATATTATAACATGAATATTCAATATCTGTAAATGCCCACAGCATGTGCAACACAGACAGTGAATGTTAATGTAAACTATGGAGTTTAGTTAACAATAATGTATCAGGATGGCTCTAAAAAACTACAGTCTATTAATTTAAAAATATGAAGGGGCCAGGCACAGTAGCTCATGCCTGCAATCCTAGTACTTTGGGAGGCCGAAGCAGAAGGATTGCTTGAGGTCAGGAGTTCTAGACCAGCCTGGGCAACATAGCAAAAAAATGTTTTTGAAAATTAGCCATGCATGGTGGCACATGCCTATAGTCCTGGAAAGGCGGAAGGACCTCTTGTGCCCTGGAGTTCAAGGTTACATTGAGCTATGATTGGACCACTGCACTCCAGCCTGGGTTACAGAGGGAAGCTATGTCTCTAAAAAATATATAAAAATAAAAACAAAGAGAGGCCAGGCGCAGTGCCTCACGCCTGTAATCTTAGCACTCTGGGAGGCCCAAGTGGGTGGATTGCTCAAGGTCAGAACTTCAAAACCAGCCTGAGCAAGACCCTGTCTCTACTAAAAATAGAAAGAAACTAATTGACCAACTAAAAATATATATACAAACAACTAGCAGGCATGGTGGAACATGCCTGTAGTCCCAGCTACTTGGGAGGCTGAGGCAGTAAGATCGCTTGAGCCCAGGAAATTGAGGTTGCTGTAAGCTAGGCTGATGTCACAGCACTCATTCTAGCCTGAGCAACAAAGTTAGACTCTATCTCAAAAAAAAAAAAAAACCAAAGAGACGTTACAGCCTAAAAATAGAAGAAAATATAAACAGATACATATCAAACATGAAACTGTTAATGCTAGGGAGCTATAGAGAGGTGTGTGTAGAGTACATATATATGGGGATGGGAATACATAGAGGGTTCATTTTTAGATAAAAATTGTCTGTGCTTTTTTTTTTTTTTTTTTTTGAGACAGAGTCTCGCTTTGTTGCCCAGGCTAGAGTGAGTGCCGTGGCGTCCTAGCTCACAGCAACCTCAAACTCCTGGGCTCGAGTGATCCTTGTGCCTCAGCCTCCCGGGTAGCTGGGACTACAGGCATGCACCACCATGCCCGGCTAATTTTTTTTTTTTTATATATATATCAGTTGGCCAATTAATTTCTTTCTATTTATAGTAGAGACGGGGTCTCGCTCTTGCTCAGGCTGGTTTTGAACTCCTGACCTTGAGCAATCCGCCCGCCTCGGCCTCCCAAGAGCTAGGATTACAGGCGTGAGCCACAGCGCCCGGCCTGTCTGTGCTTTTTGTTTGTTTGTTTTTTTCTGAGACACTGTCACTCTGTTCCTGGGCTATAGTGCCGTGCTGTCAGCCTAGCTCACAGCAACCTCAAACTCCTGGGCTCAAGCAATCCTACTGCTTCAGCTTCCCGAGTAGCCGGGACTATAGGCATGCGCCACCACGCCCAGCTAATTTTTCTTTTCGTAGCCTAGACATTTGTACCAGCTAATTTTTAGTTGTCCAGATAATTTCTTTCTATTTTTTTTTAGTAGAGACGGGGTCTCTCTCTTGCTGAGGCTGATCACGAACCCCTGAGCTCAACTGATCCACCAGCTTGGCCTCCCACAGTGCTAGGATTACAAGCAGAGCCACCGCACCCCGCCCTGTGTTTTTTAAAATCCCACTTATGACAGGAATCATATATGATAGACTATGGGTAGAAAGGAACAAATATTCTTATGCAAACAAAGATAAGAGCTAAAATCTAATCAGATCATCAAGACCTTATCTCTTCACAAACTAATTACCCTTCCCCAAGATTCTAATTTCTAAAAAGAGCATCAAAGTTTTTCTGTTAGCTAAGCCAGAAACTCCAGACTTTTACTTCTCCTGGGCCTAGTTCCTCATTAAGTATTTCGAGGGAGTCCCTCAGATTGTGCCCTCCTGCCCACAGCCCCTGCCAACACAGCACAGCAGCTCATACAAAGATTGAAAGAACAGCCTGTCTGCCTAGGTCTCCACCAACCACTCACATGTTTCTCTGCTACCTAAGGTGCCAAGGCCTTCTTGTCACCTATCTGTGCAATCTGAAGATCACATGCCTTCTTCTTGTCCCTCAATACAATTCAATAAATATTTAATTAGTGCCAACTATGTACCATGACCACTTTCTGTGCTTTATAGTTCTCTTTTAATCAAAACATAGCTCTGGTTATAATCGTGTTATGTATTCTTCCATCTAAGCAGATGTATTCATGTCTTGCAAGAAAAGTTTCACTGAATAAAAAAGCTCTCCTTTTACAGCTATCAAAAACCTCTATCAGGCCGGGAGTGGTGGCTCACGCCTGTAATCCTAGCACTCTGGGAGGCCGAGGAGGGCGGATTGCTCGAGGTCAGCAGCTTGAAACCAGCCTGAGCAAGACCCCGTCTCTACTAAAAATAGAAAGAAATTAATTAACCAACTAAAAATACATATACAGGCCGGGCGCGGTGGCTCACGCCTGTAATCCTAGCACTCTGGGAGGCCGAGGCGGGCGGATTGCTCAAGGTCAGGAGTTCAAAACCAGCCTGAGCGAGACCCCGTCTCTACCATAAAAATAGAAAGAAATTAATTGGCCAACTAATATATATAATATAAAAATTAGCCGGGCATGGTGGCTCGTGCCTGTAGTCCCAGCTACTCGGGAGGCTGAGGCAGGAGGATTGCTTGAGCCCAGGAGTCTGAGGTTGCTGTGAGCGAGGCTGACGCCACGGCACTCACTCTAGCCTGGGCAAGAAAGTGAGACTCTGTCTCAAAAAAAAAAAAAAAAAAAAAATACATATACAAAAAATTAGCCGGGCATCGTGGCACTTGCCTGTAGTCCCAGCTACTCCGGAGGCTGAGGCAGTAGGATCACTTGTGCCCAGGAGTTTGAGGTTGCTGTGAGCTAGGCTGATGCCACGTCACTCACTCTAGCCTAGGCAACAAAGTGAGACTCTGTTTCAAGAAAAAAAACAAAAAAAACAAAACAACAACAAAAAAAAACCCTCTATCAGGGGCCGGCCGTGGTGGCTCACGCCTGTAATCCTAGCTTTCTGGGAGGCTGAGGTGGGCGGATTGCTCGAGGTCAGGAGTTCAAAACCAGCCTGAGCAACAGCAAGACCCCGTCTCTAATATAAATAGAAAGAAATTAATTGGCCAACTAATATATATAGAAAAAATTAGCCGGGCATGGTGGCACATGCCTGTAGTCCCAACTACTCGGGAGGCTGAGGCAGTAGGATCAGCTTGAGCCCAGGAGTTTGAGGTTGCTATGAGCTAGGCTGATGTCACAGCAGTCTAGCCCGGACAACAGAGTGAGACTCTGACTCAAAAACAAAACAAAACAAAAAAACAAAAGGAACAGTGGAAATCCAGCCACTCAGTACCCTGTCGGTAGATTTGGTAACACTAGTTAAATAAATGTGTCTGTTTGCATCTATGAAAGGGTGTGTAAACATTTAGTCCTTTATAGTCTAACAAAAGTTACTGTCAAAGCTGTATATCTCTCCCCTAAAAGTAGAAATAGGTATTGTGATGTGGAACTAACCTAGGAAAATTACCTTCCACTGGGAGGGAAGCCAAGAACACATACTATTTTTACATGAGTCATTTATTAATAATTCAATGGTGGCAAGCTTATACTCACTAAGAATCAAATTCTCAGTCCCAAAAGATACTGGCTTCATACTGACTTTAAGATAAAACTGCCATTAACAATCCCACCTATTAATTATCCTACAATTCTTTTTTTTTTCTCTCTTGTCCCTCTACTCCGAAAGAGAAATGTAAATTATCCTACAATTAAGTAGCACCAGACTTGCATTTTAGAATGACAAACAAACCCTCAGCTAAATTAGATACATCGTCAAATCAATACCAGTGTTACCTTAGTGGTATATGATTGCTGAGGAACATCTCAGCTGTGTTAATCAACTCTGCTGTGGTCTCATGTGCAGGATCAACTATGAAAACCTGTGGGGGAAGGGAATGAACAGATGAAATGACACTCTTTCAAATTTCCCTGGGCCAACCGAAGTGCCATTAGTCTTTGTACATGAAGCCAACCTTTTTCTAGCTATTCTCAAACCACATAAAAGAAGAATTATACAAATAACTGTCACCTTCCTCTGTGTTCAAGAATGTGGTACTGAAGGGCTAGGTGATTTTCTCATGGACTTATGCTGAAAACATGAAACTATATTCCAGGTTACTGACACCTATTCTAACACACCAATCAAATAACAAGTTTTAGCAACTCTCCCGCCTTAGAAAATGGAGATTGCCTTTTCGTGTATTCATTTCTGACGATCCCTGAGTTAACAATTCATTTAGAATTCAATTCTTAGGACACAGCAGTAGCTATCAGGAAAGCACACAAGCACCCATTATGTGCTAAGCAACTTACACATACTCTCTCATTTGACAAAGTTCATATATGTGATAAGAGAGAAAGAGAACGAAATTTTAACTGGGAAGGAAAAAGTGGTTTCAAGAGTGACAACAGCGCAGAGGGCAGTTTCCCCTGCAGGTTCTGAGGAAGCCAACCTTGGCACTAACCTGCCCCCATCTCTTGCGCAGCCGTGTGAGGGAAGAGAGAGACATGAGAAGGAAAGAGAGGGTCAATTAAGAACCTTCTTTCCCTTTCTCTCTCTCTAAAGCACTGAAAGAAGGAATAAGTAAGAGCTGACAAAAGATTTATTTAAAGGATTAAATTGAACTACTGAATTTTAGGGATTAAGATACAAAAGAAAAACAGCCTCAATATACACCTGAGGAAAAAGGAGAACTATTTTAAAAACTAAAACATTGTTATGAACTTAAAACTGCTAGACAAAATATGTAAGTCTTAAAATTGAAAAGAAGAAAACAACTAAAACCCAGTCTAAACCTTCGTGTTAAGGATGAAAAGCAGGTCAGTCCCTGCAGCTGCAGCCACCGCCGGCCGCCCCTCTGCCAGCTGCTCCGGCGCCACCCCGGCGTCTCCGGCGGGCGGGAGCCAGGCGCTGACGGCGCGGCCGAGCGCTCCAGCGGCTCCGGCTCCGGCTCTGCGCGAGCGGCCGAGCGCTCCAGTGGCTCCGGCTCCGGCTCTGCGCGAGCGGCCGAGCGCTCCAGCGGCTCCGGCTCCGGCTCTGGCTCCGGCTCTGGCGCGAGCGGCCGAGCGCTCCAGCGGCTCCGCCTCCAGCTCCGGCTCCGGCTCGAGCGGCCGAGCGCTCCAGCGGCTCCGGCTCCAGCTCTGGCTCCGGCTCCGGCTCCACGCGAGCGGCCGAGCGCTCCAGCGGCTCCGGCTCCGGCTCTGGCTCTGCGTGAGCGGGCAAGCGCTCCAGCGGCTCCGGCTCCGGCTCCGGCTCTGGCTCTGCGTGAGAGGCCAAGCGCTCCAGCGGCTCTGGCTCCGGCTCCAGCTCTGCGTGAGCAGCCAAGCGCTCCAGCGGCTCCGGCTCCAGCTCTGCGTGAGCAGCCAAGCGCTCCAGCGGCTCCGGCTCCGGCTCCGGCTCTGCGTGAGCGGCCAAGCGCTCCAGTGGCTCCGGCTCTGCGTGAGCGGCCAAGCGCTCCAGTGGCTCCGGCTCCGGCTCTGCGTGAGCAGCCAAGCGCTCCAGCGGCTCCGGCTCCGGCTCTGCGTGAGAGGCCAAGCGCTCCAGCGGCTCCGGCTCTGCGTGAGAGGCCAAGCGCTCCAGCGGCTCCGGCTCCGGCTCTGCGTGAGGCCAAGCGCTCCAACGGCTCCGGCTCCGGCTCCGGCTCCGCGTGAGCAGCCAAACGCTCCAGCGGCTCCGGCTCTGCGCGGGCGGCGGCGTCTGGCTTCTCCATGGGGCTGCCCCGCGGCGCCCGGACGCTCTGAGAACATTTCCACTGTTGGTCTGAGGGCACGCGATTCCTGGAGAATTGCCTTTGTGAGAAGCTGGAAATACTTCTTTAAATTCCATCTCTTAGTTTTCCAACTTGTTGCATTTTAGAGGAACATTAAGGAACCATGAACAACTTTAGTAATGAATAGTTTGCCACTTCCTTGATGAAGGTTTTAATGCCAAGGACATTCTGGACCAAAAAATTAATGAAGTTTCTTCTTCTGATGACAAGGATGCCTTCTATGTCGCAGACCTTGGAGACATTCTGAAGAAACACCGAAGATGGCTAAAAGCTCTTCCTCGTGTCACCCCCTTTTATGCAGTCAAATGTAACGACAGCAGAGCCATTGTGAAGACCCTCGCTACAATCGGGACAGGATTTGACTGTGCTAGCAAGACTGAAATACAATTGGTGCAGAGTCTCGGGGTGTCTCCAGAGAGGATTATCTATGCAAATCCTTATAAACAAGTGTCTCAAATTAAGTATGCTGCCAATAATGGAGTCCAGATGATGACTTTTGATAGTGAAGTTGAGTTGATGAAAGTTGCCAGAGCACATCCCAAGGCAAAGTTGGTTTTGCGGATTGCCACTGATGATTCCAAAGCAGTCTGTCGATTCAGTGTTAAATTTGGTGCCACACTGAAAACTAGCAGGCTTCTTTTGGAACGGGCAAAAGAGCTCAATATTGATGTCATCGGTGTCAGCTTCCACGTAGGAAGTGGCTGTACTGATCCTGAGACCTTCGTGCAGGCAATCTCTGATGCCCGCTGTGTCTTTGACATGGGGGCTGAAGTTGGTTTTAGCATGTATCTGCTGGATACTGGTGGTGGCTTTCCTGGATCTGAGGATGTGAAGCTTAAATTTGAAGAGATCACCAGTGTAGTCAACCCAGCATTGGACAAGTATTTTCCATCAGACTCTGGAGTGAGAATCATAGCTGAGCCAGGCAGATATTATGTTGCATCAGCTTTCACGCTCGCAGTTAATATCATTGCCAAAAAAATCGTATTAAAGGAACAGATAGGCTGATGATGAAGATGAGTCCAATGAACAAACCTTTATGTATTATGTGAATGATGGAGTATATGGATCATTTAATTGCATCCTTTATGATCATGCACACGTAAAGCCCCTTCTGCAAAAGAGACCTAAACCAGATGAAAAGTATTACTCATCCAGCATATGGGGACCAACATGTGATGGCCTTGACCGGATTGTTGAGCGCTGTGACCTGCCCAAGATGCACGTAGGTGACTAGATGCTCTTTGAAAACATGGGTGCTTACATTGTAGCTGCTGCTTCTACTTTCAATGGATTCCAGAGGCCCACTATCTACTGTGTGATATCAGGACCGATGTGGCAACTCATGCAGCAAATCCAGAACCCCGACTTCACACCCGAAGTAGAAGAGCAGGATGTCGGCACTCTGCCTGTGTCTTGTGCTTGGGAAAGTGGAATGAAACGTCACCCAGGAACTTGTGCTTCAGCTAGTATTAATGTGTAGATATTATTCCTGTAGCTGTTAACTTCAAGTTTAGCTTGAATTAAGGGATTTGGGGGGACCATTTAACTTAATTACTGCTAGGTTTGACATGTCTTGTAAGAGTAGGGTTGCACATGCAGCAATATGGAAGACTAGGAGATGGGGTCACACTTATCTGTGTTCCTATGGAAACTATTTGAATATTTGTTTTACATGGATTTTTATTCACTTTTTAGACATGCTACAAAAGAGTGCCCCTCAGCTGCTGAGCAAGCATTTATAGCTTGTACAATGGCTGAATAGGCCAAAAGCTTAGTGTTGTGACCTGTTTTAAAAATAAAGTATCTTAAAATTAAAAAAATTTAAAAAAAGGATGAAAAGCATTTCTTCACACGCCAGTGGGGGCGATGATGCTGCTGCTACATCTCACAGCGCCGCCAGGGATCAGCAGGTCCCAGAACCCTTTTGTTTTAAACATGGAGCGTATTTGGTGGTGGCAGTGGTGGGGAGAAGCGGCTAGTAAAGGAGAGAAGTGAACATTCTACATACAACAAAAAGGTAAGGGAGAGGGCAAGGGAGAGACCGAGTTCATAGCCACATAATAAGATGTTTTACTTACCATGTTATGTAAGTTTTTCCTGATCTGTCGGATAACACCAGGAAAGGTGGCTCTAAGCAACTCTTGTAGACTAGAAGGCCATGAATTGTATCTGCTATCAACCTCCAGGTTGTTGACCCACTACAAAAAATAACATAACATGGTGCACACACTTTAGCCACCAGTTAGTGAAATATGCAGCAATAACAATAAGACTCCAATTGTTTTAAAAATCACATGGGACAAGACCATTTTCAAAGATACAAAGAGCAAGCAGAAAAATGAGTGACTAAAAGACAAGCCACAGAATAGATGAAGATATTTGCAACCTACAAAACCACTAAAGGACTAGGCCCAAGAATATGGATAGAAATCTAACATCAGTTAAAAGGCAAGCAACTCATAGGAAATGGGTATAGGAAATGGAAATGGGTCAAGAATAAGAAATTTACAGAGAAACTCCAAATGAGTAATAGACATGAGGAAGACAGACATCCTCAATTTTAATCTAGGAACTTTGAACAAAAATCTCAATGAAATTTCACACTCAATAAACTAAAAAAAATTTAAAGTCATCCAGGAGAGCTATAAGGTACAACAACAATACAGAAAAAAAATTAAAAGTTGTTAATATCGAAGAATAGGCAAAGATATACAGCAGTGGGAATTCTCACCCAATGCTGATGTCTGAAAAAACAAATAGAGAGAACTGGACCTAATAAAGTTAAAGACTTCATTAGTACCCTAACCCTAGGTACTCTAGTTCTAGGTATCTAACTCAAATAAATTCTCACATGTATACAGAAGGAGAAAGGTAAAAAGAACAATTACAGCACTCCTTCCAAGAGCAAAAAATTAGAAACAACTTAATGTCCATAAAGAGAGCAATGGATAAATAAACAGTATGCATTCAAGGGAAGGGTGAGAAGGTCTGTGTATATTTCCTTGCTCATGTATGCATACTATATTTCTGGAAAAATATACAAGTATATGATAATGCTTATTGCCTCTGCAGAGAAATATTGCACTTTTTCACTATAACAGTATATACTGCATCTTAAATTTTAAGCTATGAAAGTATGATTTTATAAAATATGTAAATTATATCATATGATAAATTGTATGTATCAACTTGCAAAGGGCTTGAAAAAACTACTGACTAAAACAGAAGCTGAAGAAGGATACTTGCAGGGCACTGGATTATCCAAATTTTGAAGATATTTAATAAGAAATAAAAAGATAAGCTGGACGCGGTGGCTCATGCCTGTAATCCTAGCACTCTGGGAGGCCGAGGCAGGAGGATGGCTCAAGGTCAGGAGTTTGAGACCAGCCTAAGCAAGAGTGAGATCCCCGTCTCTACTAAAAATAGAAAGAAATTAATTGGCCAACTAAAAATATATATAGAAAACATTAGCCAGACACGGTGGCGCATGCCTATAGTCCCAGCTACTAGAGAGGCTGAGGCAGAAGGATTGCTTGAGCCCAGGAATTTGAGGTAGGTGTGAGCTAGGCTGACTCCACAGCACTCTAACCCAGGCAACAGAGTGAGACTCTGTCTCAAAAAACAAAAAAAGAAATAAAAGGATCAAATAGGGGACAAGAGGAATGTACGTCAATTTCAGGAAAGGAATGACCTGTAGGAATGATGGGGGTGACTGGGAAGCGATATGAAGAGGCCTTCAACTGAAACTTTGTTCCCCCAAGAAACATGTTAATGTTATTCTCTTTACTCTTTAGAATCCAAAAACATACACAGAAAAACAAGATGACATTACCAAAGTATTCATCGAAATAACATGTTAATGTTATTCTCTTTACTCTTTAGAATTCAAAAACAAACAGAAAAACAAGATAACATTAACAAAGTATTCATCAAAATAATACCAAATGAGAACTTAAGTAATGATCACCTACACTATACAATATTTTCCTTTCAATAAAATTTCTCTAAAATAAATGTAGTACAGAAACAAAGAAAAAAAAAGACTGGCATGCCCAGGTTCTTTTGGGCACATCAGCTTTATCCTCAATCTCATCTTCACCATGTCTACTAGAAATGGCACTACTCCCAACATTCTCTTTGGCAGATGGCGAGATGAAGCCTCAGAGAGATCACACATAAATCCTTCAAATCTCAAATCTCAAAGTCCTACCAAAGGTAATTAGCATAAAAAGGGATGATTTTTAATAGTTGTTCTAATTTACAAATATTGTCACAAAATCACATAAGATCTTTACTCAACTTGGAAAATACAAACTTTACTAACAATTCTTTCCCAACATATACTCAGATGAATCCTAGGGTTGTAATAAACTGGAAAAATCACTGTCTTAACCACATTAGCCACAATAACTCAGCTTTTTGAAGCATTAAAGAATCTACTTTATTATGTAGATAAATATATAATAAGCAGTTGTAAATCACTGACATCAACAAAATAGTTAGTGGGAATAACTTAACTTTCATAAAAGACAGATTAGAAAAACATAATAAAGATATCTAGCCAGAATGTCCTTTGATCACCCTAAAAATATACTCACTGAAATGGCAGGACTCCTGATGTCTACTGCATAGTCGGCCTCAGAGGGCTGGATGTTCAGCTTTAAAACATTATGCAGAGAGAGGCCTTCTATTCCCAATCTATGTAGACCCTCCATTACCCGAGCTTCACTCCTCAACACATCAAAGAGACTGAAAAAAATAGATATTTAGGAGGGAAAAAACTGTGAGATTGCCCTCAACAGAATTCCTTCCCCCTGCCCATAACTCCTTTTACAAGGAAAAGGAAAAGGAAAAGGAAAAGGAAAAGGAAAAGGAAAAGGAAAAAAGAGAAGAGAAGAGAAGAGAAGAGAAGAGAAGAGAAGAGAAGAGAAGAGAAGAGAAGAGAAGAGAAGAGAAGAGAAGAGAAGAGAAGAGAAGAGAAGAGAAGAGAAGAGAAGAGAAGAGAAGAGAAGAGAAGAGGCCGGACGTGGTGGCTCACGCCTGTAATCCTAGCACTCTGGGAGGCTGAGGCGGACAGAAGGCTCGAGGTCAGGAGTTCGAAACCAGCCTGAACAAGAGCGAGACCCCATCTCTACTATAAATAGAAAGAAATTAATTGGCCAACTAATATATATAAAAAATTAGGTTGGCATGGTGGCGCATGCCTGTAGTCCCATCTACTCAGGAGGCTGAGGCAGGAGGATTGCTTGAGCCCAGGAGTTTGAGGTTGCTGTGAGCTAGGCTGACGCCACGGCACTCTAGCCCAGGAAACAGAGTAAGACTCTGTCTCAAAAACTACAAAAAAGAAAAGAAAAAAACTTTGAAAAAATCCTCACCATGAAAAAAATTTATCAATTCAACCTCAACGCCAAATCAAACTAATTTCAGAAATCAAAAACGGGGCTCTTCCCTGTTTCATCTTGTGGAAGTATGCAGAAGAAAACACGTAAGACTTGTTTCTTCATTCATATTTATCTATATTTATGAATGTACACATAAATCATCTCAAAGTATAAATGGACAGTTTACAGATGAAATAATCCTAAATCTATACTTTACACTACATGTTTTTTATATACATTAATTTCTCTGTATTATTTCTTACAACCGCATATGAATCTACAATTATCACAAAATAAAGTTTAAAAAACACATCACAAATCACAGATACTATATTATGTATGTTTAATATAAGTTTTAATATCAGTATCAACTTACACAGGAACACACATGACTACAGAAACGAATTCATACTCTAGTGATTTGCTGGGGGCGAGGGGGGCAGAAAAAGTGGGGAGGGACATGAAAAAAAAAGAGGACAAAAACTTTACTTTTAGTTACTTCATCGCTGTATTATTTTAAGTTATATACATGAGCAAGTATTTAGTTTATAATATTCTGAAAAATTACATGTATATTATTTAAATAAATCATACAACAAAAATACATATGTGCAATCGTTTTTTCTTTAATTAAATGAACCCTATATCCACTGGATGGGCAATCTTTTAAGTATCCAATATTTTAAGTATTTTACTAACTTATTGCTAACCCTATAATGCAATATATACACATAAAAACTAAATTAAAATAATGTGAAAAATCTCTTACTGTGGGAAAGGCCGCTTCTGAAGCATTAGCATTAGCTTTTGTTTTGACTATTAATATTATGAATCCATAATATGAATCCATGAATCCATGTCAACTGTGTCAACTTTAATTCCAAGAATAAAATCTGAATTCTACCTAACCGTCCACAACCCCTCACCCACTTAAATCATAAAGACAAATAGAGCAATTTAATCCTAAACCACATTTTAACAACAAAAAGGTAAGTATTCAAATAATATAATGTAGACTGGACGCCTTCTGAAACACTGAGAGTATTCTGAATAAACCTACTTCACACTGTTCCAAAAGCCAAAGAACCTTTGTTTTTCCATGTTTCTATAGTTAACTAGAAAACGTTAGCTCTAAAAGAGAATCCCTGAAAACACTTAGGCTTTGATTGTCCACTGTGACACAAGATGGCAATGTTCACAGTGCTCACCAGGCATAGCACGGGCTCACCATCATCGACTCAGTGGGCCTGAGAAGCCTTCAGGCTTTGCATCATGCCACATCACAGAGGGATGACAATATGACCATGGCAGAAGGAACCACACATTATAAAAACTATTCTAAGAATAAAAAATATTATCCATACCTGAATATATCCTGTGTATCTAAATCAATGTGAAGTCCATTGATGAAGAGAGCTGATTCTCCAGGCTGCAACCCTAAAGTTCCCTTGAAATACTAAAGAATTATAAAAATTATTAGGGAGCAGTGAGAGAATGTTTAACAAAAATTGCAGTGTCTCTGGGCTTTATTACTTGTATAAATCTTGACATCCTATGGCAAGGTTAAGATTTTCTTCTGCAGATCCCTCTTATCAGTTACTACCCTGATTGAAACTTTCTGTTTGAGACATATACCTATCCTTTTTCTCCCTAACTCCCTCATTCAGATGTTGATTGATACAACTGTTTCCTATAATGAGGTGGGGGGGGGAATAAGTCAAGAGCTGAAGGTCACTTTTCAAAAAAGAGAAAAGAAAATAAAACTAATTAAACAAATATTATCTATATTTAATGTTAGAAAACATATTTCCTCCTAACCCATAATACATTAAGATATTTTAGGCCGGGCGCGGTGGCTCACGCCTGTAATCCTAGCTCTCTGGGAGGCCGAGGCGGGTGGATTGCTCGAGGTCAGGAGTTCAAAACCAGCCTGAGCAAGAGCGAGACCCCGTCTCTACTATAAATAGAAAGAAACTATTTTTTTTAAAAAGAAAAAATAGAAAAAAAAAAAAAATATTTTACTATTTCAGTGTCCCTAAGAAATGGCAATAGCAGAACACCCTACAGTCAAAAAGCCTCATCCTTAGGGAGATAGTGAAAGAAAAGTTAAACCTTATCCTCAAAATAGGAGGCAAATACATAAGATCTCAAACTGAAAAATAAAGTACCAATTAAAGCATGCTAGACGTCTAGAGAAAAACATCACAAGAATCAGCCAAGAGTTGAAAGTGGGTATCTCTGGGAAGGGGAACACAATGGTGGTGAGACACGTCATGCGATGCTGCTTTACTAAACAACATGGTAACGCTATTTGATGCTGTCAATTATATTCATATGCAATTCTGATTAAAAACTAAAAATACAGGCCGGTGCGGTGGCTTACAACTGTAATCCTAGCACTCTCGGAGGCCCAGGCGGGAGGATCAAAACCAGCCTGAGCAAGAGCGAGACCCCGTCCCTACTAAAAAATATAAAGAAATTAATTGGCCAACTTAAATTATACAGAGAAAAAAATCAGCCAGGCATGGTGGCGCATGCCTGTAGTCCAGCTACTCTGGAGGCTGAGGCAGGAGGATCGCTTGAGCCCAGGAGTTTGAGGTTGCTGTGAGCTAGGCTAACGCCACAGCACTCTAGCCAGGGCAAAAGAGTGAGACTCTGCCTCAAAAAAAAAGCAAAAATGGCCGGGCGCTGTGGCTCACGCCTGTAATCCTAGCTCTTGGGAGGCCGAGGCGGGCGGATTGCTCAAGGTCAGGAGTTCAAAACCAGCCTGAGCAAGAGCGAGACCCCGTCTCTACTATAAATAGAAAGAAATTAATTGGCCAACTGATATATATATAAAAAAAAAAAAAAATTAGCCGGGCATGGTGGCGCATGCCTGTAGTCCCAGCTACCCGGGAGGCTGAGGCAGAAGGATCACTCGAGCCCAGGAGTTTGAGGTTGCTGTGAGCTAGGCTGACGCCACGGCACTCACTCTAGCCTGGGCAACAAAGCGAGACTCTGTCTCAAAAAAAAAAAAAAAAAAAAAAGGCAAAAATCTCAAAATACAATGATTACAGAAATGAACAAAATATTACCATCTTTAATAAAAGGAGAGCAATACTATTAATTTCTACTGACTAAACTCCGATTTCCTCATCTTTAACACATTAACTGCCATGTGAGTTGTATCTCACGCTACTTGTGAGCCTGGGGCCTCCTGAAGCATGTGTTACTCATATATCTTTACCTTGGGACCTGCGTGAACTATTTTTCAAGCTGCATGTATAATTCACTCAGAAAACAATAAAAAATAACACATTTTTCATTAAATTATAAAGGATCATTTTGTTTTCAAAATTTTTATTCTATTTTCGTAATAAAAGACCATGGCCTCAAGGAAAAACTTTTTTTCTAGTATGGCAGTCAGTAAGTTAAAGATACAATACAAAACAAAAAGGTCAGTATTATCCACTGGTTAATACCTTCTGATTCTCTTCTACTTCAGTTCTAAGTTCTGAATTCACAGCTGTTTTTGTTATTGCTCTGAGGAAATAAAAACATTATCAGCACTTGGTTTAACTTTGATATAAATGTCTTTAATTCCTATATTTTAAAATATAAAACATCAATAAATTATAAAAAATTAAATGGAAAAAAATTAAACCTTTACAATGGATAAATATACTTCTCCTTTCTCAGGAGCATATTTTATATTTTATATGATATAACACAAAGGAAAAGTAGCAGTACTAGCAACATTTTAAAGCATCTGCAGGCTGGGCGCGGTGGCTCACGCCTATAATCCTAGCACTCTGGGAGGCCAAGGCAGCAGGATTGCTCAAGGTCAGGAGTTCGAAACCAGCCGGAGCAAGAGCGAGACCCCATCTTTACTATAAATAGAAAGAAATTAATTGGCCAACTGAAATATATATTAAAAATTAGCCGGGCATAGTGGCACATGGCTATAGTCCCAGCTACTCGGGAGGCTGAGGCAGGAGGATCGCTTGAGCCCAGGAGTTTGAGGTTGCTGTGAGCTAAGCTGACGCCACAGCACTCACTCTAGCCTGGGCAACAAAGTGAGACTCTGTCTTTAAAAAAAAAGAAGAAGAAGAAGAAGAATGTTAAATAAACTAAGGCAGAAGATTGCTCATCCTATTTAAGCACTTATGGTATAGGTGAAATCCTCCATGTATAGCTTCAAGTAACATGCTGAACTAAATGAGAACTTACTATAAGACCTAAGGGACATATAAATCATATAATAATAATCAAATTTATTTACAAAACATCTCACACCAGAAGTCAAAACACTTCATTCAGTGACTCAAGAAAAAGATCAGCAACCATTAAGGCAGCAATTTCTAAAACATTGGCTTTTGAAGCAATTTTGCCTTACATTCATGAGATGTGGAGCACCATTACAGAATTGAAAGCAATGTAAGAAAACCTACATTCAAAATCTTATTCTGACACAATGAACAAGTCACTAAGCTTCTATGACTCAGTTTCTTCATGAAGATTCAATAACATGATATATATGCCCATCTATGGTCTCTGTCAGACACTAGATTAGTTACATCAGTATATGTTATATTTTATGACTCATCCAATCCTGAAAGGCAGGTTATTTTTATTCCCATTTCACTACTGAGGAAAGTAGGGTAAAGTGAGATCATTTATTTGCAAAGGTCACACAACTACTAATAGTAAGTGGCAGTCAGAAGAACATTAGTTACATCTGTCTCTTCAACCACACAATGCATGCTCTTGCCCTCTTCCCTAAAACAGAGTACCATACCATTCACAGTGTATAGTGGTGGTAGAGAATTAGAGAATTTTAATTTTCTACGCATTTTAATATTTTAATTACCTAATTTGGCATGTAAACATGAAGAAATTGGATATCATGTTAAGGAGAAGAATATATCAAAGCCTTACTCTATATTACCTGGCTTTAGTAGGAAAATTTTGACTAAGATCCTTCATAACCACCAAAGCCAACTCAACAGGAGCAGACAAGATTCGAGCAGCTGTCTGAAAACTTAGATCTGCAACAATGTCAAAAGTAATTTAAAGTGTATTAATCTAATGCAATGAGAAGCAGGGGAAAAAACACATTTACTCCCCATTATTTTTTTGGTAATTAAGAATGCCTTGGAATGCAGCCATTCCAGAGAGTGCCCAGAGTTTAATTTCAGGTTTTATTCACCTCAGAGATCACTAGAGTACAACAAGCTGTTCACGAGATATCTGCATAAAACACTAGGGAACATACCAACACATATACCAGTGGTTAAATCAAGCCCAAATCCTATTCCCTCTTCCAAATTTATAATATATCACAAAATAGAGCATTGGGGCTTTTAGAAAATTATGCTGGGAAAAAAATCTGGAGAAACAGTTGTTTGGAACAGAGAAGTATAAGAACATCCTACAAAATTGACATGCTTTTATCACTCTGGATACACAATTTAAAAAATGTGTACATACAGGAACAATGACATGCTTCTAGTATTATAAGCTTATATATCTTTCTCTGGCCACAGAGAAATATTTGGCACTCATTTATATATATATTATATATAATATATACAATACATATAATAATGTGTGTGTGTATATATATATACACACACATACACTTCTACTTAGAATTATCTGTCTATAAAAGGACTTTCCTCCTTTCTTTGATTAATCATAACTAATCTAATTTAAAATCTGTGTCACCCACAAAATAATATAATTATATACAATTAAATTCAAATTTTACATTTTTTAATGCCACAAAAATTAGGTTAATAACCTCTCCATGTTCTCGTTACCTTGCAACTGCCAAACTTTTAAAGGTGCCATTTCATTGGTGCTCTCCACAAGGTGCTTTCTGAGTTCCTTTAGCTGTCCTTTAAGGTCAGGGTGCAGGTCTCTGAAAGAAACATAAAATCAGTCCATTTCATTGTTTCTTCTTTCTCAAAGCACACTTAGAAGTTAGCTTCAACTTTACCTTAATGATTTGCTAGTCCCAACACTAAGAAAACAGCATGGAACACTACTCAGCAAGAGAATGAAATCTTGTCTCTTGTAATAATATGAATGGAACTGGATGCCATTCTCTTAAGTGAAATACCTCATGTTTGTTCTCACTTTTATAAGCAGGAGCTAAATAATATATACACATCAACATAGATAGTGGAATAATAGACACTGAAAACTCAGAAGGATGTGAGGGTGGGAGGAAGGTTAGGGATAAGAAATTACTTAATAGATACAATGTATACTATTTGAATCAGGGCCACACTAAAAGCCCAGACTTCACCACTACACAATATATACCCATGTAACAAAACTGTACTTGTACCTCCTAAGTCCATAAAAATAAATAAATAAATAAATACATAGGCTGGGTGCAGTGCCTCACATCTGTAATTCTAAAACTTTGGGAGGCTGGAAAGGGAGGATTGCTTGAGGCCAGGAGTTCTAGACCAGCCTGGGCAACATAGTGAACTGCCCTTCTACAAAAAATATTTAAACATTAGCCAGGGCCGGGCGTGGTGGCTCACCCCTGTAATCCTAGCACTCAGGGAGGCTGAAGCAGGCAGATTGTTTGAGCTCAGGAGTTCAAGACCAGCCTGAGAAAGAGTGAGACCACAACTCTACTAAAAAAATAGTAAGAAATTAGTTGGATAACTAAAATAGGGGAAGGAGAGGAGGGGAGGGGAGGGGAGGAGAAAGCAGGGGAGGGGAGGGGAGGGGAGGGGAGGGGAGGGAAGGGGAGGGGAGGGAAGGGGAGGGGAGGGGAGGGGAGAAAATTAGCCAGGCCTGGTGGTACACACCAGGCACAAACCAGCACCTGTGATTTTCATCTCTTGCTGAGTGTGATTGGGAAGGAGCTCCTAAAATTAATGCAATAGGAAGGATGCTAGCTATTTTGATAATGTGTCAGGCACTGTTCTAAGGTGACAGTTAAGCTTCTAATGACCCTATGAAGCAGATGCTATTAATATTATAAATCCAAAATTTACAGATGAATAAAGCAAGGCACAGAGCGTCCCTCAGTTCACATAACTAATTTGACAACACTGTTCTATCTTTGTGTATATTTGGAGCAACTGTGCTACACAGACGAAGTGTTTGATACCTGAAAGGAAAAAACTATGTTGAGTGGTACTTAGTCCTCTTAGGGACTCTCAGTAAGATAGTACTCAGTAGCTATAGTCCCAGCTACTCAAGAGGCTGAGGCAGAATGATCACTGGAACCCCAGGAGTTTAAGGTTGCAGTGAGCTACGATGATATCACTGCATTCTAGACTGGGTGACAGCAAGACCTTATTTCAAAAAAAAAAATATATATATATATATATATAAATACACACGATTAATATAGATAATTGTAAGCTAGGAAAATCAACACGACAGTGAATTCCTATGGAGGAAGGCAATAAGACTAAGAATGGGTAACAAAAAGGACTTTAACTGACCTGGTGTTTTTATGTTTTCTTTTGTTTTTAAAGTAAAAGAAGACTTATGCTGGAAAAAGAGAACTTGATAAATAATTTCTTGCGATCGAAAAGTAAGTATGGCTGGGCGAGGTGGCTCATGCCTGTTACCCTAGGGAGAATCAATCTCTGGGAGGCTGAGGCGGGCGGAATGCTCGAGGTCAGGAGTTCAAAACCAGCCTGAGCAAGAGCAAGACCCCGTGTCTCTACAGTAAATAGAAAGAAATTAATTGCCCAACTAGTATATATAGAAAAAAATTAGCTAGGCATGGTGGCACATGCCTATAGTCCCAGCTACTCAGGAGGCTGAGGCAGGAGGATCGCTTGAGCCCAGGAGTTTGAGGTTGCTGTGAGCTAGGCTGATGCCACAGCACTCACTCTAGCCCAGGCAACAAAGTGAGACTCTGTCTCAAAAAAAAAAAAGAATAGTAATTATGACAGCAACAATCAATTCTGGGTAGTGAGTATGTTGACATATATTATTCTTCATAGTATTCTGAATCTATTTAATTTCACAAAATAAAATTGGGGGGAAAAATTGCTATCAGTCCCAAAATGAATTTTTTCAGCCTACAACATGCTGATAAATCCTTTAGTCATGTGAATACAATTCAGGCTAATCATGGCTATTGAGTTTTGTTTTATTTTAAAATATAGTACATTCCATATAAAGCTAGTAAAGTAGAGGTTATCAGAGGCAGAGATATAACATTTAGATCACACAGAAAGATTCAGTAGATTAATTCCGTTCTTTTTTTTTTTTTTTTTTTTGAGACAGAGTCTCACTTTGTTGCTCAGGCTAGAGTGAGTGCCGTGGCATCAGCCTAGCTCACAGCAACCTCAAACTCCTGGGCTCAGGCGATCCTTCTGTCTCAGCCTCCCAAGTAGCTGGGACTATAGGCATGCGCCACCATGCCCGGCTAATTTTTTGTATATATATTTTTAGTTGTCCAATTAATTTCTTTCTATTTTTAGTAGAGACAGGGTCTTGCTCAGGCGGGTTTTTGAACTCCTGACCTCGAGCAATCCGCCCGCCTCGGCCTCCCAGAGTGCTAGGATTACAGGCGTGAACCACCCCGCCTGGCCTAATTCCGTTCTTTTAAATGCTAAAACTCAAAGAAAAAAACATGTTTTTTAAGAGACAATGTCTTGCTCTGTCACTCAGACTGGAGTACAGTGGTATGATCATAGCTCACTGCAGCCTTGAAGTCCTAGGCTCCAGTGATCTTCTTGCCTCAGCTTCACATGTAGCTGTGACAACAGGCACGTGCCACCACACCAGGCTAATTTTTTTATTTTTTACAGAGACAAAGTCTCACTATGTTGCCCAGGCTGGTCTCAAACTCTTGGGCTCAAGGAAACTTCCTATTTCAGCCTCAAAAAGTGTTGGGATTACAGGCATGAGCCACCACTCCTGGCTCAAAATTTCTTAAATGTAACATGCAGAAATTAAAATATTCACTGAGACCCTTTACCTTCCAACCAATCCATTTCCAGTCAGTTACAAAATGTTGAGCATCTCAAATCTAAAACTCAAAATCCAAAATGCTCCAAAATCCAAAACTTTTTGAGTGTGCACATGACACTCAAAGGAAATGCTCACTGAAGCATTCTGGTGTTTAGACTTTCACATTTGGGATGCCCAACTAGTACATAAAATGCAAATATTCCAAAATCTGAAATCTAAAACTCTACTAGTTCCAAGTATTGCTGAAAAGGGACACTTACCCTGTACAAACACTTTTTCATGATAAAAATACCAGAACTGGTCCAATTACTTTGTATAGCTAAATAACTATTCTGAATGTCCAAAAGGTAAAATAGCTTCAATGCTCTACATAATACCTTTGTGCTATGAATGCATAAAATCATAATGCTATCCAAAAAACATTAAAAATATGAACATGAAAAAGGATTCCATAAGCCTTAATCAAATAAAATTAAAACCTGATTACTTATTAATGAGGCCAAAATTTGCTGGAAACTTAGACTTGTGGGGGGAGGGGAGAAAGGGCATTTATAGAAACCTTAAAATTGGTACCCCCATAATATGCCAAAATAAAAAAAAATTTTTTTAAATGAGGCCAAAATTGATATTAAACAAGAAGAACTGTACATATGCATACGATCAATTCAACATGTCAACAGTAAATCAACTTGAACTAAGATATCTCTGCTAAACCATTACTCTGGTTAAGTCATCTCATTTGGCCAAATGTCAGAGCTGAAGTATATGAAACTGAGCATAGCATATATTATTTCTGTATAATTGTTTTCTATCCAAAAAAAAGCGCATTGTAGCTCCTATCCCGTGTCAACGGCTGCCAGCAGATCATGAGCCATCAGCTCCTCTGGGGCAGGCTATAGGACAACAAAACTCACCAAAGGACCAAGCGCACCAGGCACCATGGGACAGTGTCGGCCAGCCAATGCTGAGGATGCCCAGGAATTCAGTGATGTGGAGAGGGCCATTGAGGCCCTCATCAAGAACTTCCACCAATACTCCATGGAGCGGGGGAAGGAGACGCTGACCCCCTCTGAGCTACAGGACCTGGTCACCCAGCAGCTGCCCCACCTCATGCCGAGGAACTGTGGGTGGGCTGGAAGAGAAAATCACCAACTTGGGCAGCTGGAGTTCAGGAGTTTCTGGGAGCTGATCGGAGAAACAGCCAAGAGTGTGAAGCTAGAGAGCCCTGTCCGAGGGAGTTGAGAGCTCCCCCTGGAATGCCTGGCAGGTTGGGGAGAGGGGACCTTAGAGACTGTGGTCTACAAATAAAAGCTCCTTCCTTCCACCACCGCCTATTCCCCAGCCTGCACCTCTCCTCACCTCTGAAAAGTCCAGGTCCCAACAGCCTTCCCCAGGGTTTCTCAGCACTTCCATCCTGGGTGCTCCATGGTGCTTATGGGTACAGGAGCACCCACCAGAGGAAGGCTTGGGGGTGGGTCAGGACAGGGATGGATATTGAGGGATGGCTGGAGGGATAAAGACAGTGCAAGGACCAAAGAATTTGGTAGTGAGGGAGGGCAGAGAGAAGCTGGGCTATGGGAAATGATTTGAAGAATAGGGCTGGGAATATGGCTGGATATTTGGAACTAAAATTGGTCTTTAAGAACCAAACCCCTCCTAATGTCCTCCCCAACGCAAACCGTGGCTGTCTGTTCAGTGCTGTCCCTTCCTGCCTTCAGCTCTGACCCAGCCTCCTCCCAGGACTTTCCCTAGGCTAGGACAGGGGAGGAGGGACAGCAGGGCTGGGGGAGAAGCAAAGGAGGGTGTGACATTGCAGTGACAGGACCGGCTGGGTGCTTGGACATTTACACAATGGTGGTTTGTTTTGTATCATTTGACTAATAAAAATATGAAAAAAGTGGGGGGAAAAAGCGCATTGTAGATGTCCTAATTATAAATTTCCAGATAAAGCAAAATTTAGGGTTCTGCACAATTAAGCCACAAGAGAAATAAATGCAAAACTAAAAATAACAGCTAAGAAGACTCTTCAACTATAAAATACTATGATCCTCTCATAAAATGGTGATGGTATTATGGAATTTTTTAAATTCTGTAATTAAAAACATTTTATATCCCCTTTCACAAAAAGCATATCTTACTAAAACATATTTCAATTGAGCACCTATAAAATCCACTGTATTTTGCATTTTCTTCCGAATGTGTTTACCATAAGCAAATAACTATGACTGCTCTAACTTTTTTTTTTAATTATTTATTTTTATGTTTTCCTCACTAAATTGTGAGCTTTTTTTTTTGTTTTCTTTGAGACAGAGTCTCACTTTGTTGCCCAGGCTAGAGTGAGTGCCGTGGCATCAGCCTAGCTCACAGCAATCTCAATCTCCTGGGCTCAAGGGATCCTACTGGCTCAGCCTCCTGCGTAGCTGGGACTATAGGCATGCACCACCATGCCCAGCTAATTTTTTCTATATATATTAGCTGGCCAATTAATTTATTTCTATTTATAGTAGAGATGGGGTCTCACTCTTGTTCAGGCTGGTTTCAAACTCGTGACCTCGAGCAATCTGCCCACCTAGGCCTCCCAGACTGCTAGGATTACAGGCGTGAGCCAGCATGCCCAGCCTGCTCTAACATAAAACACATTTTGGGGGGGGGAAATTAATTGAAACAATTTAATTTCTCATATTATATTAATCAAAAAATAGTATATAACTTAATACCATCAAGTGAGAGGCTCAGAAAAGGAAATCAATTTAAACCATAGGCAGGCAGCCAGAGTATCATTTAAGAATAATGCACTCCATGGCTGGGTGCGGTGGCTCACACCTGTAATCCTACCACTCTGAGAGGCTGAGGTGGGAGGATTCCTTGAGATCAGGAGTTCAAAACCAGCCTGAACAAGAACAAGACCCCGTCTCTACTAGAAATAGAAATTATCTGGATAGCTAAAAATATATATATATAAAATTAGCCAGGCATGGTCGCACATGCCTGTAGTCCCAGCTACTCGGGAGGCTGAGGTAGAAGGATTGCTTGAGCCCAGGAGTTTGAGGTTGCTGTGAGCTAGGCTGACAACACGGCACTCTAGGCCAGGTAACAGAGAGAGATTCTATCTCAAAAAATAAAATAAATGTAAAATAATAAAAAAATAAAATAAAATAAATAAAATAAAATATAAAATAATAAAATAAAATAAATAAAATAAAATGAATGACGCACTCCAGAATAACTGGAAATCGCAAACTATACTCTAAGTGGTTGTTTCTCCATTTTAGTGCTTCTCCATAAAGCGCTTTCTTTAGTGCTTTTTCCATAAAGCACTGTTAGAAAATCTGTAAAGCTCAGATAGTAATGAGTAAGATGATGCTTAGAATCTGAGAAAGAGGCCGGGCGCGGTGGCTCACGCCTGTAATCCTAGCTCTCTGGGAGGCCGAGGCGGGCGGATTGCTCGAGGTCAGGAGTTCAAAACCAGCCTGAGCAAGAGCGAGACCCCGTCTCTACTATAAATAGAAAGAAATTAATTGGCCAACTAATATATATAGAAAAAATTAGCCGGGCATGGTGGCGCATGCCTGTAGTCCCAGCTACTTGGGAGGCTGAGGCAGAAGGATTGCTTGAGCCAGGAGTTTGAGGTTGCTGTGAGCTAGGCTGACGCCATGGCACTCACTCTAGCCTGGGCAACAAACTGAGACTCTGTCTCAAAAAAAAAAAAAAAAAAGAAAAAGAAAAGAAAAGAATCTGAGAAAGCCTAGAGGTTTAAAGAAAATAAGGGCATTTCCCAAAATACATAACATATATATACCTTAATTTTCCAAAGAGGAATCCTTGAATTTCATCAATAGGATCATTTTCACCAATCACTGTGGTGTTTACCTCCGTTCCTATAAAGCATAGAAAACGCATGTATAATACTCAGATTAGAAACAAAAATGCTATTAAATTTATAACCTTCATAAAATCTGAATAATGTAATATAAAAATCAGAAACACCTTAAATTATACCATTTAAAATGTTAAATACCCCAATTAACCTTTTGCAACAGTTCTTTAAACGAACAAATGTAATAAATGTGTTTTACTATTTCCTGTGTTCCTGGATAAAAAACATATTTTTCCCCTAAAATCTGTGAAATTTTATGCTAAAGTTTCAAGACTAATAGCTTTATATATTATGAACAAAGAATTTTTTAATGTTAAATTTCTGAAGAATTTGCAATTAGGCAACTTAATCCTAAATATAATAATTACTGAGGAAATCAAAATGATGACTAGGTTATTTTTCATTTGCTTTACTACCTAAACTGATCATTTTTTATCTTTAAAATGGGCTAAAAGGACAACATATAAAACTTGTAGATGAAATAATAAATTCATAACCCTCACAGGTCTCCCTGCATAATCTCAGAAGCAAACAAACAAACAAAACAAAAAAAAACCCTCACAGGGGTGGGGCACCTGCACCCTCAAGGCCACATGTGGCCCTTGGGATCCCCAAGTGCAGGTCCTGAACTAAAGCCAAACTTCACAGAACAAATTCCTTTATTAAAGGGATTTCTTCTATAAAATTTGGATTCAAGCCGGGCGAGGTGGCTCACGCCTGTAATCCTAGCTCTCTGGGAGGCTGAGGCGGGTGGATTGCTCGAGGTCGGGAGTTCGAAACCAGCCTGAGCAAGAGCGAGACCCCGTCTCTACTATAAATAGAAAGAAACTAATTGGCCAACTAATATATATAAAAAAATTAGCCGGGCATGGTGGCGAATGCCTGTACTCCCAGCTACTTGGGAGGCTGAGACAGAAGGATCGCTTGAGCCCAGGAGTTTGAGGTTGCTGTGAGCTAGGCTGACGCCATGGCACTCACTCTAGCCTAGGCAACAAAGCGAGACTCTGTCTCAAAAAAAAAAAAAAAAAAAAAAAAAAGGCCGGGCGCGGTGGCTCACGCCTGTAATCCTAGCTCTCTGGGAGGCCGAGGCGGGTGGATTGCTCAAGGTCAGGAGTTCGAAACCAGCCTGAGCAAGAGCGAGACCCCGTCTCTACTATAAATAGAAAGAAATTAATTGGCCAGCTAATATATAGAGAAAAAATTAGCCGGGCATGATGGCGCATGCCTGTAGTCCCAGCTACTTGGGAGGCTGAGGCAGGAGGATTGCTAGAGCCAGGAGTTTGAGGTTGCTGTGAGCTAGGCTGACGCCATGACACTCACTCTAGCCTGGGCAACAAAGTGAGACTCTGTCTCAAAAAAAAAAAAAAAAAAAAAAAAAATTTGGATTCAGTCAAATGGCCACAATCAAGGATCTAGGCGGCCACAAGTTCCCCATCCCTGCTTGAACAGGAAGTATCCATAGTAAACTGATACAAGTGCAGAAAATAATAAAGAACATAAAATTGTTCATTAAACAGGATAGTTTAATGAACAGATTTCACACTAGAGAGACAAATTAATGGTTATTTATAAACCACATAACATTTTTGTGCAAAAAAACTATGCCAAATTCTTTACTTATACATCTTATTTACTCCTCTGAAATACTTGAAGAGACATTATTACCACCTGTATTTTATACAGGAAATAACTGGGACCTAGAGAATCTGCTAAAGGTAACTCACTCAGATGTAGCAAAAACCAGGATTCAAACACAGGTTCAGCATACTCCTATATCTATTCTTTTTCATTATGGAAATAAATTCCCCTTTAACTTATATTTAAAGAAAAAAGAAAACCCACTGGTCTTATTTTTACAAATTCACCTTTCACCTGAGTATCATCCTTGGCCTTGTATTCAGTGCTCTTAATGGCCAATTCCACTCCATAGCCAGAGAGGTAAACGGGCTCCTTCCTGGGGTTCTGCAAGCAGACAAAGATTCCACCATTACCACCTAGCTCTTCACATGTCACAGGACACATGACACAACCATGTAATGTTGCATCTACTAGCCATTATGTACTCAAAGTATCTTTAAATTTGTTTGCTAAAGAAATTCACTATGTGGCCAAGAAAGCTCACTGCAGGAATTTTTTTAGTCCAAAACCTACCAAAATACCAACAGTAATAAAATCATTTACCTATCATTAAAATATTTATTCTATTTTTAAAAAATCAATTTAGAGGCCAGGCGCTGTGGCTCATGCCTGTAATCCTAGCTCTTGGGAGGCCGAGGCGGGCGGATTGCTCAAGGTCAGGAGTTCAAAACCAGCCTGAGCAAGAGCGAGACCCCGTCTCTACTATAAATAGAAAGAAATTAATTGGCCAACTGATATATATATAAAAAATTAGCCGGGCATGGTGGCGCATGCCTGTAGTCCCAGCTACTCGGGAGGCTGAGGCAGAAGGATCACTCAAGCCCAGGAGTTTGAGGTTGCTGTGAGCTAGGCTGACGCCACGGCACTCTAGCCTGGACAACAAAGTGAGACTCTGTCTCAAAAAAAAAAAAAAAAAAAATCAATTTAGAGTATATGTTTCTCTCCCTATAAAATCCTAGCCTCTTTTACATTTTGTATCATGCCACAACTATAGGAATGAGAATTCCAAGGCAGAAGCAAAACCAGATGAATGGACAGCTGAAATAGCAAAGGTTCCAAACCATGTGAAAAATGGAGAAAGAGAAAAAGAAATTCCAGAACCTATTGAACAGGATTAACAACTGGTGAGGTCTCAATCCCAGAAACGCTTTGTTGGGACCAAGGGTATATGTGTATGTTTTTTATTGAATTTAAATGGCTTCAGGCAGGGCTAGGGCTAACCAAATGTCACAGGCTCACCACCATCCTGAGTGATGATGGCTCTTTAGACATTTTAATCTTAAATACCAGCAATAAGGGTGAGGAGATGGGGAGAGGGCAGGAGACAAATTATCAAAAACTGGACTTTGATCAACCTGTTTCTGCTTGTACAAATTTTCTTTTTAAAATTTTTATTTTATTTGCATGGGTTTAGCATCCAATTTCTACTGACATTATGACATAAAAACTTTAAATGCCAACAATATTTACATAATAATATTTTTTTTTTCTTTTTTTTTGAGACAAAGTCTCACTTCTATTGACTGGGCTAGAGTGCCATGGCGTCAGCCTAGCTCACAGCAACCTCAAACTCCTGGGCTCAAGCAATCGTCCTGCCTCAGCCTCCCCAGTAGCTCGGACTACAGGCATATGCCACCATGCCCAGCTAATTTTTTCTATATATTTTTAATTGGCCAATTCATTTCTATTTATAGTAGAGACAGGGTCTCCCTGTTGCTCAGGCTGGTCTCAAACTCCTTCCTGACCTTGAGCGATCCTCCCGCCTTGGCCTGCCAGAGTGCTAGGATTATAGACGTGAGCCACCACGCCCGCCCTACATAATAATATTTTAAATGCTAAGTGTTACATAAAGTGTTAAAATTTTAAATTTAAATAAATTCTGCCTGATTCACCTCTTAAGAAATCCTCTCCCTTCTACCAAATAAAAAGGTGCCAAAAATCAACCTCAACACTACTGATACTTGGGGTTAAAAAAAAAAAAAGGTGCCAAAAAGGAAAAAAAGGTTACAGTTCCATAGTAGGATGACATTCATTCATTCACTCATTCATTCATTCATTCACAGATGGGGTCTCGCTATGTTGCCAGGCTGCAGTGCAGTGGCTATTCACAGGCCCCATCATGTTACCCATCCGCAAGGAGTTTTGACTGGCCCTGGTTCCAGCCTGAGCTGGTTCACTCCTCCTCAGGAAACCCCATTAGGTCCCCCACTGCCAGGAGGTCATCACATTGATGACAAACTTAGGCTGGACACGTGACTGGCATAGTGCGCTCCAGCTCAGAACTCCTAGGCTTAAGCGATCCTCCAGCCTCAGCCTCCTGGAGTAGCTGCGACTTCATGTGTGTACCACCATGCCAGGAAACCATATTAAATTTAGAAAATATTATTCACATCAATTATTTTGAAATATAATGTCTAGTTTATTAAGCCATTTCTTAGCATAAATGTTTTACATTTCTTCAGAAAGGCAAGGAAAACACTTCCTATGTACAAATAATAGATTTGATAAAAGTATTGGATTTCTCAAAAAAGTAGCTAAAATAACTAAATTATTTTACAAATAGAGAAATTGCTAGCTTATGCTCTAAGGTCATCATATTAAATTAATATTCAAAACAATTGTAAAATAAGTCAATACTTACAGATATATAATGTCTGAACACATAATTGATTTTCCCTTCATTACTTTGTGATACAAGTTGGCGGTGGAACTTATAAAATCCCTCATATCCAATCTCAGAGTAGAAAATCACCACTGGGCTTTCAGGATTAGATGAGGGGTATCTGTGATCTCCTTTAAACAATAAAGGTTTGGGTCTGAAAATAAATATTAAAAGCTTAAAACTTTAAACTTAAAAAATGTTTAAATACTAAAAACAGTAAGAAATGTAAAGTATGGCTATGATAATTTAAATAAAGATTATAAGCATCCTAATATAAAGAGTAGGACAATCTTAAATAGTTTTCACTTAGTAAGAATATCATGACCTATAAGTCTTATTTGTTCACGATTAAAAATAACAAAGGTGCATTATAAAACATACTAACTATAATACACAGATTTTGATTAATAATTCCTACTAAATCCTAAAAAGGGAATAACAAAGTAAGAAAAAGAACACATATTCAAATCTCAGAGTACTCAGTGTCTGTGCATGTGAATGTGTGTGTGTGTGTGGTGTGTGTGTGTGTGTGTGTGTGTGTGAGAGAGAGAGAGAGAGAAAGAGAGAGAGAAGGGGCCTCACCATGTTGCCCAGGTTAGATTCAAACTCCCAGGTTCAACTGACTCTCTTGCCTCAGCCTCCTAAGTAACTAGAACTACAGGCTCGTGGTACCACACCCAGCTTAAAACTTCTTGGGTATTTTTTCTACCATATAAATAGAACATGATTATCCTTTTATCTGAAAACATACCTACAAATAATGCAAGAAGCAAAGGATTATGTTATGCATGTTACTTGCCAATTACAGTAAATCTCTTTCCTCCACTCTTTTTACTATCATGATCTTTCTACTAATGGACTTACTTCAGTTTTCCTTACAAATTTTAAAACTTCTCAAAAAAAGTAAAAACGGCCGGGCGCGGTGGCTCACGCCTGTAATCCTAGCTCTTGGGAGGCCGAGGCGGGCGGATTGCTCAAGGTCAGGAGTTCAAAACCAGCCTGAGCAAGAGCGAGACCCCGTCTCTACTATAAATAGAAAGAAATTAATTGGCCAACTGATATATATATATAAAAAAAAAAAAAATTAGCCGGGCATGGTGGCTCATGCCTGTAGTCCCAGCTACTCGGGAGGCTGAGGCAGAAGGATCACTTGAGCCTAGGAGTTTGAGGTTGCTGTGAGCTAGGCTGACACCACGGCACTCACTCTAGCCTGGACAAAAAAGTGAGACTCTGTCTCAAAAAAAAAAAAAAAAAAAGTAAAAACTACTCTAAGGATGGCATCAAGATATTAATAGATCTTAATACATATACTCTATAGCCTGCCAATCCCTTTTTATAATAAACTATATTATCCAACAGCAGATAAATGCATATGAATAAGGATGTTCACTACAGCCTTACTGTAATAGCAAAAACATAGAAACAACTTAAAAACAATCAGTAAAAGTACAAGACAATCTTACATAGTTATTATGCATGTGTTAAAAACAATGAGGTACACTTACACATACAAAATGAAAAGATGCCTTATAAAAATAAACCTACCCAAGTATAAACTTAAAACCACAGAAAAAAGTCTAAAAGTATATATGCCAAACCATTAAAAGTAGTTACTGCCTCTCAGAAGAGAAGACAGTCATTCTTTTCCTTATAAAAGTATGCATTATTGTTGTCAACAAATTAAACATTTTTTTAAAGAATTACTAAGTTACAACCTATTGCAAATCTCTAAAAAAAAAAAAAAAAATAAAGAATTACTAAGCTGTCAATTTTGTTTCCCCTAAGAGAGCACGACTTCATTACCATTTTCAAATGTCTATACCTTGATCCTGAGATAACTGCAATACACAATGCCTTTTTTGTTGTTTTTTATCTTTTGTTTTGGTTTGAGGATTTTTTTTTTCGGTGAGGAGGTCTCCCTATGTCACCCAGGCTGGTATCAAACTCCTGGGCTCAAGCAATCCTCTTGCCTCAACCTCCTGAATCGCTGAGACTAACTAAAGGCACATGTCACCACATCCAGCCAACACACTGCGTTTTCTGGTTGTCGCCCTGAGTAAGAAGCACTAACGCAATTTGGTGAGCTGGGGACAGATGCTGGGCAGAAAATCTCACCAAAGACCTACACTGCCGCCTAAACTGCCATTAGCATTCTTGACAGAGCAGATTAAGACCAGGTAGAGATCACTGTTATGGTATTTACTACAGCATTAGAGAACTACAGTGGGCTTGCTGCCTAGCCAAACAACAACACAGGTCCTTAGTACAGTTGTCCAACACAGGAAACCTACTGTTAGGCAAAAATCTAGCACATGAATTACCAATTTAATATACAAGTCAAGTTTGCAATTATTATTTAAATATTCTCTTTCTTAAACTACAATTTTTTTTTTTTTTTGAGATAGAGTATCACTTTATTCCCTGGGCTAGAGTGCCATGGCATCAGCCTAGCTCACAGCAACCTCAAACTCCTGGCTCAAGCAATCCTTCTGCCTCAGCCTCCCGAGTAGCTGGTACTACAGGCATGCACCACCATGCCTGGCTAATTTTTTCTATATATGTTAAGTTGGCCAATTAATTTCTTTCTATTTATAGTAGAGACGGGGTCTTGCTCTTGCTCAGGCTGGTTTTGAACTCCTGACCTTGAGCAATCCTCCCGTCTCGGGCTCCCAGAATGCTAGGATTACAGGTGTGACCCCCATGCCGGGCCTGAAACTACTATTAATAATATACTGAGAGATCATTAACATTAATATCACTACTGCAGTCACACTGGCTTTAATATACACAGTATTCCTTACTAAGCTAATGACAAAGCCTATGTAATCTCTCAGATACAGTTATTATTAAGTAATAACAATAATGTTAAATACTCTTATAATCTCCATTTTGAAATGAGATGAGCAAAGAAAGTAATTTGCCCCATTTCACAAAACTATTTTATGTGATGGAGCTCAAATTCAAATCTGGTCAGTCTGTTCCAGAATCCATACTCCAAACCATTATACCTATAGACTATAAAACAGATAAAAATCAGTAGGTAGACTTAATATAGAAGAAACACAAGGAAATGTATGACATTTAAACAAATACACAATCTACCTTTCAGACGCTGTTAGTAGAAGAGTCTCAAGAGTAACAAAATCACAAGTCTTCTTTCCATGCACTGAAAAAAATGATGTACATCCTTCTGGTGGAGGTTCATCAGCCGCTATCTGTCATGTAAGACACAATCCATAATTTCTTAAAATTCTAAGTGAAGACAAGATGGAGGGCTGGGCACGGTGGCTCACGCCTATAATCCTAGCACTCTGGGAGGCCGAGGCAGGCGGATTGCTTGAGGTCAGGAGTTCAAAACCAGCCTGAGCAAGAGCGAGACCCCGTCTCTAATATAAATAGAAAGAAATTAATTGGCCAACTAATATATATAGAAAAAATTAGCCAGGCATGGTGGCACACGCCTGTAGTCCCAGCTACTCGGGAGGCTGAGGCAGGAGGATTGCTTGAGAGCCCAGGAGTTTGAGGTTGCTGTGAGCTAGGCTGACGCCACGGCACTCACTCTAGCCTAGGCAGCAGAGTGAGACTCAGTCTCAAAAAAAAAAAAAAAAAAAAACGACAAGATGGAGACATGTATATTCTAAATAAGTGATTAAAATATAATAAAATGATATTAATAAAAGAAAAAACTAACATCTACCGAATACCCACTCTGCAACAGGCGACTAAGAGCTTCAAGTAAGAGCTTCCATAAGCTGAAGGTACCGTGAGGTGGGGAAGGATTAAGTTGGACTTTTCCTGATCCAACTGAATTCTGAATTCCCTGAAATTTGCAAGGTGTCTTGCACCTTTTTCTCTTGTGTGTACTTTTTTTTCGAGACAGAGTCTCACTTTGTTGCCCAGGCTAGAGTGAGTGCCGTGGTGTCAGCCCAGCTCACAGCAACCTCAATCTCCTGGGCTCAAGCAATCCTCCTGCCTCAGCCTCTCAAGTAGCTTGGACTACAGACATTCGCCACCATGCCTGGCTAATTTTTTTTTTGTATATATATTTTTAGTTGGTCAATTAATTTCTTTCTATTTATAGTAGAGATCGGGTCTCGCTCTTGCTCAGGCTGGTTTCAAACTCCTGACCTTGAGCAATCTGGAGCAATCCAGCCACCTCGGCCTCCCAGAGTGCTAGGATTATAGGCGTGGCCACCACACCAGGCCTCCTACGTGTTCTTGTAAGCACTTCCACTTGTTTCCCTGCTTTTGTGCCTCCCTCCCTCACAATGCCTTCCCTAATTTCCTATCTCTCTTCACAGTTTACCACTATCTTTCTCTGTTATATCTGCTCCATCTTCATTGTTGTGTCACATGTACTCTTCCCCACAGGGTTCTGTAAGTGCTTTCTACCCATTTTCCTCCTTTCTTCTCCGAGCTGCATTACATCAGTGGTCCCTCCTCTTTGACCCATGCCAGACCAGGCCTCCTCTTCCTCCCTGCATTGATGCTTTCCTATCTGTTGTCCAAAGCTCACATTTCCCTGTTAGCAGATGATGGCACTTTTGTGTATTTCAAAATGAAAAGGTCTCAAAGACAATCCAGAAAACGCTTTCACCCCCTTTTTCTAGGTGGCATTACACATTGAGGCCAAATTTTTTTTTCTTTTTCTTTTTTTTTTTGAGACAGAATCTCGCTTTGTTGCCCAGGCTAGAGTGAGTGCCATGGCGTCAGCCTAGCTCACAGCAACCTCAAACTCCTGGGCTCAAGCAACCCTGCTGCCTCAGCCTCCTGAGTAGCTGGGACTACAGGCATGCGCCACCATGCCTGGCTAATTTTTTCTATATATATTAGCTATCCAATTAATTTCTTTCTATTTATAGTAGAAACAGGGGGTCTCGCTCTTGCTCAGGCTGGTTTCAAACTCCTGACCTTGAGCAATCCACCCACCTCCACCTCCCAGAGTGCTAGGATTACAGGTGTGAGCCACCTCGCCCAGCCTGCTTAATATTTTAAAACAAATAATAAATCCTAGAAAATTTCAGGAAAAAAGCGATAGCTCTGCAATTCATTCCCTGGAAACTGCAATCGTCATGCCATGCACCCTACTAAATGCTGTTCTCTAGCCTCACTGAACTCACCTGCTGGAAGGCTTGAATCGTTGCCGAGTAGGAATGAAGAGATAGACAAAATTTCAGCAAATTCTGCTGTAGAGGTGACAGAAACTGAAATGCAGCTTCCAATATTGCATGATAATAGGAATAATCAGTACCTGTCAAGAAAGAACATTAACCAAAATAATTGTATATGACTCAAGATATCCAAATAAGATACTTCCCAAAGCATAAAGCTGTATGTTGCAAAGGTATGTGATGGCAATATTTTACCAGTATACTGTCTTGAACTGTTCTCAAATCCTTAAAATTCCCTGGAATACACAATGCAGCCGACTCTTCCTTTCTTCTTCCCTTCATTCAAACTACTCCCTCTCCTGGACTGCTATTTTCCTTCTTACCTGGATGACCTACTTCCTCAGAAAAAATTCAGCTATGAAAAAACCTACTCCAGGAAGTTGCCCCATACCTATCCCAAGCTTCAGTGGACTATTTATATCTATTCTTTGATCCCAAAATATTTACTTCCTTACTTCTTCACTTATCACATCATTTACTAAATTATTTACTTATTGTCTTATCTACTACCCTAACCAGGCTCTGGGCCCCCAAAGGCAGAAGCTGTCACTAATTTACCTTTGTATCCACATTGAATAGCACATGTTATCCACTCAAATAACTAAACCAAACTGAGCAATGCAATGTGGAAGGACATGGTATTAAAGGATATTAAAGAAATTATAAAGTTTGGGAAGAAATATTTAAACAAAAAGTTAGACAAAATTATTTGAAGGGGGAAAAAAATCTGTGTACCAGTATGACAAAAGTCCCTCAGGATAAATGAAAAGCAAAGGTACAAAGCAATGTACATAGGAAGCTTTTTTTTTTTTTTTCAGAAAGAATGAAAAATAAAAATATACACATATGTACTTATAAAAAACACTGAAGGCTAAACAAATTAATTTAAAATAATTGTAGGGCCGGGCGAGGTGGCTCACGCCTGTAACCTAGCACTCCGGGAGGCCGAGGTGGGCGGATTGCTCGAGGTCAGGAGTTCAAAACCAGCCTGAGCAAGAGTGAAACCCCATTTCCACTATAAATAGAAAGAAACTAATTGACCAACTAATATATATAGAAAAACTTGGCTGGGCATGGTGATGCATGCCTGTAGTCCCAGCTACTTGGGAGAATAAGGCAGGAGGACCACATGAGCCCAGGAGTTTGAGGTTGCTGTGAGCTAGGCTGACGCCACAGCACTCTAGCAACATAGACTCTGTCTCAAAATAAATAAATAAATAAAATAAAATAATTGTAAAAAGCAGGTGAGAAACAGAAGGAATAAGGACAAGGAAGGAACAAGATCTTTCTGTGTACAGCCTTTTATACAGCTTTGACTTCTGAATCACTTATATCCATTCAAAAAATTAAAATTTTCAATTTTAAACAGAACAATATTAACATTTTAAAAGGCAAAAATATAAAAGGTTTTATACTACATTAGCATCTTCTACATGGAAAAAGAGACCAGAAATACCTAAAATTGTTGCCAGAATGTTAGTAGTGTCAATCTTTGGATGGTAGAAATATGAATAATATTTTGAATAAACAAAATGTTTAACATCCTTTTATGATCACTTCTAAGAATTCATACTCCCATAATTTTAACCAAGAATATTTATCACTTATCCTGAAGAAATTTCATTTTAAATGTCAGAGCTCAAATATCATTATAAACCCACTGTGATAAATTTGTTCTACAAAATTTTTAAATTATTTTTGATAGCTTAATTCCAGTAGACGTTTAATTAAGAGATGCTCGTTCAAAACGTTTATGTATCTATAGCACAAAAAAAGGATCCAGACAACTTTTCAAATGTGTACTATTTAAATAAAAATGAAAAAGTTAAAAAATCAATTCTATTAAAAAACAACAGTCACACAAGTTTCAAACATTTCCTCTTCAAAAAGGACTTATACCTGTCAATGTAATATTTAAGATTATAACTACTCATATATCAGTTTCTTTCATTATTAATGTTTATACCCGATATAGCTTGTATCAAATTAGAAAATGTTTGTGAAAGCGCTTCATAAAAACAATAAACGAGTCACACAGGATACATAATTAATTTTATATCTTGACACTCAAGTTGTAAGTGGCTGGCAGGCATAATAGAAAACATTATGTAAGATCACTTAAAAAAATTAAAATCACTTAAATGTCTATTAATAGAGTGAAAAAGTAAATAAATTATATAATTAAAAAATTAAATTAAAAAAGATAAAAATTAAAAATTAAAAAAAAAAAGAAAAAGAAAACATTCTGGATGGCTGGGCACAGTGGCTCACCCATGTAATCCTAGCACTCTGGAAGGCCAAGGTGGGTGGATCATTTGAGCTCAGGAGTTCAAGACCAGCCTGAGCAAGAGCAAGACCCCTGTCTCTACTAATTGACCAAGTAAAAATATATATACAAAAAAATGAGCTGGGCATAGTGGCCACACTATGTCCCAGCTACTCGGGAGGCTGAGGTAGCAGGATCGCTTGAGCCCAGGAGATTGGGGTTGCTGTGAGCTAGGCTGACACCACGGCACTAACTCTAACCTGTGCAACAAAGTGAGACTGTGTCTCAAAAAAAAAAAAAAAAAAGAAAAGAAAAGAAATGAAAACATTCTGGATGATACTAACTTAGTGATAACAAACTGAACAGGTACTATTAATAGATCAGTCGTATAAATAATTCATAACTAAAGGAAGAGTGAATCAAACCAGATGGTTATTAAGTCAATAAAGTCAATACTAAATTATTTAAAATGAAAGGTACCTGCACAAAATAGTCACATAACACTTTAATAAAAGATCATGATAGAACAAAACCAAGGTAGGGAAAAAAGGTACTATTTATAGACAAAGATATAAACTGCTTAAAAAATAAGGGTTGGCTCTTCCTGACTACCATCACAATTCTAGTCAATGAAGACAAAAATGTTTTCCATTAACTGCCATGCCACACATACTACAAAAGAGACAATATTTTCCTAATGTTTTCCCAGACACCAAAGTCAAAGAAGCATTTGCTTCAATTTTACCGTGAAGATCTGATGATCCAATATTTTGACTGGCTTCTACAAAATTCCAAAATTTCTCTTGACTGTCTTCTGCTAAAAACTCACTGGGAGAAAAGGAGGAAATGTCAGAAATACAACAACTTAATAAAATGTCTTAATATAAACTGTATTACTAAAAAGAGTAAAAATAGATTTTGATGTTTCTAAATGTTTGGCTTTTAGTCTATAATATGTACTATATTTCTTTAGGTATAATATATGTTTTTTAATGATAAGCAAGTCTTACTACCTTATTAGCTATTAATAAATTATTAGCTTATTAACTCAGTGATTTTATAGCTTAATAGATATTTCGTATAAAACCTGAATAAAAATGTTGTTAACAACAGGGAAATCCCAATATCAAGAAAGCTTATAAAACCCCATTGGCAAAAATGCTGTCAGTAGTGGAAGCAGAATTAGGAATTGATAATTCTAGTACTAGTTCTGCTCTCACATATTTTCTGAAAGGCCTTATAAAGAATAAAAATTATCTTTTGCTTGAGCTTCTCCCACAGTAAAACATGAACCCTAGAAAAACTTCTGGGAGACTAAAGGAAGCATGTTATAATCTTTTAACATCCATAAAGTCAAATTTTCAAGATCACCAAATGTTAGTTTAAAATTACCACTGATTTCATTGGGCACAGTGGCTCACGCCTATAATCCCAACACTCTGAGAGCCCAAAGCAGAAGGATCGTTTGAAGCCAGGAGTTTGAAACCAGCCTGGGCAACACAGCAAGACCCTGTCCCTACAAAAACTTAAAAAATTTTAAGGCATGGTGTTGTACGCCTGCAGTCCCAGCTAGACAGGAGTCTGAGGTGGGAAGATCACTTGATCCCAGGAGTTTGAGGTTATAGTGAGCTATGATCACACCACTCCACACCAGCCTGGGCAACAGAGTAAGATCCTGTCTGTATAAAAAATTTAAAAATAAAAAATAAAATTAGAACCAATCTAACAAAATCAAGACTAAGAACTTAATGTCATCTTAATTTTTTTCAGACTTTATACTACCAACCTAAAATAATGGCCAAACTAAACTTCCCTTCATTCAAGAATCTAAGACCCCTAAAAGGAAATTCATGGAGTAATTGGATGATTCATATCAATTAATTATCTTCTCCTCTGAGTCATAATACTAATATAGTGGTGATCTTTCACTGTCTTAAAGCAAACTATAGATCTGGATCTCAGCTTACCTAGCCAAAGGAAGATTTTCCCATTACTTGTCAACACTGGGGTGTACAACTCTCACTCTACTCCACAGCTAGACATAGAAATATGGGAAAAATAAGAAACATTTCCTGATAATGCATAGCTTCTCTAAAAGTAGGTTTCTGAAAATACCCATTATCATAATATATTAAATTACTTAATGCCTCCTTGAGAGTAGTATTTTTCTAGGGTTTCTAGTAACTAACATAGAGACCATACCAACCTTAGAATCTAAGAAACCAGGTACTAAGACAGATACATTGTGATATGCAAATAAAAACTAAATTTATTAATTAAAGGTGTATTTGAAGATAAGCTAGCAGCAGGGAACCAGATGACACACTCATCAGTTGTGGTGAGAACAAGGATTCACTCAAGCTAAGACTTTCCTGGTAAAGGCCATACACAAATAAATACATGCTTTTCATATAATTATAGGAAAACCTCATGAAACATATATTCTTTTTAATCCCACTGCATAAAAAAGTCTTACAAGGTTTAAGAGTGGAACATTCTTAAGAAAATTAATTAGTAGATCCACTGAAATAATCCAGGAGAGAGGAGAACAATACAAGATATAATTAAAGGAATGCTGCCTTTTTAAATAGTATTTTTAAGATTGTTTTATGTTATGATTTTAAGCTTCTTATACCTATTCCATCGAATAAAAGTCTATGATTTCATAGGTGAAATTCCATAATGTCTAGGATTTACTTTAAAACATTCCAGAGGAAGAGGAGAGAGGATAGTGGTGGTGGCTGACTAGAATTGATTATGGTTAAAACTAGTTATGAGTCCAGGTGCAGTGCCTCATGGCAGTAATCCTAGCACTCTGGGAAGCCGAGGCGGGCGGATTGCTCAAGGTCAGGAGTTCAAAACCACCCTGAGCAAGAATGAGACCCTGTCTCTACTATAAATACAAAGAAATTAATTGGCCAGCTAAGATATATAGAAAAAATTAGCCAGGCATGGTGGCACATGCCTATAGTCCCAGCTACTCGGGAGGCTGAGGCAGGAGGATTGCTTGAGCCCAGGAGTTTGAGGTTGCTGTGAGCTAGGCTGACACCACGGCACTCACTCTAGCCTGGGCAACAAAGCGAGACTCTGTCTCAAAAATAAATAAATAAATAAATATAGCTGATGATATCCTGGCACAGTGACTCGACCTTATAATCCCAGCTACTCAGGAGGCTGAGGCAGGAGGATTGCTTGAACTCAGGAGTTTGAGGTTGTAATGAGCTATAACCATGTACTATACTCCAACCTGGACAACAGAGCAAGATCCCATCTCTTAAAAAAAAAAAAAAAAAAATATATATATATATACACACACACACACACACCTATATATACTGGGTGATGGGCACTCAGAGAGCACATTATACCATTCTCTCCATTTATAAACGTTTTGAAATGTCATAATCTACAACAAGATTTTAATATATGACAAAAAAAACTACAAAATAGCCTCAATGAATGTCTACTAGATAGTACAAATCTGGTGATAATTTTTTTTTCTTAGGTTTCCAAAGTTATTGCGGGACAGCACAATTAGTCTTCCTTCTACCCAGGACCAGAAGAGAAGAGGAAGTGAATATTCAAGGAGGGTCTATCATGTGACAGTCAGAACACTCAGCATATTCACCCATATCCTCATATCCACACAGCCACCCTGATACATAATCCTGTTTTGAATAAAGAAACTACTACACAGAGATGTTACTAACTTGCTTAAGGGCACAGAGTTAGTAAATGGAAAGAGTGGAATGTAAATTCAAGTCCAGATGATTGATACCTTTATTAAGCTACATTCTTAGGCCATTATACTATCCAGCACTCAACAAATGATTATTGGTTTTGATTTTAATAATAATACCTATTTACATAACATTTCTGTTAGCCACTCTAGCTGCTGAAAACATACTTGACAAATGTCAGCCGGGTGCGGTGGCTCACACTTATAATCCTAGCACTCAGGGAGGCCGAGGCAGGAGGATTGCTTGAGCTCAGGAGTTCAAGACCAGCCTGAGTGTTGGAGACTAAGACCCTCCACATTCCAACGACTTGTCCTGACTTGTCCTACGCACGAAGAATAGCCTAAGATGAAAATAGCACCCAGCCCTCCAGCTATAGTTCCCAGAAGAATGCATTACAGCTATCGGTGCCATTGAGATGCTGATTGCGGCTGATTAGCCCACACCCAAGCCTCATCATCCCCCCATTCTATTTTTCTGTTTCTACTTCCTTGTTTTCTGTATATAAAACCTACTAAAAATCCAAGTAAAGTAGACCTTGACAACCATTCGCTTGGTCTCGTTTCTTTCTCACGCCCATCTCTTTCAGGCACGGTCCCCCTCGCCCCCGCGAGTAACAGAAGGTCCCACGGGCCGGGACACCTGAGCAAGAGCCTGTCTCTACCAAAAAGAAAAAGGAAAAAAAAGAAGTAAAAAGACAAAAACCAAGTTAGGCATTGTGGCTCCTGTCTGTAGTCCCAGCTACCCAGGAGGCTGAGGCAGGAGGATGGCTTAGAGCCCAGGAGCTGAAGGTTGCAGTGAGCTACAGTGATGCCAGTGCACTGTACCCAAGGCAGCAGAGTGAGACTCTGTCTCAACAAACACAAACAAGGCAACTCAGCAGCCCCCTCAAAAACCCCCCACCAAAATGAAGAAAAAGGAAAGAAAAAGATTCTGACCATTCACCCTCATCCAGATGGACAGGGTGCCACAATCCATCATAGAATCTGGCACAGACATAGAAGTGAAGAACGGTGGCCTCAGCTAGCTGGAGAGGGGAATACAGAGTAAATTCAAATAAGCAGAGCTCATGTCTGAGTTGCCTACATGTCCTATTACTTTGACAAACTGTATGCAAATAGCGACAGGAGCAGAGGCCTAACAATAGTGAACCAAAATGGCAAATGACCAAGGATATCATGAAAGGGGGAAATGTTTGTGATGGAAGAGTTAGTGAAAAAAACATTATACCCTACCCACTTCATAGTGATCAAAACAACTGAAAAAAATTAAGCAATTAATTCTGACAATTTTAGCATTCTTTCTCAAAAGTCCATAGGAATATACTATAAAAATATTCTACAACAATGTATAAATACCAAGAAATCAGTGTAAATCAAACCAAAAGTACTGAAATATAATTCACTTAAAAAGGTTAAGCAGGCTGGACGAGGTGGCTCACGCCTATAATCCTAGCACTTCCGGAGGCCCAGGCCGGTAGATCGCTCAAGGTCAGGAGTTTGAGACCAGCATGAGCAACAGTGAGACCCCGTTTCTACTAAAAATAGAAACTAAAGAAATATATATATAAAAAATTAACCCAGCATGGTGGCGCATGCCTGTAGTCCCAGCTACTCGGGAGGCTGAGGCAGGAGGATCACTTGAGCCCAGGAGTTTGAGGTTGCTGTGAGCTAGGCTGACGCCACGGCACTCTAGCCTGGGCAACAGAGACTCTGCCTCAAAAAAAAAAAAAAAAAGATAAGCAGAATATCATAAAACATCTGTTACACTTAACTGGACAATTTTATCCATAAAGTGATAGTAAATCTCAATGACTTGGATTTATACCAGACAAATCATCAAAAATAAGATTAGCCAGAAAAAGAAAGTTCAGTTATTTGAGTTCTGATTCAAGTAGTCAGTCAGGATCTCAACGGACCTTCAGTTGCTTCACTTTTACAACTATTCTCTATCTAATACAGTTCTGACATTTGAGGAGCTCAATCCATTTATCAAATTAGCTACTGTAACATCACTATGAAATACATACAGTGGGTTTGGGGTTCTCTTTTGGGGTTTTTGTTTTGCCATTTCATTGCTGAGAAAAGGGAGGAAAAGAGAAATGATGGAAGAAAGTCTATTCAGCAGAAAGTCCAATAGGCTCCTGAGCACGTCAAGAGCAGCTCCTACACGTCCCACTTTCCCACTGGTCCTCTTGGCAACACCAAATGAGGCTTTTTCCCTAGGAGGTGCAACCATTCATACATAATCAACAAAACAAAACTCTTCATTCACATTTTTCCAGAGACTAAGGGGAAAATGTTAAAAGAAAAAAATTCTAAATTGAAGATGACCACATAGTTAACTGGGTCATGACAGTTCAAATTTCTAGCATTATCATACACTGAAACTTACACCAAGTGCTTGCTTTACAATCTACCCACATTTTTACCCTTTGGAAAGAGTATCTATTAAGTCCTAACTACACATTACTTGAGATACAATAAGTTAGCATCCATAAACATATAAAACCTGGCTATAAAGTGAGGTATCTCATTACATTATAAGCTGCAGCTAAAAAGCACACTTGGAATATAAAATTTCCCAAGAAGTTATTGACTACATTGTGTTTTATCAATGTTAAGACATACCATTATTTTATGAAAAATGCTACTCATTATAATTGTAAGATAACTTCTTTATTTTATTAAAAATGCATCCTGATTCTGGAGATGTCAGAACACATACATCTTAGAACAGTTAAAACCTGTTCATTTCCTCAGATTCCCCTCTGTACTCTCTTATCTTGGGGTCTTCTTCCAAGTTCCTAAGAGGAGCATGTCTTCTTTCCCCCACCTCTTGCCAAGCTCTCCTCTTCCCTTTATTAATCACCTCTTAAAACTTTCTTCAAAGAAGGAGAAAGTGTAAGTACAACTCTCTTCCCTTACTACAATACTTATGCTTTTCCTGGAAGATAACATAATTTAACTAATTCAGTATATTTGTATAAAGAAGTTCCCTACTATCTCTCTGAATCCATACAGACTTAGTCCTACTAAAAAAACAGGTTCAGGCCAGGCGCAGTGGCTCACATCTGTAATCCTAGCACTCTGGGAGGCCGAGGTGGGCCGCTCAAGGTCAGGAGTTCAAAACCACCCTGAGCAAGAGTGAGACCCCATCTCTACTAAAAAATAGAAAGAAATTAATTGGTCAACTAAAAATATATAGAGGCCGGGCGCGGTGGCTCACGCCTGTAATCCTAGCACTCTGGGAGGCCGAGGCGGGCGGATTGCTGGAGGTCAGGAGTTCGAAACCAGCCTGAGCAAGAGCGAGACCCCGTCTCTACTATAAATAGAAAGAAATTAATTGGCCCACTAATATATATATAAAAAATTAGCCAGGCATGGTGGCACATGCCTGTAGTCCCAGCTACTTGGGAGGCTGAGGCAGAAGGATTGCTTGAGCCAGGATTGCTTGAGCCAGGAGTTTGAGGTTGCTGTGAGCTAGGCTGATGCCACGGCACTCACTCTAGCCTAGGCAACAAAGTGAGACTCTGTCTCAAAAAAAAAAAGTCCCTGAATGTTCACTGGCAGAGACTACTCAAACACATGAAAAGAAAAAACCATGTCTTCTTACCTGGCTTCTAACAACAATGGGGTAGAAAACCATTTCGTAGTAAGAGAGGTTGTAACAGCTTTTGAATCTGCCTTTACCGAGGAGAACAGCCACAAGCCAGTGAGTACAATCACAAGTTCCATTTTACAGCAAACTCCTAAAAGGTAACAAAAGAAAAAAAGTTTCGCTACAAGGTAATGTTTAAACCTTAATACTAAGATATGCAAAATAACAACCTTAATATTCAGAGACACAAAATAACATTAAAGTTACAGAAATAGAAATGCTTCTGAAACAAAACAGTACTTAATATCTAGACAGTCCAGTATTTATTTCCTGAGTGACTGACACATAACTAAAAGCATGTAGCTCATTACATTATTTCCTACAAAGGCTCCGCTTCATTTCCTGGATACTCTGTGCTGTACAGAGGTATAAAAGGCAGTTGGGGCTGGGTGTGGTGGCTCATGCCTAAAATCTCAACACTTTGGGAAGCTGTGATAGGAGGATCACTTGAGGCCAGGAGTTCGAAACCAGCCTGAGCAACATAGTGCAAGCCCATCTCTACAAAAAAATAGAAAATTTAGCAGGGTGGCCCATGCCTGTAGGACAGCTGTTCAGTGGCTGAGGTAGGAGGACTGCTTGAGCCCAGAGGTTTGAGGTTGCAGTGAGCTATGATGAAACCGCTGCACTCTAATCTGGCCACAGATAAAAAAATAAAATTAAATTTAAATTTAAAAATATTTTTTAAAAGTCAGTTGGTGACACATCAGGTTGCACACACCATACTTTATAAAGCATGAAAATAAACAAAGCTGAGATAAATGATGTTAAGATGAAACTGGAATAGGGAAGAAAAGACCCTCCCCTACAGGCCGGGCGTGGTGGCACACACCTCAAAAAAAAAAAAAAAAAGATCCTCCCCTACAGATTTCAGAGGGAACATGGTCATACAACATTTTGATTTGGGACGTCTAGCCTTTAGAACTGTGAGACGTAAATTTCTGTTGCTCTAAGCCACTGAGTTTGTGGTACTTTGTCATGGCAGCCCTAGTAACTATTAACCCTTTACACGCACTTGCTTTTTTCTCAATTCCTTTATTCTACTCGAGATTTAATTTTTTAAATACCCCAGATTTTACAAAGCATGGCAGTAGAATAAAAAACTGGAGTTTCTTTTTTTGTGTGTGTGACAGAGTCTCACTTTGTTGCCCAGGCTAGAGTGAGTGCCATGGCACCAGCCTAGCTCACAGCAATCTCAAACTCCTGGGCTCAAGCAATCCTCCTGCCTCAGCCTCCCGAGTAACTAGGACTACAGGCATGCGCCACCATGCCCGGCTAATTTTTCTATATATATTAGTTGGCCAATTAATCTCTTTCTATTTATAGTAGAGACAGGGTCTTACTCTTGCTCAGGCTGGTTTCGAACTCCTGACCTCGAGCAATCCACCCGCCTCCGCCTCCCAGAGTGCTAGGATTACAGGCGTGAGCCACCGTGCCCGGCCCAAAACTGGAGTTTCTTTTCATACAAACTTATTTATTTGGATTTTTTTATATTTCAAATTTTTGATACATTCAAAGAGTAATTTTAATCTCTATAATTTTTGCTAACCATGTAGTGTCATACTCAACATCTAAGTGCAAAGGGTTAACATATTAATATAATGGGTATGGGTCCCAAATGTAAACTCAAAGATACCTTCTGAAATGAGGAAATGTAAGAACTCAGTGGCTTCCAGAACAACTACCCTCATCTGTAAAATGAGGACTCTGGGTCACTCGTGAAGTGGCATGGCCACACAATGCAGGCCCCCTGACTCCATCAGCATCCTATCCAACCCTGCTGAGACCATCAAAGACAACAACCAGACCATTTCAGAAAAAGGTCTTCAGCTGCATTCTCTAATCTGACTTTTCATCACAGGAATATGCCTAACAGAACCCTATTTGGACTTCCCCTGAGCCTTATAAAAGTCAGCATCCAAGCTCCATCCATTTGAATGGGAACTAAAACAGGGATTCAATAGGTGGGAAGCACTAATCGATCCTTGTGCTTCTGAATAACAGTTAGCTCTGGTAAGCTCACACCAGTTATCCCAGTTCCTTGATATTGGTTATAAATCTATTGTTGGGGAGGGCTGTCGGGGACCAGTCGGTAGCTTTTTTTTACAAAAATCATTATTATTGGTGCTAAACATCCTACTTCACGTAACACACAATGTCTCTGAAGAACAATGGTCAAAAGCAAAATAAATTACACCCAATAGAAAACTGGTTTTAAGAAGAGTTTTAAGTTCAGGTAATGGCCGGGCGCAGTGGCTCACACCTGTAATCCTAGCACTCTGAAAGGCCGAAGTGGGAGGATCGCTTAAGGTCAGGAGTTCAAAAGCAGCCTGAGCAAGAGCAAGACCTCGTCTCTACTAAAAATAGAAAGAAATTAATTGGCCAACTAAAAATATATAGAAAAAAAAATCAGCTGGGCATGGTGGCGCATGCCTGTAGTCTCAGCTACCCTGGAGGCTGAGGCAGGAGGATTGCTTGAGCCCAGGAGTTTGATGTTGCCACGGCACTCTAGCCGGGCACTCTCAAAAAAATAAAAAAATAAAAAGAAGACTCACCCCCTTCTGCGGATTACACATCTAGGTCCCATCAGGACAAATTATAAACAAAGTCAGGAGCATAATACAGCTTGAACACAGTTCATGCGCTATCTCCAATTTAGAAACTCAGTGATTTTTTTTTTTTGAAACAGCGTCTTATTCTGTTGCCTAGGCTAGAGTGCCGTGGCATCAGCCTGGCTCACAGCAACCTCAAACTCCTGGGCTCAACCAATCCTCCTGCCTCAGCCTCCAGGGTAGCTGGGACTACAGGCATTCGCCACCATGCCCGGCTACATTTTTCTATATATTTTTAGTTGTCCAGCGAATTTCTTTCTATTTTTAGTAGAGATGAGGTCTCACTCTTGCTCAGGCTGGTCTCAAACTCCTGAGCTCAAACAATCTGCCCATCTCGGCCTCCCTGAGTGCTAGGGTTATAGGCATGAGCCACTGCACCCAGTCTTGATGACAATTTGGATATGACTGCAGTTACTCTAGGCACATAGCATGTAGAGTAGTAAGGGAACCTGGGGTATGACAAAAGACACCTGAGGAAACCTTAGCATTTATTGAGAAATGATTCTGGGCTAAGCACTGTGTTAAGTGTTTTACTTAAGCATGTTACATAATCTTTACATACAACAACCCTGGGGACTGAAGTTCCTTGAGGGCAGGAACCACATCTACTTTGTTCACTACTGCTAAAAGCAAAACAGCATGGTGTCTGTGCCTGGCACACAATAGATATTTCATTAATAGGCTGCTTGAGTAGATGAAACAGTGTCATCTTCACTTTAAGAACAAGAAAAGTGAAAGCTCAGAGAGGCTAAGTACCATGACCAACTAAAACACAGCAATGCTTAGAACTCATAACTGCCTGCTTTTAAAATTCTACAATACCATGCTATCTTGCTTTGTTCTCTGGTATTAGAAAAGGTAAGAAGTCATACTGTGCAGACTCAGACTGAGCAAAGTCCTCCACTGTGAGAACCAAGGCAAGCCCAAGGACTTTCTGTGGCCCAAGGCTTAGGGAAAAAAGTGGCTAAGAGAGGAACACTTTCAACCTGAAACCAAGGGAGCAGGCCTGAAAGCAGGACCAAAGCAAACTGATCATCCAGCCCTACAGATTCAGTTAGGGTAGCTTTGAAGACTGAATGTGAAAGCCTCAAGAGCAGGGATTTTTGTCTGTCACAGTCACCATGCCTAACATAACAAATAAACACAGGCTTCATTCATTAAGGGATGAATGAAAATTTAAGGGAAAAAAGGAGTAAGGTACCAAGAATAAAGATGCTATAAAAAGCCTAGGAATGTAAGATGGGAAAAAATGAAAATCCTTCATTATGAACCTGTAACTTGCCAAGAGATCTCCTTGGACTGTTTTAAAAAGGGAGAGAGTGTGTGTGTTCCTGGGCACAGACATAGCACCATTACAGATGAGAAAGGGAGGAAAGCTATACATTAATAAAGCGCTTTGTTACCCTGACCCGACATTCTTGATTCCACAGTTATTTCCAGACAAAAAGGTTGTCCAGAGAAGCAGAAATAAGAACCTCAGTGTTTTGTTTGAGGATGCCTTTGTTTTATAAGATCCCTATCTTTATCACTTTAATCCTAGGGAAAAGTTGGTTATGAAGACAAATAGTTTGAGAGATAAGAGTTATCAGTAGCCAGGCCCAGAGGCAGGCAGATCATTCAAGGTCAGGAGTTCTAAACCAGCCTGAGCAAGAGCAAGAGCCCATCTCTACTAAAAATAGCAAGAAATTAATTGGCAAACTAAAAATATATAGAGAAAAATTTAGCCATGCATGGTGGCACATGCCTGTAGTCCCAGCTACTTGGGAGGCTGAGGCAGGATTGCTTGAACCCAGGAGTTTGAGGTTGCTGTGAGCTAGGCTGACGCCACGGCACTCTAGCCCAGGCAACAGAGTGAGATTCTCTCTCAAAAAAAAAAAAAGTTATCAGAATGTGCAATGTGGCATTGCATGATCACAGGCATTATGCTTGTGGCATGACGGATAAATAGAAAACAGTCTTCACCAAGTTCTAGCCCCAACTGTATCATCAACCAACTGTAAGATACTGGTGTGATTAAATTAAGATCCTATCTCTTGCTCGTTTATCTGCAACATATAGGGAGTATTAATAACACTTAATAGATAGCCCTCTGAGTTTCAATATATATGATAGTAGCAAGAAAAATATTAGAAATCACCCTTTTAGAAATAAATTAACTTCTAAAATAAACTTTATATACATTTACTACATACCTATTACTAAAACTATTTGTTCTAAAGCACATAAATCTAATTTCAGCTCAAAGTAATTATAATACTACACATCTGATATGAAAATGATCACAGAACTGCAGAAAAGTTCCAAAAGAAATTTCTTCATAGTTTATATATTCCCTTCAAGTTAAACGTGTATTATAAAGGTGCCATGCTACCGTACAAAAGATTATGCTTCCTTCAATAAAAGTAAGTTTTCGCTAAGTTTATCAAAAGCCGGTCAAGGCCAGGCGCGGTGGCTCACACCTGTAATCCTAGCACTCTGGGAGGCCAGGCGGGTGGATTGCTCAAGGTCAGGAGTTCAAAACCAGCCTGAGCAAGAGGGAGACCCTGTCTCTACTATAAATACAAAGAAATTGGCCAACTAATATATATAGAAAAAAAATTAGCTGGGGCATGGTGGCGCTTGCCTGTAGTCCCAACTACTTGGAAGGCTGAGGCAGGAAGATCGCTCGAGCCCAAGAGATTGAGGTTGCTGTGAGCTAGACTGAGGCCACACCACTCACTCTAGCCTGGACAACAAAGACACTGTCTCAAAAAAAAAAAAAATGTCTTAAACGCTTGCAAGTGTACGAGATATTTCAAGGAAAGAAGGCACTTTAAAATTGACTGGCAAGTGCACCAATGAATGTTTCCAAAAGTGTAGTAATGTAAGGTAAAATACCTCAAATCTGGCAAGAAATGCAAAACAAGCTAGAGATTCTGGCCAAGGAACAATAACAGTTCATATCCATAACTTATTGGCGAGGTATGCAGCTCTAATTCTGACAGGTCCCACACTAAAAGTGAAACCGCGGGGCAGCGCGGTGGCTCACACCTGTAATTCTAGCATTCTGGGAGGCCAAGGCGGGCGGATTGCTGGAGGTCAGGAGTTCAAAACCAGCCTGAGCAAGAGCGAGACCCTGTCTCTACTATAAATAGAAAGAAATTAATTGGCCAACTAATATATAGGAAAAATTAGCCAGGCATGGTGGCGCATGCTTGTAGTCCCAGCTACTCGGGAGGCTGAGGCAGGAGGATCGCTTGAGCCCAGGAGTTTGAGGTTGTTGTGAGCTAGGCTGACGCCACGGCACTCACTGTAGCCTGGGCAAAAAAACAAGACTCTGTCTCAAACAAACAAACAAACAAAAGTGAAACCGGATCATCCAATTTCAGGCAAACAGTATGGTATTATATATTAAACGAAAATGGCAACCAACATGCAACACTCGAATTGACTTTAGAAAAAACAGAAATCTATAAAAAGCAAGTTGTTCTCCAATCAGAATCCTGGTTCTCAACCTACTTAGGGGGCAGGCTTGGTCTAAATTCATGTTAGGGCACTTCCCCTACTTCCCTCTGCACTTCGGCACATGGGTCTCAAAGCTCTTCAAAGGCGGCTCAGAACTCCCGAAGAGAGCCCGCCGCCACTTCTGCGGAAGCGATACCTTGCCCGGAAGATCTCGGAGGACAACCCGAGGCGCCTGCAAACAGGGAGAGGTCTGGGACACTGGAGAGGAAATTGAAGCAGAGTAGAGGTGGAAGCTCAAGGTGACAGAGGCACAGGGTTGCCTGGAGCCCCAAACCCTCTCCCTGTTCATGAGGCCTCCAAACGCCACCCCTGGGTACCTGTCACCGGCCGCGCACCCGCGGCACACGCGCCTCTCGCGTCCCCTTTGCTGCCCAAGCCCAGGCCGCTCTTCGTCCGCTACAGTGCGTGGGACAACGCCAGGACGGGGCGGGGCCGGGCGGCAGCAGCAGTGGCGGCTGCGCCAGTGAAAAGCCGACACGCGCCTTTCCCGCGGCTCGCCTGGATAGCCGGGCTTGCAGAGCAGTAGCCCAGCAGCCGGTCGCCCTAATACTTCCGCTTCCTATAAGGGAAGGCCGGTGACTTCCGGTTACCGAGTCGCGGTGGGGCAGCCCAGAGCGTCGCTCGGTCGCCATCTTATCTCCTCAGAGGCCCCGCCTCTCTCCTTACTCTCGCCAGGCAATGTGGAGTGGGCGTCAGCCACCTCCTTAAGGTCTCTCGGAGGTGCGTAGAGCGCACAGCTAAGACCCCAAAATTTTGCCAGCTGGTCAAACTAGATGGGGGATTTGAACCCTTTTTTTCCGATTTGCAATCTGAGATTTACTCCCTTAAGCCCTTCTGTTAAAAGCACTCTTGCACAGTCAAGGACAAATCGTCTTAATATTTCTGAGCATATTAGACTTTACCGTAATCCCTGAAGTTTGATATTGATAGCTTCTGTTCCAGGGGACGTGGTAAAAGGAAGACTTTTTAAGTGTTATGAGCCGATTTAGCTTATCATGTTCGAGCAGTGGCAGCTTAGTCTACAGGGATTACTTTGTCCTTTGATTTTTTATTTTTTTTTCTTTTTTTTTCCTTTGATTTTTTAATTAAGTAATTTATTTTTTTGCAAATGTCACTGTTTAAAATTGTTTTAGCATATGTGACCCTGGAAAGATCATTTTACCCATCCTGAAATCGATACCTCTATAGAGGGTATATTTGGGGTATCATTGCAATTTGTGAGTCTTTTGAAATGGAATTGTTAAGTGGATAGCAAGTGAGGACTGAACTCTAATTTTTTTTGCTAAAAACTCCTTCCTAAGGAGGCCAGCTGGTTTAGGCTGACTAACGGTAAATTCCCACTAAGCGGCTTTTGTTAACCAAACGAAGTAGTGGTTTACTACCTGACCTGATTCTGGTATGGCATTAACATCACCTAAAAGATAAGAAGCCCCTGTCTTAACTCAAGCATCCTAGCAGATGCCTATCATAAATTTAAAATGTCTTAACTCGAGCATCCTAGCAGATGCCTATTCTTAAATTTAAAGCATCTTAAAACATCCTAGCAGGTGCCTATTGTAAATTTAAAATGTCCTCCTGTCTGGACCTCCCAGAGTGCCCACAACCTTATCTTAAAATAAGCATATCCTTTCTGGTCTTCTAGATAAAGTCTAACTCTCAGCCAATTGCCAGCCAAAGAATCTTTAAACCCACCTATAACCTGTAAGCCCCCGCTTCGAGATGTCCCACCTTTTTGGGCCAAACCAATGTATGCCTCTCATGTATTGATTTGTGACCTTGCCTGTAACCTTTGTCTCTCTGAAAATGTATAAAACTGAACTATAATCCAGCCACAGCGAGCCCACTTGCTCAAGGCTTCTTGAGAGTGGCTCCGGGTCATGGTCCTCAAATTTGGCTCAGAATAAACTTCTTTCAAATATTTCAGGGCTTGGATTTTTTCCGTCCACACAAGAGACCTCCAACTCTCCTAGGGACGAAAGTGGGTGCCTCACTTTGGTGCTGCCTTGAGCAATTCCCCCCACCCCACCAAAGAAACCCTCCCCTGCTTGGTGCTGCCCCACCTTAATCCTGCCCAGAGTAACGCTACACCTAGGGGAAGGAGGAACCCCTGCTAATCTGCAAAAGAATACAGGGCCTCCCCCAGCCTGTGGGGCCTGGCAGCCCAGGCACCATAGCATTTGGAAAGTGACCTAGAGTATCCCTAAGGCTATTTGTCATGCCATTAACTGTCAATCAAAATGGTTCAGTGGTGATAATAACCACAAGGAGGGCCCAATCCAGCCACTTTAAAACAATACTGCAGACCATAATAGAGCCTCTTATGACAGGGGATCTGTTTGTAGTCTGTGGTAAATGTATCTTGCTCCTCCTCTTACTCTGTAAACCTGTATCTTGCCCTTGCTCTGTAAACCTATTGTGCCCTTCCTCAATAAACTTTGTTTCATGCTTGCCTTCCTTTTGGTGTATCTGGTCATTCTTAAGCTAAAAGCATACCAAGAACAGACAACTACAACTGGACAGAATAAAGTGGTGGTCACACAGAATTAAAATAATGCACCAGTACTTTGGCCAGAGAGCCATGGACGAGCTTCCTACCGGTTGAGTTCTTTTCCATTCCAGGCCAGATCTGCCACCCCAGAACTCTACTTATAAATCCTCTGGGTACAGACCCAGGTTGCACCTACGGCACCAACCTGGGCTGAACTTCCTCTCTGCTGCTGTCCAGGTACACTTAGAGTCCTGGCCTCCTAAATGGGAAAGTCAGTTCTTTATCATCTAGTACATAAAGAATCTTCCTACGGGCCCCAGGCCATCTCATAAGAGCTTTACAGAAACCTTCTAAAGACTTTGGAGTGTCTTGTTTTGAGCTCACTGGCCAGCTGTGATGGGGTAGGTTAAGCTTGGCTTTGGCATGGCCCTTGACCTCTGTGACCACCACTAATGTTCAGCAGCCATACCTCCAATTCCTATTCCAAAGCCCTTATCCCCATGGAATTTCTCATATGTTCTCTGTTTCTTGGTATGAGTGTGAACTACAATAAAATCTAAGGTTTCCCCTCCACCAGCTGACTAAAACTAAATTGCCTGCCATGAGGAGGGAGTTCAGACACGCCTCATCATGCCTCCTCCCATCTTTGAGACATCCTTTGTAACCCATTAACAGATCTAAGTCTATGCAAGAGAAACCTGTGAGTCCTCAATTTACACAACAAACATGGCCAGTAGATTGTCTCTGATTAACAGACCTCCCTATATTAAAACATTCTAAGCTTTTAGACAAAAGCTTCATGTCTTTAACCAATTACAAGACAAAGAGTCTTTAAGAGTCTTTAAACCCACCTATAAACTTCCTTTCAAGATGCCTCACCTTTTTGGGCCAAACCAGTGTATGCCTTCCACGTTTGTAACCCGGGGCTCCCTGAAATGAATAAAACCAAACTGTGACCCAACCACAGCAATTCCACTTGCTCAAGCTTTCGTGGGCATGGCTGTGGGTCATGGTCCTCAAATTTGGCTCAGAATAAACCTCTTTAAATTCTTTTACAGAGTTTGGCTTCTCTTCCATTGACAAGATAGATGATATATCTAGTTAACATTATTTTATTCATTTAACAAACTAATGTTTACTCTGTGCTAGAAATTATCCTTGCCTTCAAGGAGTCCAGGCTATGGAGAGACAGAGAGATAGGTAATTATAAAATAAGTAAAAGATGAGGATGGAGGCAACCTTGGGCCATAGTGACTTGCAGAGGAAGAGCCCCAAACCAGATAGGAGAGGAAGGGAGGGCTAGCAGAAGCAAGGAATGCAGGGGCTGAAATCTACTAAGAAGTTCTCTGTATACCTCTCTTTTCCGTGACAATGCTTTTCATTATTAAAAAAATAAAACCCACTGGTTAAAGAAAATCTGGAAAACTCAAATGTCCAACAATTTACCCATACCTCCATCATCCAAATGTATCTTCATTTTTAAATTTCAATATACAGTTGGGCCTGTGGATCCTTGGGGTCCATATCTGCAGATCAAACCAACCACGGATCAAAAAAAAGAATAGAAATAAACAACAATAAAAAATAATAGAATAAAAATTAAATTAAATTTAAAATAAAACAATAAAAAGCAGTACAGTATAACAACTATTTACAGAGCATTTACATTGTGTTAGGGATTATAAGTAATCTAGAGATGATTTAAAGCATACAGGAGGATGTGCATAGGTTATATAGATCAATTTTGGTATCAGCAGCCCTGAAACTAGAACTGGCTCCATGAACAAACTTCAATGATACCTGAATGTTTTTTATGATCCTCTCCCTTAACTAACTACTTGATCTTTTGAATTGTTTCCCAGAAATGGTAGATTTTCTGCAAAATGAAGGAGCTGTGATTCTGAAGCCCTCTGGGCAGAGTTGCTAACACCAAAATTCACCATCCCTCATGACCTGCCCCAGTGCACGTGGCCCCTCCTTAAAAAGCGCATGACCTCATTAGTTGGGGAGACCTATTTGAGAAAGCTTCTCCCAGTTTTCAGACAAGACGTCTTTCATATTTTAAAAATTCTTTTCTTACTTGACAATCCTCATGGTCTCGGTAATTGGATCTTTGTGCAACGAGTAATTAAACCTAGGCTGAAACCCCCTTGTGGTGTCAAGAATAGAGCCAATCACCCACAGATATACCAAGGGACAATTGTATTCCTTCTGTTCTTTTTTCCATGCATAGATATTTTGATTTTGGCAATTTTATTTTGACATAAACTTTTACATAAAAACACCATTTTATAAGCCTTGACAGTTTAGCCGATAACTACTACATAGATTTGGAAATGCATTTGACATCACTACTTCACTCAAATTTCTTGACTAATTTATTTACTTTACAAATATTTGGAGATTTTTCACATATTTTTCTGTTATTGATTTCTTTCTTTCCCTTGGTTCTTTAAGAAAGATGTCACTGATTTCTAATTTAATTCCCCTGTGATCAGAGAACATGCTTTCTGTAATTCCAAAATTTATTGTGATGTTGGCCGGGCCCCGTGGCTCACGCCTGTAATCCCAGCACTCTGGGAGGCCAAGTTGGGAGGATCGCTCGAGGTCAGGAGTTTGAAACCAGCCGTAGCAAGAGCAAGACCCTGTCTCTACTATAAATAGAAAGAAATTAATGGCCAACTAATATATAGAGAAAAAATTAGCCGGGCATGGTGGTGCATGCCTATAGTCCCAGCTACTTGGGAGGCTGAGGCAGCAGGATTGCTTAAGCCCAGGAGTTTGAGGTTGCTGTGAGCTAGGCTGACGCCACAGCACTCACTCTAGCCTGGGCAACAAAGTGAGACTCTGTCTCAAAAAAAAAGAAAGTATGGCACATTCAAAGGGAAAATAATTCAACATCAGAAACCATCCCTGAGGAAGGTCAGATGGCAGATCTACTAGACAAAGACTTTAAAGTCTGTATAGCTACCCTAAAGATGCTCAAAAAGCTAAGGAAGATGTGAATGAAGTCAGAAAAATGACAAATGGAAAAAATATAAATACTGATAAAGAGATAGAAAACATATAAAGGAGCTGAATAGAAACTCTGGAGTTGAAAATTACAATAATTATTAATAAAATCAAACATTCACTAGAAGGACTCAAAAGCTTATTTGAGGCCGGGCGCGGTGACTCACGCCTGTAATCCTAGCACTCTGGGAGGCTAAGGCAGGCAGATCGCTCGAGGTCAGGAGTTTGAAACCAGCCTGAGCAAGAGTGAGAACCCATCTCTACTATAAATAGAAAGAAATTGGCCAACTAATGTATATAGAAAAAAGTAGCCAGGGATGGTGGTGCATGCCTGTAGTGTCAGCTATTCGGGAGGCTGAGGCAGCAGGATTGCTTGAGCCGAGGAATTTGAGGTTGCTGTGAGCTAGGCTGACACCATGGCACTCACTCTAGCCTGGGCAACAAAGCCAGACTCTGTCTCAAAAAAAAAAAAGCTTATTTGAGCAGGCTGAAATAAGTATCAGTGAACTTGAAACAGGAGCAATCAAAATTACCAATTAAGAGAGACAGAAAGAAACAAATACTAATGGAAAATGAATAGAGCCTAAGGAACCTGTAGGACACCATCAAACAGACCAACAAATGCATTGCAGAATCCCAGAAAGGAAAGAGAGACAGAGAATATATGTAGAAATTATGGATGAAAGCTTTCCAAACTTGATGAACACATGAACTTATAAATCCTAGAAGATCAACCAACTCAAAGAGATCTACACTGAGACACATTATAATCAAACTGTTGAAATACAAAGACATGGCAATGACAAAGAATCAGGAAAGCAGCAAGAGAAAAGCAATTTATGAACAGATATCACATCAAAAACTTTGTAGGGCAGAGTCGGTAGAATGATATATTCAATGGGTTGAAAGAAAAAAATTATCAACTGAGAATTCCAGAAGAATTCCAGAAAACTATCTTTCAAAAATGAGAGAGATGCAGCCGGGCACAGTGGCTTACGCCTGTAATCCTAGCACTCTGGAAGGCTGAGGCAGGCAGATTGCTCATGGTCAGGAGTTCAAAACCATTCTGAGCAAGAGCGAGACCCTGTCTCTACTAAAAAAAGAAAATAGAGAGAAATTAATTGGCCAACTAATATATATATATAAAATTAGCCGGGCATGATGGCGCATGCCTATAGTCCCAGCTACTTGGGAGGCTGAGGCAGTAGGATTGCTTGAGCCCGGGAGTTTGAGGTTGCTGTGAGCTAGGCTGACACCACGGCCCTCACTCTAGCCTGGGCAACAAAGCAAGACTCTATCTCCAAAATAAATGAATAAATAAATTACAACACATTTCAAGCCTCAATACATTTTAAAAGATAGATACCAGGCCAGGTGCGATGGCTCATGCCTGTAATCCTAGCACTCTGGGAGGCCGAGGCGGGTAGATGGCTCAAGGTCAGGAGTTCAAAACCAGCCTGAGTAAGAGCGAAACCCCGTCTCTACTAAAAATAGAAAGAAATGAATTGGCAAACTAAAAATACATAGAAAAATTTAGCCGGACATGGTGGCACATGTCTGTAGTCCCAGCTGCTCGGGAGACTGAGGCAGAAAGATTGCATGAGCCCAGGAGTTTGAGGTTGCTGTGAGCTAGGCTGATGCCACGGCACTCACTCTAGCCAGGGCAACACAGTGAGACTCTGTCGTAAAAAAAAAAAAAAAAAGATAGGTACCACACAAAGTATCTCCAACCACAAAAGAATGAAATTAACTTAACAATTCCCCTTTCTTGCCTAAGTTTTTCCTTTCACCATCTAACACACAGTAGACCCCCATCTGTGGTTTTGCTTTTTGCAGTTTCAACCACCCACAGATAACCATGGCCTGAAAATAGGTGAGTACAGTACAGTAAGACATTTTCAGAGAGAGAGACCACATACACATAACTTTTAGTACAGCATATTGTTACATTTGTTCTATTCTATTATTAGTTACTGTTATTAATCTCTTTTTTGTTGTTTTGGTCTTGTCTTTTGAGACAGGATCTTGCTCTGTCTCCCAGGCTAGAGTACCATGGCATCATCACAGCTCACAGCAACCTCCAACTCCTGAGCTCAAGTGATCCTACTGCCTCAACCTCCTGAGTAGCTGGGCTAAAGGTGCTTGCCACGATGCCCAGCTAATTTTTCTATTTTTAGTAGAGACGGGGTTACACTCTTGCTCAGGTCTTGAAATCCTGGCCTCAAGTGATCCTCCCACCTCAGCCTCTCAGAGTGCTGGGACCATAGCGCCAGGCCTGTTGTTAATCTCTTACTGTGCTGAATTTATAAATTAAACTTTTTCGTAGATATGTATATATAGGGAAAACCATAGTGTATATAGGGCTCAGTACTAGCCTGGGTTTCAGGCAATCATTGGGGGTCTTGGAACATATACCCCTGCAGATTGGGGAGACTACTGCACTATACGTATGAATTATTTTGTTTCCCTTCTGTCTCCACCCGCTCTCTCCAAGAATTCAAACTCCCTGCAAGTAGAGATTTTGCTCATTTTATGTCCTTTATACAGGAATATAACTGTATTCCCTGTCCCTAGAACACCGTTTGATCTGAAGTAAATACAATAAAGTATATGTTGAGTGAATAAACCAGCTCAAATACACATCACTAGAAAGCTTTGATATGGTTGTTTGCATCTGGTATTTGTTTTAGGAGTCCTCATTTTTCTTTCTCTCCAATTTGATAAATATAATGTCTTCATCATTTTGGTCTTTTTCTGCCTCTGTTCCTTTCTGATCAGATTAACTTCCCAATGGAACTTTTGTCTTTTGCCATCCATTATAGTTTTTTTTCAGCTCAATTTAATTTCCCCGACTTTTTTTTTTTCTCATTAAACTTTGTTTTAATGGGTCTCAAAATTCTGTGACAGATTTTTGGTCAAGTTGTTTCCATTAAAAAGTACTGATTTTAAAAACTAATAACTTAAAACTGCCACACAAAAAGAAACAAAAGTGGTCCACAAAACATTCTCCTTTTCTTCTGAAGGTTTTACGATGCATTGTTATTAACAACCAATCTTTTACTATTAAACTAAAATGGCCAATTGAAACAAACAGTTCTGAGACCATTCTTCCACCACTGATTAAGAGTGGGGTGGCAGGTATTAGGGATAATATTCATTTAGCCAATTTCCCTGACTTTTATTTTCCTTTCTCCTGGAGTATCTTAAGGTCATGATATATTTTATTATATATTTCAATGTAATAAGAATCGTTACTTATTAAATTTTTTTTAGATGAAGTCTTGCTCTAAGCTACCGTGCCTGGCCTAAATTTTTATTTTCAAATGTTAAAAAAAGAAGACTCTCAAGTCTAGCCAGGGTTTCCCTAGAATTGCCCAATAGAAGGCACTAGACATATTCCTGGCTATTTTTATTTTTTTAGAGGCAGGGTCTCATTCTGTTGCCCAGGCTGGAGAGCGGTCACACAATCATAACTCACTGCAACCTTGAACTCCTGGGCTTTAGCCTCACAAGTAGCTGGGACTATAGATAAAGGCCACCACGCCTAGCTAATTTGGTTTTTTTTTTCTTTGTTTTGAGACAGAGTCTCACTTTGTTGCCTAGGCTAGAATGAGTGCCGTGGTGTCAGCCTAGCTCACAGCAAGCTCAAACTCTTGGGCTCAAGCAATCCTCCTGCCTCAGCCTCCCGAGTAGCTGGGACTACAGGCATCAGCCACCATGCCCGGCTAATTTTTTCTATTATATTAGTTGGCCAATTAATTTCTTTCTATTTATAGTAGAGATAGGGTCTCGTTCTTGCTCAGGCTGGTTTTGAACTCCTGACCTTGAGCAACCCACCCAGGAGTTTGAAGTTGCTGTGAGCTAGGCTGACGCCACAGCACTCACTCTGTCTCAAAAAAAGAAGAGAGAAATACCATAGTATCAAGCAAGATTAAAATGCCATAGTTAACATGAATGGGTTTTAAAATATTTAAGGCAAAATGTAAATTTTATTTTATTTTATTATTTTATTTTTTTTGAGACAGAGTCTCACTTTGTTGCCCAAGCTAGAGTGAGTGCCGTGGCATCAGCCTAGCTCACAGCAACCTCAAACTTCCGGCCTCAAGCAATCCTCCTGCCTCAGCCTCCCAAGTAGCTGGGACTACAGGCATGTGCCACCATGCCTGGCTAATTTTTTTCTATATATATATTAGTTGGCCAATTAATTTCTTTCTATTTATAGTAGAGACGGGGACAAATGCCACCCCAAATGGTGCTTCCACCAAAATAGTGCCTTTAAACAAATGCCCTGCCACAGGGATGGAGGGTTCAAAACCCTCCCCAAATGGGTGGAATCAAGGGTCTCAGTGTGCATGTCAGGGAACTTACTCAGAAAAATTGCCAAGTCTGTCCAGACATTTTTAGATGCATTTCCTTTTCCCCAACAAGGTTCAGGTAGGTAGGAGCTGCATCTGATTCAGTGGGGGTAGAGATAGAAACTCTCTCAGAGTTAAACAGGCTCTGGCAGCTGCTGGGGCAGCTCCTCTCCCTCTCACCCGAAAAAAAAAAAGTCTGCATTGATGGCATTACATCAAAAAGATGAGTATTGGGGTAGATAAAAATATCATGGTAAAAACTAGCAAAGTAGGCCTGAATACTGGAAAACAGCACTGCCATCTCTAGAGCAGTCTGTGCCCAGCCTTTTTTGTTTCTCTTTTTTTTGAGACATGGTCTTACTTTGTTGCCCAGGCTAGAGTGCTGTGGCGTCAGCCTAGCTCACAGCAACCTCAAACTCCTGGGCTCAAGCGATCCTCCTGCCTCAGCCTACTAAGTAACTGGGACTACAGGCATGCACCACCATGCCTGGCTAATTTTTTTCTACCGTGTTTTCCTGAAAATAAGACCTACCCATAAAATAAGCCCTAGCAGGATATGTAAGCATTTGTGCAATATAAGCCCTACCCCGAAAAAAAGACCTAGTGATGGGTGTTGCTATGCAGTGTATCTGCACAACCCATGCATTGGAAGATGAGCAGCCCTTCTCATCTGCCCCATCATGACAGCTACTATCCCAGAGGTGACCGGAAAGGTGCGGGCAGCCCCACCAACAAGGTCGGCTCCCCCTGTCAGGTCCCGGCCATGCTGTGCGTGCTGCAAGCTGAGGCTTTGAGGGGAAAATAACACACCCCCTGAAAATAAGCCCTAGGGTGTCTTCTTGAGGAAAAATAAATATTAGACCCTGTCTTATTTTCAGGGAAACACAGTATATATTTTTAGTTGTCCAGCTAATTTCTTTCTATTTTAGTAGAGACAGGGTCTTGCTCTTGCTCAGGCTGGTCTCGAACTCCAGAACTCAAACAATCCTCTCGCCTCAGCCTCCCAGAGTGCTAGGATTACAGGTGTGAGCCACCGTACCTGGCCAAATTCCCAGCCTTTTGTCAGAGTAAGTCAGATGACTTGGAGACATGTGGTTCAGAGCAGGAGAATATGGCCCAGATAGGTCTGGCCAGTGTAGAGGCCAAGGGAAAAATTTCCCATTGGCCCTCTAAAGGTTTGCTGAAAAATCAACTCACAAAAGGTAGATTCATTGGGGAAAAGGCATATAAATTTACTAAGGTGTACCACAGGAGAACCACAGAAGGATTACTCAGCCCCCAAAGGGGCTCAGGAGCTGATATACCCATGTTGAGATTACAGAAATGATGGGGGTTGTAATCCTGGCAAAACAGATTATGGGAGGGTGGAGAAGACAAATTTTGTCAAGGGGCAGCAAATCATGGTATGGGGAATTAATGGATCCAGGAACAGAGACTATATAGTTCTTTTTGGAATTTAAGAGACAGACATTATCTTTTGAAAGAGTCTGTTCAGGTGTGGTTACATTCTTGGTCTTCTTTTCTGCAATAGATAATGAGATAACAGCTAGAAGAAAAAACAATTGTTCTCTGTGGGTCCTTACTTTAGGCAGATAAAGGAACTTCAGAGACAATTTCCCTGTGCTTTGGGAGAGATGGGGTGGGAGGACTTCAGAGAGTCTTGAGGCTTCTTCTATTCACCATGTTAAAGCACCATATTTGAAAGTATTAGTTTCTGAGCACTAACATTTCCCTGTCCAAAACTTCCCTAGAAGTTTCACACACTAAAAAGCTGAGTCTGTCTGTGGAGAGATAAACCAGTCTCCCATTTCTGCAAATAGGCCAGTCTTGTTAAACAGTTGTGTCTCATTTCAGGAGATGGCATTGTAGAGAGGCTTTCAAAAAGAAGAGAAAGAAAGGTAAATATTTGGAGCAATCTGTAAACCAGTTTCCTTAGCGTCGAGAAGGCAATCACTTGAGGTGTCTAGATGTTAGACTTTAAGCATCTTCAGTAAAGTCGAAGTAAGTCGTGGCAACGTGACAGAGTTTTCTTGCCTGTAGTTTGTAGGGGACAAGGTATGAGCTTGCGATTGCAGGGCCTCAGGAAACAGGTTGTAGCAATTTCATTGAGTCCAAGTGAGAAAAATGGAAGGAAATTTTGAAAATGTTAGTTTGGAGACTTGAAGCTAGGAAAGAATTCAGGGTTAATTTCAAATTGTAGATAAATAATAAAAACTTGGCCGGGCGCGGTGGCTCACGCCTGTAATCCTAGCACTTTGGGAGGCCAAGGCGGGCAGATCGCTCAAGGTCAGGAGTTCGAAACCAGCCTGAGCGAGACCCCGTCTCTACCAAAAATAGAAAGAAATTAATTGACCAACTAAAAATATATATACAAAAAATTAGCCAGGCATGGTGGCACATGCCTGTAGTCCCAGCTACTCGGGAGGCTGAGGCAGTAGGATCGCTGAGCCCAGGAGATTGAGGTTGCTGTGAGCCAGGCTGACGCCACGGCACTCACTCTAGCCTGGGCAACAAAGTGAGACTCTGTCTCAAAAAAAAAAATTAATAATAATAATAAAAACTAAAAAGAGCAATGAACAGGACTAGAATCTAATAACAGGTACACTACAGTTTTCTTCTGAAACATAATTTTCTCTCTCTAGTTCCCCATTTCTACCAAGGATAAATCATAGTAGGATCTATTTATTTGCAAAATAAGTTTTAGTCTCATTATATTTGGCCTGATTATTGCATAAAGTGCAGCAAAAATAGCCATTGGCCATATAGGCTCTTTTTTTTTTCCAGGGCCACACCTAAGAAGGCTTGAGCAACTGGACTCCCATGTAGGCTCTTTTCTGGAACTTTTTCATAAGTAATTTCAAATTAGTCTTTTTAAAGCCTCAAGGCTAGTAAGCCAAGCCAAGATTTCACCATCAGACTGTGTGTGCCTGCAATATCCATAATTGGGTCAATTCCTCTCTTTTAAAGCTCCCAAAATAACTTGAGTTTCTTGGGCCTATCAAAAAGTAACATTGGTTCTTTACCCCAGGTCAGGAACCTTGTAAAGGAACCATGTAGACATGGTACTTAGCCAGTCTTTTAAGGGGATTTTTATCATCTCTCTAAAGTCAACCTCAATTCCTCAAAGCAGTCTGGTCATATCTGAAAATATGTTACTCTAGTCAAATCCATGGTAAAATAACCAGTGTCTCTAATTGTGTACTGTTATAAAAGAAAACACATTGAACTTATGCAAATGACTATATTGCCATAAATTAATAATAGTTGCAAATCGTTTCCAAATTCTGGAGAAATCCGGTAGAGAGAAAGAAAAATGTTTCAATTTTGTTCACAAATCTATACTTGACTGTTTCACGAAAAGGCTGCATATGCAAAGCAACCCCAAAAAGCAGAAGGAGCCAATAAACCAAAGAATGAGGCAGACACAGCCAGTGTGTTAGTAAAATGTTATTTACTGGGGAACTAACAAATAGAAGCATGATCTTGGGTTAGCAAGATAGGTAGATCTCTGCACCACTAGCTCCCAGCCCCAGGGCTTATATATCATAGGGAAAAGTATTTGTGCTCCAGAAAAAAATGTGCAAGACATTTAAAGTCAACCCTTCAGGGAAAGACAAGGATGCTATGGCAGGATTTATGATAAGTACACACTTATGATAACATCAAGGTTGTCTTGGCTGACACAAGGAACAGTAAAAACAAAAAGAAAAATTCTGCAGACTGGGCGCGGTGGCTCACGCCTGTAATTCTAGCTCTCTGGGAGGCCGAGGCGGGCGGATTGCTCAAGGTCAGGAGTTGGAAACCAAGCCTGAGCAAGAGCGAGACCTCGTCTCTACTATAAATAAAAAAAAAATTAATTGGCCAACTAATATACATAGAAAAAATTAGCCGGGCATGGTGGTGCATGCCTGTAGTCCCAGCTACTCGGGAGGCTGAGGCAGGAGGATCACTTGAGCCCAGGAGATTGAGGTTGCTGTGAGCTAGGCTGATGCCACGGCACTCACTCTAGCCTGGGCAACAAAGCAAGACTCTGTCTCAAAAAAAAAAAAAAAAAATTCTGCAGTCATTCCAGGACTGGAGTTAATCAGAAGTCAGCATGGTGGATTAGCATGCAAGATGGAGTGACATGTGCACTCCACCCTTCTAATCCAGCTCTTACAACTCATATGCCCTCCTCTTCCACAGTGGTCCCTGGGCCTTAGGGTAGAGGGTAAATTGTGGGTGACGTGTTGCCTCAGTTTGTTTTCTACTTGTAAGCAGTGGCCACAGCAACAATATAGGCAACATCAGGCAATGGTACCTATGCCAAGTATAAGGCACAGAATTAATAGTATTATAACTTTTGAAACCATGTTTTCCAGGATCCAAACAAGAGGAAAGTCACTGGGAGAAAGAAAGGGTCGAGTCAGACACTGTGGTTACTTGTTTACGCATGTCCTGTAGGGCTAGAGTTACATTGCCAGAATTTTTTTTTTTTTTAGAGATAGGGGTCTCACTTTGTTGTCTGGGTATGAGTGCAGTGGTGTGATCATAGCTCACAGCAACCTCAAACTCCTGGGCTCAAGTGATCCTCTTGCCTCAGCCTCCCAAGTAGTGGGGCTACAGGTGTGCACCACCACCATGCCTGGCTAATTTTTCTATTTTTTGAAGAGACGGGGGTCTCACTATGTTGCTCAGGCTGGTCTTGAACTCCTGACCTCAAGCAATCCTCCCACCTCAGCCTCCCAAAGTGCTAGGATTACAGGCATGAGCTACCACACCCAGGCCTACTTTGCCAGAATTATCAGGAGTATATACACAACATTCAGTCTTGATAATGGCACAAGTAACCCCTTGTGCAAAAGTTAATACATCAAATGCCATATAATTCTGCAGGATGGCCTTGTGCATAAGAGTCATTTCAGAGTTCATTAAAGAAATACCTTGGGCCGGGCGTGGTGGCTCTCGCCTGTAATCAGAGCACTCTGGGAGGCCTAGTTAGGCGGATCACTCAAGGTCAGGAGTTCAAAACCAGCCTGAGCAAGAGTAAGGCCCCATTCCTACTAAAAATAAAAATAAATTAATTGGCCAACTAAAAATACATAGAAAAAATTAGCCGGGCATGGTGGCACATGCCTGTAGTCCCAGCTACTTGGTAGGCTGAGGCAGAAGGATTGCTTGAGCCCAGGAGTTTGAGGTTGCTGTGAGCTAGGCTGACACCACCACACTCTAGCCCAGGCAACAGAGTGAGACTCTGTCTCAAAAAAAAAAAAAGAAAGAAAAAAATAGAAATACCTTGGAGCTGTCATTTTTTTTTATTTTCAGTCTGCAGAAAGCCCAGTGGAGGCTGTCATTGACAACCCATTCAGTACAGTTAGTGAGGGCTGCTACATGCCAGATCACATGCTCAATACCTAAAGGTGGCACAAAGGTCACAGCTAAATGATCACACCAATGGAAAACAGCCCTTGTCCATCTTTTAACCATATTTGGAAAATTAGCAAGTTTACCAATTGACTTTGTCCATTGTCCTTGAACCCATGGAAAACCTAAACTCCTAGCCATCTTGGTGGTAACCAAGGCCAGAATTTGGATCTACATAGCCATTCAGTACCATTTGGAGCTAGCCAACTTATCCCAGGTCGTCGAGGCCAGTCTGTGGCAAACAGTCTGTGGCTGACAGTGTTATAATATGTTGGCATTGTTCCTGGGGAATCCAGCCCACCCTGCAAGTATGGTTGGGCCACAAAACATAAGTATGGTTTCATTGTTCCCAACATAAGGGCACTAATTAATCTAAATGCCCATAAGTTGGTGATAGCCAAATGAAACCATCACAAATTTGAAGAAAATCTTCTTTATAGTATGACTTTTAAGGTCTTATGATGGGGTTCCTTGCCTTAGAGTCCTTATGTTGTGGAGTAGCTATATTTATTACATATTCCGTGTGACACTTATTGAAAAGGGCTTTCCACATCCAGAACTGTTAAGTGTCATGTTAATAGGTCCACTAATTATTAAATACATCATCCCCTGTCACATCAGTTGCCAAAGCTATACTCACTGGTGAAAAGCTTTAAAGACTGGTTATAAGTTCTGCCAGTCATTTCCCTACATAGGCGGTACCCATTCAGGTGACCGAGGGTGCTGGAACAGGGTTATAAACCACAAACCCAGCAGGTGTTCTTTCATAAGCTGTTGGGAACATGTTGAGCCCACTGTAGAAAGATGTTCACTTCTCCTTTCACAAAGCAGAGCAGCAGCAGAAACAGAAGATTGCTGGTGGAAATACAAGTGTTCAGTAGGACCCTGGTGAGGCAGTTCTTCCCCATTGAGCAAAAAAGACTTTGGTATAACAGCTTTGTCTGCTAGTGAAGATGGAGGCAGCCAGAGGGTCATGGGCTGAAGGTGCACACCGAACATGTTGCCTGAGGGGCGAAGGTGCTGGCAACATCTGTAAGGGTACAGGGCCAGAAAACAGCCTCACCACATGGCCGAGCAGAGTGGCCGAGCAGAAGGAGCATGTTCTGGTGTATTAGTGTGTGGAGCATCTTTGCCCAGATGCCAACAGGATCCATGGAGACCACTTTGGTTGGCCTGGGAGTTCCTCATTCCCTGGCAAGAAATACCCTTTCCAACTTGGGGGAAGTTGCTAGTTCAACCCCAATTCAAGTGTCCCCTCCCCTGGCTTGAGGTCTTGGAAAGTCCTAAATAATATTTGCTGTTGGCCTTTTATGAGCTCTGGTATAAATTCATCTGGTTGAACTTTCTTTACAACTATGGTTAATGGACCCTCCTCCATGGCAGTCCTGAGCTATTGGTGTAGTACCAATCTACTCTCAGCCGTGTCTTTAAAATACCACTTTTTTTTTTTTTTTTTTGAGATGGAGTCTCGCTTTGTTGCCCAGGCTAGAGTGAGTGCCATGGCCTCAGCCTAGCTCACAGCAACCTCAAACTCCTGGCTCAAGCAATACTGCTACCTCAGCCTCCCGAGTAGCTGGGACTACAGGCATGCGCCACCATGCCCGGCTAATTTTTTTCTATATATATTACTTGGCCAATTAATTTCTTTCTATTTATAGTAGAGACGCGGTCTCGCTCTTGCTCAGGCTGGTTTCGAACTCCTGACCTCGAGCAATCCGCCCGTCTAGGCCTCCCAGAGTGCTAGGATTACAGGCATGAGCCACAGCACCCGGCCAAAATCACTTTTTTTATGGTGGATATTTTAAAATTCTTATTTTATTTTATTTTATTTTATTTATTTTTTTGAGACAGAGTCTCACTTTGTTGCCCAGGCTAGAGTGAGTGCCGGGGCATCAGCCTAGTTCACAGCAACCTCAAACTCCTGGGCTCAAGCGATCCTTCTGCCTCAGCCTCCCGAGTAGCTAGGACTACAGGCATGGGCCACCATGCCCAGCTAGGTTTTATATATATATATATATATATATATATATATATTAGTTGGCCAATTAATTTCTTTCTATTTTTAGTAGAGACAGGGTCTCGCTCTTGCTCAGGCTGGTTTCGAACTCCTGACCTCGAGCAATCCGCCCGCCTTGGCCTTCCAGAGTGCTAGGATTACAGGTGTGAGCCACCTTGCCCGGCCTAAATTTTTATTTTAGGATCTTGCTCTGCCACTCAGGCTGGGTTGCAGTGGTATAATCATAGCTCATTGTATCCTCAAACTCCTGGGCTCACGTGATCCTCCTGCCTCAGTCTACCAGAATAGCTGGGACTACAGGTTTGCATTATGACATCCAGCTAATTCTTCTTCTTCTTCTTCTTTTTTTTTTTTTTTTTTTGTAGAGACAAGGTCTCACTATGTTGCTCAGGCCGGTCTTGAACTCCTCGCCTCAAGTAATCATCCTACCTGGGCTTCCCACAGTACTGGGATTACAGGCATAGGCCACCATGCCCAGCCTCCATTTTTCCTTTCAATCAATCCTGCCAGTTTTGTGGCAGGTATGCCTCTCTGAGCCCGCCGACGAAATAAAGCTGACTCTCCAACTCAAAAAAAAAAAATTAAAAAATCAATCCTGCCATTTGAGGAATATATGATAGGTGAAGTCTCCAGTCTACGTCCCTTTCATGTGCCCAATCTCAGACATGATGTCCAGTGAAACGTGTGCCTCAGTCACTGTCAATGCTTTACATGACACTGAGTTGTCCCAAGCCTTTAATAGTTTGTCATTTTGCAAGGGAAGGCCAGCAACAATCCCATGGCAGTATTCACGTTAGTGCACACTTTTGTCTCAAGCCTATGTCAGAGATCTCATGTGACCTATCTGCCAGACTGTCCCAGGGGTGGCTGTCTTATGCATGTGTCTCGGTGTATGTGGGATACAGAGTGAGTGCAGGCTGAAGCACCCTAACCAGTCTGTTAGTACTGCCACTAGATCGGTGTAGCAGAGGGCCAATCCTGCACCTTGCCATCTGTCAGCCCACTTGTGCACTGCGATGGCCACTACATTAGTGTTCCAGACCAGCTAGCACAGATGCAGGCAAGGGAGCCAGTGCTCTCATTTTTGCCAAGGTATCTGCCTCCATGTTACCAAGGGGAATCTGACCCGTGTGCTGACACATGATACACTACTAAGCTCACAGTGGGTTCTTGTAGCCACTCCCAAGTGTTTCTCCAGATGGCAGCTCCCCAAAGGGGTTTTTAGAGCTCATACTAGTCATCTCAGGCCCACTGGGCAGGCCAAGTTGTAAGGCCCTTAAATACTACCCAACTAGTGCAGAGAACTATAGTGCAGAGAACTATAGGTCATGGTTCATGAGTACCAACTAATCACACTGTCCAGAGTTCTGCCCATTGACAGCTTTGCTGCATTCCCACCTCAACCAGATACTACCTGTCTGAGGTTGTACAGCTACTGCTGTCAATAAACAGGGGTGACTGCGCCTCGACCCACCTGAGTACCAAGAATTTTCAGGAATGGGGGCCATGCCTTTGTGTACCATTGGAGCCATCTCCTGTGGGGGCTCTACAATAGGGGAGGCACTGGTCTCATAGTGTGCCAGCCCTAGGATAGCATGCAGCTCATTCCTCAAGTGGCTCCTGGAGCAGGAGCAACCTCATTGCAGGTACATGTGCCACTTTTGTTTTTTTTTTATTTTTTATTTTTTAGCCAAAGTTGATCCTAGGAGACATGTGCCACTTTTGTAAAGTGGGGCTTGGGCAATAGCTGATACAAGCCTGGAAAACAACCCTCCTATCTAGCCTTTAATAGGGAGACCTATCCTTACTAGTGCCAGCAAAGCAGCAGTTATGGGTTCAACTTGCTACAAGGTCTTATATACCTTGAAACCTGTTGTTTGGTAGGGCAACAGCAGCTTTCAGCACCCTTCCATAGTTGTGACCAGAATCCCAGGGGAACTGGTCTTCCATGCTGGACCTGCCAGAGGGCCCAACTGATCCCCCTATGTTTATGGTTTAATCTAAAGATGTTGGTACCCTGGGAAGGGGGAACCTAAGACTTGTGCCTCAGCCACTAGTATTTTAACTTTCACAAATGCTTCCTTTTGTTCTTTATCCAAGCACCAACTAAACCCCTTCTTTCCTAGTCAGTATAGGAGATGCCAACATTGAGCTAAATATGGGATAAAAGCCCATCGATATCCCAAAAGACCTAAGACACTTTGTAACTGTTTAACTATTTTAGGCATGGAAAATTGTTGTATTTTGTCAATGACTGCACCTGGGATAAGGCAAGTCTTATCCCAGGAACTGAGTGACCCCCAGGAACCTTACAACTGTTCCTGTGCCTTGTGTCTTTTGCAGATTCATGGCCCATCCTCTGGGTTGCAGAAGAGTGCACAAGGCATGGAGGTGTTGCTGTAGCAATGACAAGTCCTCAGCAGTTAGCATAACATCATCAATGTAATGAAACTGTTTAACAATGGGTGGTGGTGTACACAGAGTTAAATCTCTAGCAATTATTCCATGACAAATAGTGTGGCTATATAGCTCACCCTGGGCAACACTTGGAATGTCCACTGTCGGCCATTCCAAGTAAAGGCAAATTGGTTCTGTGAGCCAGGGTGTAAAGTGGTCATGAAAAAGGCATTAGCTGAATCTAACATGGCGGGACAAGGCCTATAGTTTGTATACATTAGCTGTTCTATCACTTGAGTTATTTTAGGCACAGCAGTGTGTATCTTGTGAACCACCTGATTTAATTCCCTGTAGTCTACCATTATGTGCCAGGGGCCAGCAAGTTTCCTTAGCAGCTATACAGGGCTGCTGAAGGGACTCTGGGCTGGCTGCATGGTGGCTGTGATTTCTTCTGTTCCACCCAATGACAATATTGTGCCACAGTAATAACATGCTGAGGGGGAGGAAGGTGTACAGAGTGCCATTTTGCTTCCTCTCTTAAAACAACTGTTACTGCCCAGATCCGTAGACAGAATTCTCCCACAGAGGCTTGTAAAGTGCATCCTAAAAGGATGTCCACAACCAAGATGTTTTCTGGAATAAGTGAGATAAAGACAGTATAGTAAGTGGGAGACTCCACTCAATTCCAAAGAGAGAGGTTGTTTGACTAGGCTTGTTCATCCCCTGTAACCAACTATAGCTGCCCACTTACCAGGACGTCTTTATGGGTTTCCGTGAATTAGGGTGCATTCTGCAGCTGTGTCCACTAAAGCTAAGGTCCTCTCCCTGTTTCTTGGATTTCAACAAATCATGAGGCCCCCCCTCCACATGGGGCCTCCAGTCACCCCCTATTGCTCATAGTTGGAGACAACCTCAGTCCCACCCCTAGTCCCCAGGCTGGAGAGGAACCCACCCCTGGAACACAGAGACTGGAATTCTTTCACAAGAAGGTTCTCCCTCCTCTTCTGGCAGGTTCTGGGAAGGGGCCAGAACCACTCAGGTCTTTCCAAAGGCCCACTAATATGGCATGGAGCTGCTGATCTATCTTTTGTTTATCCCAGCTGAGATTTAATTACAACACATTTGTTTCCTGGTAACCCTAAGTAGGCCATTTAGACCTCCCTTTTTTAGTATGATGGACTTGGCATCATCTTTTTTCCTTTTCCCTTGGTAACCAGCCAGACTTTGTCCTTCCCTTTTCAGTTTCTCCAAGATCAGCTACAGTTTCCCCCACTTCATACACATCTTGTCCCATAGCAGAACTGGAAAGGGACATGAGCGGGCCATGCCAACCCCAGGGGCAGTTTGTAACAACTTATTTTTCATCCTTGCAGTAAGCTCAGCCATGTCTGGTCCTGCAAATTGTTGGGCATATATGGCCTGTCACGTCTGACTCCCTTCAATTGCTCTGTGCTTCCTCCAGAGATCACCATTCCAGGGTCTGACCAGGGAAGTGGCCTTTGCTTGGCCAGGCCTCTCTCACGGCATGATCATCCAGTCCATAAAAGTAGGATTGCCATGGACAGTCCTCGCATCACACAAATACTGTCTCAACGCCGGATGAGTGGTGATATTGCTCGTGTTTTCACCTTCACTCCCTGCTAGGGAGATGCTATCTCCACCTGTGTTCCACCGTTACACCTTCCATGTGGGTAAGCTTTCTCTTCACAGCTGTTTACAAATTTTTATTACGTCCAATAGTCCTTTCGAGATGGACCCTCAAATAGTTCAGCTGTCCTGAAAAGGCTGTCCATTATTGCCCGGCTGCATCTGTTGAGCCTTTGCTTTCCACTGCATGAGTGGTCTTGCGCTCAAAAGGAGAGGATAATCCTCCTCCTCCTCCAAGATAACCTCCATATCTTCATCTGACTCACGAGTCGGGTCCCTAGGATTTCAGGTCTTAGCATTCCAGTCCAGTTTAGCAAGGACAGCTCACACATTCAGCCAGTGCAATTTTCACCTTCCCAGCCACACCAATGTCAGGCTAGGGTTTCTAACTGTGCCTCCTGAGTTTTGAGCTTCTCTGCCAACCCAGACGCCAATATGGGTCTGAAGGTCCTCATATCCCTTTCTAACTCTAGCTTTCATATCTTCATGTCACCCACTAACTATACTCCCAAGGCCTCTTGCACAGCCCATAATAGCAGCCAATCCATTGTTGTCACTGCCTACCAGCCTTCCCTACCCCAGTGAGTCATGTAGTTTCTACTAACAAGTGTTCTAGGCCCTCTGGCATAGTCAGCACAGCTCAGTACTCAAGTGGTGTTCCAAAGGCATCTACCAAATGGGCAATACCCCACATAGACAAGGAAGGCCACCCTGAGGTTTCCCTTGCCTGTGATTCCTACCCCTTGCCCATACTTTGGTTCCTGGACTCCTCCTGGCCGGATCTCCAACCATTTCATGAAAAAGCTGTATATGCAAAGTGACCCCCAAAAGCAGAAGGAGCTGAGAAACCAAAGAATAAGGCAGACACATCCAATTTATCAGTAAAAGGTGATTTATTGGGGAACTGACATACAGAAACATGTTCTTGGGCAGCAGCAAGACAGGTAGACCTCTGCACCAATAGCCTCTAGCCCAAGGACTTATATAATATAGGGAAAGGTTGATGTGTTCCAAAAGAAATGTGTAAGACAATTAAATTCAATCATTCAGGGAAAGGCAAGGACACTATGTGCATCATAGCCTATAATTTTCTTAAGTCCAGGATTTATGATAAGTATGTGTTTATGATAACATCAAGATTGTCTTGGCTTACACAAAGAACAGTAAAGAAAGTAGAAATCTTGGCAGCATTCCCAAGACTGGAGTTAATCAAAAGTTAACATGCCAGATAAGCATCCAAGATGGAATGACTTTAGCCTCCACATTTACTCAATTGTGAAAATGCTAAAAATAGCTCACAAGAAAAAAATACATTTTCTTGACTCTGGAAAACAAAACAGAAAGAATCAGCAATGTTTCAAATTTAAAAAGTCATTAAAAAGATCAACCATTTTAGTCCTCTATCAGTTTATTTTTTTAGTTCCTTTTTATTTTTTTGAGTCAGGGTCTCACTCTGTTGCCCAGGATAGAGTGCCATGGCGTCAGCCTAGCTCACAGCAACCTCAATCTCCTGGGCTCAAGCAATCCTCCTGCCTCAGCCTCCCGAGTAGCTGGGACTACAGGCATGCACCACCATGCCTAGCTAATTTTTTTAATATATTTTTAGTTGGCCAATTAATTTCTTTCTATTTATAGTAGAGACGGGGGTCTCGCTCTTGCTCAGGCTGGTTTCGAACTCCTGACCTTGAGCGATCCGCCTGCCTCGACCTCCCAGAGTGCTAGGATTACAGGCGTGAGCCACCGTGCCTGGACCCTCTATCAGTTTAGTCCCATGCAATTAACTTTTGTCCCACTTGATGTCTGCTTAGCAATCCTCACGAATACAATAGCCTTAATTAAGTTAGTCCTGGAAGTTTTTACCTAGTTCAATGGTATCATCTCCAGAGTTACCAAAAACCTATATGCAAGAGTACTTGTCAAGGTCCTTTCCATAAATTTCCTTGATGAAGAAGCAAATTTTGGACTGTAGCTAATTGTAACCCACTTTTTAAGAGAAATGAAAGTAAAATAATAGTTGTCTGCGGATGGAAAAGTGCTTACAATAACTGTGATCATGATTTTTTTTCTCACCACTGTATAAACAAGGAAAGAACCGTGAATAAACTATGATTGACAAAAACAAATTGGTTATTTTTGTGGCATACAACAACTTAACAAATAATCATAATTATTACTGATAACATATACCAAGACATATCAGAAATTTGAGACTCTCATACAACTTGGGAACACATATTAATAATACACATATTAATATATATAACTCAAAGAAACTGTAACAGCATTTCCTATTTGACAATGCTTCTTTTTTGGGGGGGAGTAATTTTTTTTTATTTTAGTGCATTATGGGGGTACAAGTGTTAAGGTTACATATATTGCCCATGCCCCCCCTCCTCCCTTGAGTAAGAGCTTCAAGTGTGTCCGTCCCCCAAATGTTGCCCATCTTACTCGCTGTGGTTGTATATACCCATTCCCTCCCAATTTTTTTTTTCTTTTTTTGAGACAGAGTCTCACTCTGTTGCCCAGGCCATAGTGCCCCAGTGTCAGCCTAGCTCACAGCAACCTGAGACTCTTGGGCTCAAGCAATCCTCCTAACTCAGCCTCTCAAGTAGCTGGGACTACAGGCATGCACCACCATACCCGGCTAATTTTTTCTATATATTTTTAGTTGGCCAATGAATTTCTTTCTATTTTTTTAGTAGAGACGGGGGTGGGGGGATCTCACTCTTGCTCAAGCTGGTTTCAAACTTCTGACCTTGAGTGATCCTCCCACCTGGCCTTCCAGAGTGCTAGGATTACAGGCATGAGCTACCTCACCTGGCCATAACCTTCTTTCAATAAAAAACACATCCTACTCTCCTACTACACTTTGTATCCAAATTCTTTGTCTCATATCTAGTAGTTTTAATTACATATATTAATTATGTTAACGCTTAGTAATCCTAATTTTTAGTGAAAACCCTAGGAAGTAAGCAATTTTAATTATGTGCCAGATGCAGAGCCCAGCGCAAAGGACAGAGCTGTGAAGACAATGCTTGGAGGATCCAATGAGACACAGCCAAGCTGGGGAGTGGGGCAGAGGATGCTGTCCCCAGGCCTCATCATGGCTATTTATCTATACTTCAAAACTCAAAGGCTCAAATCCAAAGACATAAGCGAGACAAATTAAGCAAGTATGAAAATTATCATAGAAGCCTGGGCTCAGTAGCTGGGATTACACCTGTAATCCCAGCACTTTGGGAGGCTGAAGCAGGAGAATTGCTTGATGCCAGCAGTTTGAGACCAGCCTGAACAACACAGCAAGACCCCCATCTCTAAAAACAATTTAAAAATCACTCAGGTGTGGTAGTGTGTGACTGTATTCCCAGCCACTTGGGAGGCTGAAGCAGGAGGATCACTTGAGCCTAGGAGTTTGAGGCCATGATCATGCCATTACACTCCAGCCAGGGCAACAGAGAAGGACTGTGTCTCTAAAAAAAAAATATATATATATATATATATATACATATATTTATACACACACATATATATAGTAGAAGCAATAGTTTTATGACCTAAAACACCTTACAGAGACTGTATGAATCTGTCTGACCAATAGACCTAGGCAAAAATGTTTAAATTTAATTTTACACGTTTCTATTTTATTTTACCAACAATATTAAAACTATATTTATTTATTAAAATTACCCAATGACTTGCACTCAAAACTCATTTGGGCTTATTTACTTAATTTATGAGTAGTCATGTATTTATAAGTCAATCTGAAATCATATAGACAACATATACATACACATGTATACATGTATACATAAAAATACAGACACAAATGGCCTTGTTCTTAAATTTTAGCTATGAGAATGTAAAACTCACTAGTTTAAAAAGGACAGCTGGATTCAAACTGTGCCTTTCTAAATGGAAAATTTTAAAGTTTATCTGTCTCATATGGCCAAAGCCCTCACTAAGTTTTAGAGAAAAGAGGATAAAAAATTTATATCTCAAAGCACAGAGAAAGAGAATTTAAGTGTTTTATGTTTTTTTATTTTTATTTTTTTGACATAGTCTCACTCTAGCCCGAGCTAGAGTGCAGAGGCGTCAGCTTAGCTCACAGCAACCTCACTCCTGGGCTCAAGCAATCCTTCTGCCTCAGCCTCCCAAGTAGCTGAGACTACAGGCGTGCACCACCACGCCTGACTAATTTTTTTCTATGTATTTTTAGTTGGTCAATTAATTTGTTTCTATTTATAGTAGAGATGGGCTCTTGCTCTTGCTCCGGCTGTGTGGGGCGCGGTGTCAACGCCATTACAAGTTGGCGCCTGTTTCCGGCTTTGCCTAGAGCAGCTAACAAGTTCAGCAAACGCACAATTGTCAGTTGCCCTGTGGCGCAAAAATGCAAACAAAGAGTCCCAATATAGACTAATGCTTTGGTGGCTCGACAGTTGAGCGGCCTATCACAGCTTAGGGGTTGTGCTTCTGGGATATATAGCAGCCTGCGCACTGCCGGGCTGGGTCTTCCGCATCATGTAAGTCTAAAGGGAACCCCATTAAAGCACTGTCAGAAGAACTCCTGTTGCCGCGTCTTCCTTGCTGGCGAGGCGGGCGCGACACGGCTGGTTTTAAACTCCTGACCTTGTGTGATCCTCCCGCCTCAGCCACCCAGAGTGCTAGGAGTACAGGTGTGAGCCACTGTGCCCGGCCTGATAGGTAGCTTTTAATTTACTCTCTGTGTTTTATCTTGACCATTGAGTTCAGGGTGGAGCTCACTGAGGAACAGGGCCAACAAAACATTTGTAGTTTTTAGGGCCTAATAATTTTAATACATGAATGGCAGGTGCACTTGGAAGTCAGAGCATTTAGATCTTTAAAATTCAACGACTTGGGCAGGAGCAGTGGCTCACGCCTGTAATCCTAGCACTCTGGGAGGCCAAGGCAGGTGGATCACTCAAGGTCAGAAGTTTAAAACCAGCCTGAGCAAGAGTGAGACTCCATCTCTACTAGAAATAGAAAGAAATTACTTGGACAGCTAAAAATATATAGAAAAAATTGGCTGGGCATGGTGGCACATGCCTGTAGTCCCAGCTACTCGGGAGGCTGAGGCAGGAGGATCGCTTGAGCCCAGGAGTTTGAGGTTGCTGTGAGCCTGACGCCACGGCACTCACTCTAGTCTGACCAACAGAGTGAGACTGTGTCTCAAAAAAATAAAATAAAATAAATAAAATAAAAATCAAGGACTCCACTTTTACACTGAATCCTGGGGCCCTAAAAAGAGGGAAATGTTAGGGAACCAAGCCATGCCGTGGTTTACAAAGACATGTATTGACATGTTTAAACTGTGCCCTGACTGGAGATTGGGCCGAGGAGAGGAGTATTTGGATGGAGAGAAATGGCAGAGTCAGTATCATGAGGCTGCCCAGGCTGTGACAGAGTGAGAACCATCTGGGTCCAGTGGCAGAGAGATCCACCAAAGTTTCACCAACTCTTATGGACTACTCGCTGATACTTGACTGACCTCCACAGGACACACTGTCTTACTCATTGGCAGAGAGTAGTAGTTACGTGCTTTTCTTTAAAAGCTTTTATTTACATTTATTTTATACTGAGTTTATTTCCGTGCCATAAGTATTTGTTTTTTCAGTTTCATCTTGGATATATTTGTCTTCTGTGAAACCTCCTCTTTGGTTTAGCGACAATTTGCTCCTTTTCAGTAAGAGTCAGCATGCTGTGGCAGGGAGAGAGCTCTTATGTGGTTTAATCCAACCGTGAGCTCTGGAAGTCTGGTGGTGCCTTCTTCACCTGGATGTGCTCAATGACCAGAGAATCTACATCTAAACCCTAAAGTTCAGCATTACTCTCCACATTTTAAGCATATGTAGCAAAAATTCAGCTCCTTTTTGGCCACCAACCCTGTGCCCAGGTCCCTATTTGGTTTGGACACATCTACCAACTCTGCCATTGTAATACTGGAATGGTACACATTGTTTCTATAAAGTGACATTGTTCAGATACTTGGTGACTTTTCATATACGCATACCCTTGATGGCCTGGGTAGTTTCCCAAGTGTTCTTAAAGTGAGCATGAAAATTTCAACCTCCTTATTGTATTATGGTAAAGTCTGGTAAAAAATTTTTTTAATAAAAAAAAAGAAAATTTGTACCTCTCTATTTGCATAATTTTGTGGGGGATTCTGGGTCAAGTGAATAACCAACCATTTTCACAGACCACCTGAGGCTGCTTAGGGGAAAAGCATTATTTGCTGTTCTCTAGAAAATCACCCAGCAGATATGGTGCCTATTTGTATCTTTGCTTAACTTATTTAAAGTATCTTGGGTGGACATCATCATTTTCAAGAACCCAGAATACTAATAAGCCCCTAAATCTGGCAAGGGCTTGAATACTTGGGTGTGGAAGGTTCAGCCTGGCTGGGGCACAAGGTGTGTCTTCAGCACACCAAGCTCAGTGAATGGGAATTCAATTTTTTTTTTTTTTTTTTTTTGAGACAGAGTCCCACTTTGTTGCCCGGGCTAGAGTGCCGTGGAGTCAGCCTAGCTCACAGCAACCTCAAACTCCTGGGCTCATGTGATGCTACTGCCTCAGCCTCCTGAGTAGCGGGGACTACATGCATGCGCCACCATGCCTGGCTAATTATATATATATATTAGTTGTCCAATTAATTTATTTCTATTTTCAGTAGAGATGGGGTCTCGCTCTTTCTCAGGCTGGTTTTGAACTCGTGACCTTGAGCGATCCTCCTGCCCTGGCCTCTCAGAGTGCTAGGATATTTCTTACCTAATTACAAAATTCCAGGCCTAAATTACCATCTGTAAAGGGAAGAGAGGAACGTAATCCCTTGTCAAACCCAAATTTTGCCTGAGCAGATTTGGTAGGACTTCTACAGGTGTATAGACTCCAACCCTCGACCCCAAACAAAAGGACAAAACAAAACTACCCTTTTTACTCCTACACAATCCGGAAGCCCTGGGCAGGGAGCGCAGCTGCCTGTCCGAGCGGCCTGCTTTCGCGGCGGGCGCCGGGCTCCCGCGCAGGCCGGGGCAAACCCGACGGCGTCGCCAGTGCCGCGCCACATCGCCCACGGTGCGGAGGCTCCGCCGACCGCGGCCTTCGGCGGTGACGGCAAGTCCCGGCGCGGCGCGGGCCGCGGGCACGGTCAGGACACGGTCGGCTCGCCGCAGTTGGCCTCCATTACCCTTTCCCGCGCCACACTGCTCCTCCTCGCCTCGGGAAAGTGAAACCGAGCTCCTTCAGGCCGAGGCAAAGGGTAGGTTCCACTATCTTCCCGCGGCGCAGGAGTGGAGGCAGAAGACACTCTAGACAGCAAAGGGGTGTGTTGCCCCGGCGCGGTTGCCCCGAGGCCCCGCCCCGGCGCTCTCCACCACCTTCGCGGCCCGCCCTCCCGGAGCACAGGACTACATTTCCCAGAGAAATCCGCGGCCCTGGGGGCGGTACCGTCAGCTCTCCCGCTCACGCCGTATGGCGACTGGCTATCCCAAAGGTGGGCGGGGCCTTATCCAGCCAATAGGCGGGAGGCTCGTTACGGCGGCGGAAGCAGCGGCGCTGGAGTGAGGGGTGGGGGGCAGAGTGCTAGCGCCCCGGCAGCAGCTGCGGGTCCGGAGCCTGGGGACGTCGCCCCACTGACGGAGAGCGCACGGGAACGAGCTCGAGGCGGCGCGGCGGCCACTTAGCGCAGCACCCAGGTAATGGCGGGACTGGCGCCCGAGAGGGGAGGGGAGGAGACGAGGGGGCGGGGCGGCCGAGCCGGGCTGCAGCGTCCGACCCGCTGCGCGTCCCCGGGGAAGGGCAGAGGTGCCTCCTATCTTGCGCTCGGACCCTGGTCTTTCGCGAGCTGGGCACGGCGGTTGGCCCGGCGGCAGGGGCCGGGTGTCCTGTGGCGAAGAAGGGAGAGGCACTGGGAGGGGTGGGCTGACCCCGGGTGGGGGCGTGGCGGACGTGGGCCTTGGCGGGGAAGCGGCACGGCCACTGGAGCGCGGGCGGGCGGGCGGCCCTGGGAGCTTGGCTCCTGGAGCAGTTTAAAGTGACTCTCCACATCCGGGCCCTGCGCCCGCCGCTTTCAGACCCCAGCCGAGGCGGGGCCTCCCAGCTCCCCACCCCCGTCACCGGGAGCCCCTGTCTTCCTTTGCCATTGGCTCAGCCTCGAGGGGTTTGGGCTGCCCCGACGAGGCTCGCGTCTGATTGGCTGGCTATCGGCGGGAGGGTGGGGCGGGCCCAGAGCGCGCAGATCGCCGTGGATTGGTCCTGGGCCTCCAGTGACGCGCCGGGCGTAGGGCCAATGGGCGGGCGGGGGAGGCAGGGGCTGGTTCGGGGGAAGAGGACTGGGAGCCGAGCGGCGGCCGGGGTAAGTGGGGCCGGCGGGGCTGGACAGCGGCGCCCCGGGGCGCCGTCCAGCACGGTTCTGGTCCGTGCCGCCAGAGCCCGGCACTGTCACCGAGGTGGGCCCTCCACGGCACCTCCGGGCTGGCGAGATGGAAGCGGGAGGTGCGGGTGGCGGGTGGCGACCACAGGTGAAGAGCCACAGTGTCTGTCTTGTCCGAGGGCTCCCAGAACGCTTCCTCCTCCCCCGAGACGGAGTCTCCGACACCGAAGTGTCTGAAAACCTGTGTCCTCCGGTCTCACCGGGGAGTTTGGGGTGGCGTTGGGTTACGGGCGATTCAGGGGAGGAGGCAGAGCTTGGCCCTGGAAGGAAAAGTCTGGGACGATTTTAGAGAAGATGGAGGTTTCGGGTCCTTCTGGCACTGGAGGGTAGGGGGGTCAAAGAGAGGAAGAAAAGGAAATCCATAAATGGAGGACTTTGCAGAAAAGCATTTGAGATTCTTTTTGCATCAGGTCTTGATGTAAGATTTCTAATCCTTTCTTAGGGCTGGGCATCCCCCCTCCGAATGTTCCTGTGCGATACTAATCATAGTTCTGTTCACTTTGGTGTGAGGTTTGAGTCTTTCAATGAGACATGCCATTTTCCATAAAACTTTAAACGGGAATAACATATGTATTGTGGTAATAACCTATTGTGTGGCTGTTGTCCAGGATTCAATGTTGATTTTTTTTAGCATAGCAATCCACAAGTATTTACAGAGGGTCATGGTATCCTCTAGCACCATGTAAATGATGTTGTTATTCATTGAACCGATGTACATGAAAAACTTACATAGTTTAGATAATGTCTGTACGTTCGTTGATCATGAGTCGTTTAGATAAATGATGCTGCTTTTGCTTTTCCAAAGGAATGTGTCATAGATATTGAAGATGCTTTAATTTCTCAATATTCTAATCTGAGAATCTAGTAATAACCATGTGACTGTGTGTACTGCAGGTGGAAATGAGTTCTCAACAGTTTCCTCGGTTAGGAGCCCCTTCCACTGGGTTGAGCCAGGCCCCTTCTCAGATTGCAAACAGTGGTTCTGCAGGATTAATAAATCCAGTTGCCACAGGTGAGATTGTAATATTCTTCTATATTTCTATCTGCTTGAAAAATATAGCGAGTTTTCTAACTTAAAAATGAGCAAATTCTTTCTAGGATTTTAGTAGATACTAGTTTATTGGATAGAAATTTAATTACTATTCTAATGTAAAAAGCCTTTTTTCTTCGTGTTTTAACTACTTCATTCACGTATACAAGAGTACACAGCCAGGCATGGTGGTTCACACCTGCAATCCTAGCACTCTGGGAGGCCAAGGCGGGCGGATCGCTCGAGGTGAAGAGTTCAAAACCAGCCTGAGCAAGAGCGAGACCACGTCTCTACTATAAATAGAAAGAAATTAATTAGCCAACTAATACATATAGAAATAATTAGCCGGGCATGGTGGCGCATGCCTGTAGTCCCAGCTACTCGGGAGGCTGAGGCAGGGGGATCACTTGAGCCCAGGAGTTTGAGGTTGCTGTGAGCTAGGTTGACGCCACGGCACTCACTCTAGCCTGGGCAACAAAGCGAGACTCTGTCTCAAAAATAAATAAATAAATAAATAAATAAAAAAGTACACACAGTTGTCCCTTGGTATCCATGAGAGATTGGTTCCAGGACCCTCACTGGATACCAAAATCCACTGATGCTCAAGCCCCTTACATAAAGTGATGTAGTATTTGTATATAACCTATGCATATCCTCTGGTATACTTTCAATCATCTTTAGATTACTTATAATAACTAATATGATGTAAATGGTATGTAAAGTTGTCATACTGTATTGCTAAAGGAACAATGACAACGACAAAAGTCTGTATGTGTTCTGTACAGCGGCAGCCATCTTTTTTTCCCCAAATATTTTCCGTCCATGGTTGGCTGAACCCACAGATGCATGAACCCATGGAATATGGACAGTGGACTATATACATTGATGCAACTTGGTTGTTAGTCTTACACCTTTTGTGTGCTGTGGATCAGTGGTTCTCACTGATGAGAATATTTGGCAATGTCTAGAGACATCTTTAGTTGGCACAACTAGAGAGTGCTATTAGCACATGATAGTAGAGGCTAGGGATGCTGCTAAACATCCTCCAAGACATGGGGAACCCCCACACTAAAGTGTCCAGTCAGCACCGCTGAAGTTGGGGAATTCCATCAAATGCTCTCTTTTTCTCTATGTATTAAGTAGAAAAATGGCATTGCAAAGTGAAATAAACTCCTTTTTTCACCACAACATTCTTGTGTTCCTTATGATAGTAGCTGAGGCATCTTTTTTTTTTTTTAACCATGAGAATGACTGGAAAAACTGAGGCATCTTTGATTGCTCTTTGTCTCTTTCTATAAGCTGTGATCCTTGTCTAATATTTCAGCCTCATTTCTTACTTCTTTGTCTCCTTCCTGCCAATTTAGTTTTTATTACAGATTTATTTTAATTCTCTTTAGACTTGAAGTTACTTTAAGCTACTTTATGCCTCCTGCCTGTTGGTATCTACTCATATTTTCTGAATGAATGATGAAAAGTTCTCAATTTTCATGGCCTTGGGACTTTGCACATTCTTTTCCTTTTGCCAGTTTTCCTTCTTCCTTTTCCACACTTAGTTATTTGGCTAATTCTTATTTTTCCTTGAGGTTTCATCTTAGATGTTATTTTCTCTGGGATATTTTTGCTGACTCTGTCTTCCACAACAATTCAAGTGGAGGATCCAGAAATACATCTCAACATTTATACTCATTGTTTATTTGTTTGTTTTGAGACAGAGTCTCACTCTATTGCCCAGGCTAGAGTGCTGTGGCGTCAGCCTAGCTCACAGCAACCTCAAACTCCTGGGCTCAAGTAATCCGCCTGTCTCAGCCTCCCAAGTAGCTGGGACACAGGCATGTGCCACCATGCCCAGCTAATTTTTTCTATATATATTAGTTGGCCAATTAATTTCTTTCTATTTATAGTAGAAATGGGGTCTTGCTCTTGCTCAGGCTGGTTTCGAACTCCTGACCTTGAGTGATCCGCCCGCCTTGGCCTCCCAGAGTGCTAATATTACATGCATAAGCCACCGCGCCCAGCCCTAAAATTTAAAATTTCTTAAGGAAGAAAAAGAAATTATGTGCAACTCTGCAGTAAAATTGCTTAGTTCACAAAATACACTAATCATAGAAGAAGCAATTGATACAATGTTCTTAATCAAAATTTAGTATGATTACTTTTCAAAAGACACCATTAAAGTAGAATTACATTTTATTAAAATAGAAATACATTTTGAATGTATAAAGAACCCCTGTGTAATTCAGTAGTAAAAAGACAACCTGATTTTTTTTTTTTTTTTTGAGACAGAGTCTCGCTTTGTTGCCCAGGCTAGATTGAGTGACGTGGCGTCAGCCTAGCTCACAGCAGCCTCAAACTCCTGGGCTCAAGTGATCCTCCTGCCTCAGCCTCCCAAGTAGCTGGGAGTACAGGCACATGCCAGCATGCTCGGCTGGTTTTTTCTATACATATTACTTGGCCAATTAATTTCTTTCTATTTATAGTAGAGACGGGGTCTCGCTCTTGTTCAGGCTGGTTTCGAACTCCTGACCTTGAGCAATCCACCTGCCTTGGCCTCCCAGAGTGCTAGGATTACAGGCGTGAGCCAGCGTGCCCGGCCTGATTATTTTTGAATGGGCAAAATATTTCAATGGACACTTTACCAAGGAAGCTGTATGAATGCCAAATAAGCGGATGAAAAAATGTTCAGCATTATGATTCCTCAGGGCAATGCAAATTAAAGTCATTGTGAGAAACTACTACGTATCCACTAGAAAGACTGAAATTACAGGCTGGTTGCGGTGGCTCACGCCTGTAATCCTAGCACTCTGGGAGGCCTTGGTGGGTGGATCGCTCAAGGTTAGGAGTTTGAAACCAGTCTGAGCAAAAGTGAGACCCCGTCTCTACTAAAAATAGAAAGAAATTAATTGGCCAACTAAAAATACATAGAAAAAAAAATTAGCCATGCATGGTGACACATGCCTATAGTCCCAGCTACTTGGGAGGCTGAGGCAGAAGGATTGCTTGAGCCCAGGAGTTTGAGGTTGCTGTGAGGTAGTCTGACGCCTCAGCACTCTAGGCCGGGCAATAGAGTGAGACTCTGTCTAAAAAAAAGGAAAAAAAAAAAGGACTGAAAATACAAAGACCCGCGATAACAAGTATTGGTATAATTGTGGAGCAAATAGAACTCATACATTATTGGTAGGAATACAGAATGGTCTGTTCACATCAGGAAGCAGTTTGATAATAGCTTATAAAATTAAATATACACTTACCATACAACTGAGTGATCTTATTCCTTAGGTATTTGTAAATAAATCAAAATGTGTACTTTCGTAAAAAATGTATCTAATTTAATACAAAGAATTAGTGAATTATATATGTTAATTGTATTTCAGTAAAGCTATCGATTAAAAAATGGAGAAAAGATGAACATACACTTAGAAGATGTGTATGAATGATCTATGGTCAAATAAATAGATGTTCAACATTACTAGTCATCATGGAAATGCTAACGAAAACCACAGTGATATGCACACTACACACCCACTAGAATGGCTGTATATCAAACATTGGTGAGAGTGAGGAGCAGCCAGAGCTCTCATGCTGCTAGTGGGAACTTTGGAAAGTACTTTGGCAAAGTTAAACACATACTTGCCATTTGACCCAACCATTCAGCTCTTTTGGTGTTACTGAGGATGTCTGTAAAAAAATCTTTGAACTTTCTACTCTTAGGATAGCTATGTTATTATATGTAAATTATACTTCACTAAAGTGGCTTTATACATCAGAATTTTAAAAATTCTGAATGACTTGGGAGAAAAGTCAGTATGTAGCAAAAGAGAAAATATACATCAGTCTTTTCACCTAGCATTTGTACTTTTAGAAATTTTTTCCTGAAGAGATCACTGGACAGAGTTGTGGATAATAGCAAACATTTGGAAATAACCTAAAAGCCCATCGATAATATAGTCGTTATCTATGCAGTAGAATCTGATTTAGCCTTTAAAAAATGATGGAGTACTTCATATTACTCAATGGTTCCACTCCTAGGAATATATCCGATGAAATGGTACATATGTTTACTAAAAGACTTGTACAGGAATCTTTTGGCATTATTCAAAAGGCAAAAAACTGAAAACTGAAGTACCTTTTAACAGTAAAATGGATAGTTCGTGCTTTATTCACACAATGTCATTGCATATACAGCATTGAGAATGAAAAATCTACAGCTATGTGCAATAAAATGAATTTCATACTTGTAAGTGAAACAAGCAAAACACAACAGCCATATATTTGTTATGATTCTGTTTATATAAAGTACAAAAATAGGCAGCACTAATCTGTAGTGTTACTAGTTAGAATGTTGGGCTTCCTGGGGAGGGAGGGTGTCTGGGGGACTAGTAAGGTTTTGTTTCTTGAGCTGGATGCTGGTTTTTCAGTTTGTCAAAGTCCATTGAGCTGCACAGTTAACATTCGTGCACTTATCTTTATGAAGATTATACTTTAGTGGAAAAGTTAAATGAATAAAATCCCATTCCAAATTCAAGAGGTAAAAAGTATCTGAAAGTTTCACCAAAATGTTAACTGTTGGTGCCTTTGGGGGATAGATTTTGGGGCAGCTTTACTTTATAATTTTCCAAATAACTTAAATTCCCTACATAAGTAAATGTTATTTTTATGTTCAGAAAAGTGAGAATGTTAACACTATTTTGGAAAAATGATATATAAGTACAAGTTAATATTTTCACAAACTCTTCCTTTATTAGTATTTGTTCTTTGAATTTTTTAACTTAATTATTAAATACCTTGTGTGTTCTGGTAGTTCAGACTCCTGAAAGAAAAAAAATACAGTGAAAAGTTATCTCCCATCACCCTCAGTTTTGAAAAATTATGTGTCTTGCAGTTAAGAACTGTACTTAAAATATCTTTTTGGGAGGATTTGAGGGGGTTGTAGTTTTTTTGTTATTGAGACAAAGTCTCCCTCTGTTGCCTGGGGCTAGAGTGCAGTGGTACCATCAGTAGTTCTCTACAGCCTCAAACTGCTGGACTCAAAGGATCTTCCTGCCTCAGCCTCCCGAGTAGCTGGGACTATAGGTGTGCATTACCATGCCCAGCTAACTTTTCTGTTTTTTGTAGAGATGGGGTCTTGCTATTTTGCTCAGGCTGGTCTCGAACTCCTAGCTGCAAGCAAGTCTCCTGCCTCAGCCTCCCAAAGTGCTAGGATTACAGGGATGAGCCACTATACCAGGCTAAAATATCTCTATAATGTCAGGTTTTTGTAACTTTTTAGGAAAATATTTTAAATAAAATTGTCTTACAGGTTGTAAGGATATTGTACTTTCAACTATTTCAGCTCATTTTAGATGGTTGTCAGGCCCTTTGTTCATAAGGATAGGAAAGCTGCAATATCCAGAATAAATCCTGTGTTCCACAGTTGTGACTCTTGAGTCTGAGGTCCATCAGGAGAATCCAGTACCTAAATTCTCCTTGTCACTTTGTCAGTCCTGAAAGTTAACTTCAGGTGACACTCTTGTCTGTGCTGCTATATTAATGTTGGGAGACTATGACATACCGTCTCACCCTTCACGTCTTTCCTAGTCAATGATGAATCTGGTCGAGATTCTGAAGTCAGTGCCAGGGAGCACATGGGTTCCAGCGGCTCCCTCCAGTCCCGCGAGGAGAAGCAAGAGCCTGTTGTGGTAAGGCCCTATCCACAGGTACAGATGTTGTCTACACACCATGCTGTCGCATCAGCCACCCCTGTTGCAGTGACAGCCCCACCAGCACACCTGACGCCAGCAGTGCCACTTTCGTTTTCGGAGGGACTTATGAAGGTAATGGAGAGGTTCAAAATTTTGCATTGAACCATAATTAAAAAGTCACTAATGTTTGTAACAGTTTTCACAAAATCTTAGGCTGTATCATAGAACCATACTTCCATTTTGTCTTTTGGATCTCTGAGTTGAGCTGCTCTTTATAACTCAGAGCTCTACTGTTCCGCAGTGCCTAGTCTTAATGCTGCTGGACAGTTGGCATCGTAGAATATTTTCAGGTACCCATTTTGACATTGATATTATTCAACTTACAGACATGCTAAGTTAGTTTCTATCTTGAAGTAGCACTTGTTTCCAATGTTTCTTTTAATAGCTGGCTGATTTGGGGTTATTTTCTGCGTATGACATTGGGGTTATGTTTCAGTTACAGGGAGTTTTACTGCTTCCCAAACTTGGGAAGAAAGGCTGTGAGCCATACAACTCTGAGCTTTATTCACTGGTATACTTTTTACCGTGTGTGTGGCTTTCAGCACTCTCCAGGTTTGATTTGTATACTCTTAACTGTAGAGTGAAATGCATCACCAGTACAAGGCCATTGATGTGTCTCATGTGGTTTTCTGTTTGCAGCCACCCCCGAAGCCCACCATGCCTAGCCGTCCCATTGCTCCTGCTCCACCTTCTACCTTGTCACTTCCCCCCAAGGTTCCAGGGCAGGTTACTGTTACCATGGAGAGTAGCATCCCTCAAGCTTCAGCCATTCCTGTGGCAACAATCAGTGGACAACAGGTTTTTTTCCCTCTTAATTTGCTGATTTTCAAACTTAGGTGCCAAACTAGTGATCGTTATTTATTGAATGCCAGTAGTATATTAGGAACTAAAAAAAATTAAACTGTCACTGATAACTGCAAGGGGAAGATCGTGGGTTTGAGAGAGAAGGATAGCTGAAGGGAGTGGAAGGCAGTAGGCACAGTGGTCATTTAAGCCAGAATTTATTGAGCGTCTGCTGTATGCAAGGCACTACCATTATGGTGAGATACAAGTGTGGATAAAAGTGTTCATGCCCTAGAGCAGTCTTCATCCAGCTTGTCTTTGGTTTTAGGTAGACAACTCTGATGGGTTGAGAACAACCTCCCAGCAGTTGTGGTGGGCAGTGCTTCTCTATGTTTTTCTCTGAGGAGAGCAGATATGTACCTCCTGGGATACTAGTGGGTTCCCTCAAGCACTGTCTAGTTGTGAACATTTATTTTGAAGTCTCCTGTTTTTACTTAAATTCAGGCCGGGCACGGTGGCTCACGCCTGTAATCCTAACACTCTGGGAGGCCAAGGCGGGAGAATCACTCAAGGTCAGGAGTTTAAAACCAGCCTGAGCAAGAGTGAGACCCCCTCTGTACTAAAAACAGAAAGAAATTAATTGGCCAACTAAAAATATATGGAAATATAAATATAAAATATATGGAAAAAATTAGCCAGGCATGGTGGTGTGTGCCTGTAGTCCCAGCTATTCGGGAGGCTGAGGCAGAAGGATTGCTTGAGCCCAGGAGTTTGAGGTTGCTATGAGCTAGGGTGATGCTCTAGCCTGGGCAACAGAGTGAGACCCTGTCTCAAAAATAAATGAATAAATAAATAAATACATTTTTATTTTGAAATTTTGCAGTCTTACTCCATGATGTATATTTGATTTATGAAATATATTTCTTATGTATGAAAAAAGCAAAATCTCAAAACTATTTCTCCTCCTGTTTTCAAGAAAATTTGATACTTCAAAAAGATGGACTGTATTTTTTTCTTTTTGTCATACTGCTAAGTATTCCCAAAAGTATGGGACACCCCCCCCCCACTGACCTAAGAAGCACTGACCCAGTGGGCTGGGAGAGCATGAGGGAGGGATGTTTCAGGGTGAGCTGAAGAGCTCATAGGGGAGAACTTGGGGGATGCTAACCAGCATTTACTTAGAAGTCCTGTATAGCTTAAAGGATGGATGGGTGCAGTGGCATGTGAAGGAAATAGTGATAATGGGAAAAAAATAAGCATTTAGCCAGGACAGAGAAAAGTGTCAACAGCTAATATTGCAGATGAGAATTCCTAAAAGTAGACAGTCAAATATGTCTTGTGTTACTGGGATCTAGAGGCTAGCTGGGCCTGAAGCAGTAACTGCTCACATGCCTGTTGGCATGGGTCATTATACAGCATAGTGTGTAAAATACTAAAGCTAAATTTTCTTACCCTTTTCCCTTGGGGTACTCATTATCTAAAAGAAACAGCCTGACCCACATTTTGAGGCAACTGCTTTCCTAGAGGCAATGGCTAAGACCAAGCACATGAAAGTAACATTATATCCTGTTATTTCAGGGGCATCCCAGTAACCTGCATCACATCATGACTACAAACGTGCAGATGTCTATCATCCGCAGCAATGCTCCTGGGCCCCCTCTTCACATTGGAGCTTCTCATTTACCTCGAGGTAAAGACTACACATTTTGCTCAAACTCTTGAAATGCGATGGCAGATATACATTTGGAGAAGATATGGTAAAACACAATGTATCCAGAATCAGCTTATTAAAGTTCCAAAACAATGTAGCCTATAGACCTACGGGCCAAATAAACCTCTTTCCTTTAAAAAATAAATAAAAAAAGTTACAGAACAGTAAAAGTAAACTAAACTTAGAACAATACACATTTTTAGCATGATCTAATATGTGCTTATTATAATTTTTTTCTCCTTTTTTATTTATAAAAAAAAAAAAAAAAAAAGATTTCTCATTGATTCTCCCTGCACATAATATGTGCTTTTTTTTTTTTTTTGAGACAGAGTCTCACTTTGTTGCCCAGGCTAGAGTGAGTGCCGTGGCGTCAGCCTGGCTCACAGCAACCTCAATCTCTGGGGCTCAGCCTCCTGAGTAACTGGGACTACAGGCATGCGCTACCATGCCCGGCTAATTTTTTGTATATATATTTTTAGTTGGTCAATTAATTTATTTCTATTTTTGGTAGAGACGGGGTCTTGCTCAGGCTGGTTTCGAACTCCTGACCTTGAGCAATCCGCCCGCCTCGGCCTCCCAAAGTGCTAGGATTACAGGCGTGAGCCACCGCGCCCGGCCCAATATGTGCTTATTACAGTTGCATTACAGGTGTGTTTATAAACTTACAGCAATTCAAATTTTTAGTATGGTCTAAAAATTATCCTTTAGATGGTAGAACTCCTTAAAGCTTTGATAGTTCATGGTCATCTTTTTAATAAATAATTCACAAATATTAATACTCAATTTTCTAAAGTTTAGTAATAATGGTTACTCAATTTTTTTTTTTTTTTTGTTACTTACATAGCAATAAGATTTTTTTTTGTTTTTGAGACAGAGACTCACTATGTTGCCCAGGCTCGACTCAAACTCCTGGGCTCAGGTGATCCTCTTGCCTCAGCCTCCTGAGTAGCTGAAACTACAGGTGTGTAACACTGCACCCAGCTAAGATTATTTTTACCATTATGTTCTAATAGATTGTAAGGTAGTAAATTTCATGAGCTTTGACCAGAGATTGTTACTAGAAATTATAAAACAATTGGAGATTATTGGCCAAATCAGGTTAACAAACAAAACCAGGTTTGCTTGGTCATAGCATAACTTGGTGGTTCTCAAAGTGTGGTTCATAGACCCTTTTAGGGGGTCTGTGGAGTCAAAATTATTTTCATGCAAACATTCAGACGCTATTTGCCCTTGTCACAGTGTTAACCTCTGTACTGACAGTGCAAAGGCAGTGGTGGGTAAAGTGGTTGAGCCTCGCCACACTGTGCTGTTCATTGTGTGCTTCACCACCATGTACTTGCAGTTAACAGAAACAAGAACAAAGCAACAACTAGTTTCATTTAAGATTGTTTTTGAGGAATCAATATAAATTATTATTAAATCTATTAAGTACATGTTTTCTTAATTTTCTGTGTAATGAAATGGGAAGTATACATAATATATTTTAGATGAATACCGACATACTATCTGAATTTTAGGGATTATTTTCCTAGGGAATATGATTGTAAGCCCATAAGCCATGCTAATAAAAATACTTTTTTTCAGGTGCAGCAGCTGCTGCTGTGATGTCCAGTTCTAAAGTGACCACCGTCCTGAGGCCGACTTCGCAGCTGCCAAATGCCGCTACAGCTCAGCCAGCAGTACAGCACATCATTCACCAACCGATTCAGGCACGTCAAGTTTGGGGGTACTCAGCCAGCAAGCGTTAAGGGCCTAATTGGTGGTATTCACTCCGCCAGGCACTGGGAGAGTCCTTGACCTCAGGAACTTTCACTATAGTTGCCAAGACATAGGGAAGTTTGAAAGATACACAGTGTTGAATGGCAAGTGGTTGGAACGTGGAAAAGTGAGGGAAATCTTTGTGTTAGGATGAGTGTGGTGATGAGGATCCAGAGAAGTGACGAGAATGTGAAAGGGGAATGAACAAATAGCAAGGAAGAGAGTGATGGATATAGACAGTGTTTAGTAAAGGCTAGCTAGGACAGAGAAGGGGTTTAATTGGGGGGGTCTATGAACCCCTAAAAGTTTTATGCACATTTTTATGCATGTATGTATGCTTTTCCAGGAAGATGGTCCATGCCTTTCAACTTTAATTAAAGGAAGTCTATGGCCTCAGTACTATTGAAGTGTTAGTAGGAAATATTGTATTATCTGCAAATTGGGGACTCTTAGCGTAAAGTTGATTTTGTTGACAGTAGAGAGCTGCTATTTTGTTTTTTTAACACAATGGCTTTGTGTATGATTTAAGAAAGGTCTTTGAAAGATACGATTAATCGAGCTGAATTACATATAGGAGGTCAAAATTCAGATGCCTTCAGAAGTCAGACAGGTAACATGTGTGAAACAGCTGGGTTTAAGATGATAAAGAAGAATCTTGATTAGGACACAAGCTTTCAAGCCTACAGCTTTTCTGGCCTACAGCTTTCAAGTTAAAACAAAATAAAGATCTTACTGGCCAACAAAACACAGGTGGAGGGTGAGAAGGCCCCAAGGAGTAACATGAAGAGTTAGAGAAAGATGACAACTTCCTAGTAAGGAAGATGGTATAGTAGCCCTAATGTGAGACATGCAGCTATGCACAGTTGGAGCCACAGATAAGAGGGCTGCAGGTGAGGAGTGAGAATGAAGAATGGGCAGAGTTTGGTGACCTCACTGCATGTATCAGGATCAATAAAGAGAGAGGAATCAGAAGAACTCTGGTGATTAGACAGGTGGATGAGGCCCAGTGTGGGGCTTGTTTGTCAGGTGAAGATTCCACACAGAGATGTGGTGATAAGTGCTCTTTGTTTATGTGCAAACATCCAGAAAGCACCTGGGCACCTTGACTCTTTAGCCAGGAAAGAATACAGGTACCTTGTGTGTTTGCCTTTTGCACGCTAACTTAGATGGCCTGAGAGCCAGCAGCTCCATCCAGTAGCTGAGCAGGCCCTCTGTGGAAGGCTCTGGATTGTGTGGTAGTATAAATGTCTGCAGCAGGACCAACAGTAGATCCACAGGAACTCTAGATCTAAAGCATTAGGTCACAGTTTGTTCTAATAGAACGTTAGAATTTTGACTCCAGTGATATTTGCACAGAAAGGACTCATGTACTGTCCTAACAAAATAGGATTTTTTGATAATTCTGACTCTGGGTCTTATTAAATCGTATCTTAAAAAGAGAATTCCTTGGGCCAGGCACGGTGGCTCAGGCCTGTAATCCTAGCACTCTGAGAGGCTGAGACAGGTGGATTGCTCAAGGTCAGGAGTTCGAACCCAGCCTGAGCGAGAGTGAGGCCCCGTCTCTACTAAAAATAGAGAGAAATTAATTGGCCAACTAAAAATATATAGAAAAAAATTAGCCAGGCATGGTGGCGCATGCCTGTAGTCCCAGCTACTTGGGAGGATGAGGCAGGAGGATTGCTTGAGCCCAGGAGTTGGAGGTTGCTGTGAGCTAGGCTGAAGCCATGGCATTCTAGCCTGGGCAACAGAGTGAGACTCTGTCTGAAAAAAAAAAAAGAGAATTCCTTAATCAGAATAGTGAGAATTTACTTTATTTATTTATTTAGCTTTTTAAAAATTTATTTAAATAGATTTATGGGTTACAAGTACAGTTTTATTGAAGGACATAATGTGTAGTGGTCTGGGCTTTTACTGTACGTATCACCTGAATAGTGTGCATTGAACCCAACAGGTAACTTTTCATCCCGTATGCTCCTCCCACCCCACCACCACCTTTGAAGTTTCCAATGTCTGTTACTCAACTCTGTGTGACTATACATATCCATAACTTAGCTCCCAGTTGTACAGAGAGAATTCACTTTAATTGGGACAGAAACATACTTATTTAGAGGCCTAAGGTTTAAGGTTTATACTGTTAGTGTTGCCTAATTATATTTTATTTTGCTTCTTATTTAAATGAAAAATTTTCTCTCTTCTTTTGGTAGTCTCGTCCACCTGTGACCACCTCCAATGCCATCCCTCCTGCTGTGGTAGCAACTGTCTCTGCCACCAGAGCTCAGTCTCCAGTCATCACCACGACAGCAGCACATGCTACTGATTCAGCACTTAGGTATACTTGGGAGTATGAAGATTGAGCCATCCTCCTTCCTTCCCTCCCTCTTTCCTTTCCTTCTTTCATTCATTGATTTAACTCAGCGTTTGTTGAGTGCTTTTTAATGAGCTATGTAGTGTTGTAGATACTGGGGCTACACCAGTGAACAAAGAAATTCTCACCCTCATAGAGCTTCTGTTTTTAGGGGCTGGGGCACAATATATAAATATATAGCTTTTTATTTATTGACTGATTAAGAAGTAGAGTGACAGGGTCTCTTGCCTGTGCTAGAGTGCTATGGTGTCATCCTAGCTCACAGCAACCTCAAACTCCTAGGCTCAAGTGATCTTCCTGCTTCAGCCTCCTGAGTAGCTGGGACTACAGTCACCCATTACCATGCCTGGCTAATTCTTTGTAAAGATAGCGTCTTTCTTGCTATGTTGTTGAGGTTGGTCTTGAACCGCTAGGCTCAAGTGATCCTCCCACCTTGGCCTCCCAAAGTACTGGGATTACTGGTGTGAGCTACTGCACCTGGTTATTCAGCTTTTTTTTTTTTTTTTTTTTTGAGACACAGTCTCACTTTGTTGCCCAGGCTAGAGTGAGTGCCGTGGCGTCAGCCTAGCTCACAGCAACCTCAAACTCCTGGGCTCAAGCGATCCTCCTGCCTCAGCCTCCCGAGTAGCTGGGACTACAGGCATGCGCCACCATGCCCAGCTCATTTTTTTTTTTTTTTTTTTTTTTTTTTTTTTTTTTTTTTTTTTTTTTTTTGAGACAGAGTCTCACTTTGTTGCCCAGGCTAGAGTGAGTGCCGTGGCGTCAGCCTGGCTCACAGCAACCTCAATCTCCGGGGCTCAGCGATCCTACTGCCTCAGCCTCCCGAGTAGCTGGGACTACAGGCATGCGCCACCATGCCCGGCTAATTTTTTGTATATATATTTTTAGTTGGTCTATTAATTTATTTCTATTTTTGGTAGAGACGGGGTCTCGCTCAGGCTGGTTTCGAACTCCTGACCTTGAGCAATCCGCCCGCCTCGGCCTCCCAAAGTGCTAGGATTACAGGCGTGAGCCACCGCGCCCGGCCCCAGCTCATTTTTTATATATATATCAGTTGGCCAATTAATTTCTTTCTATTTATAGTAGAGACGGGGTCTCGCTCTTGCTCAGGCTGGTTTTGAACTCCTGACCTTGAGCAATCCGCCCGCCTCGGCCTCCCAAGAGCTAGGATTACAGGCGTGAGCCACAGCGCCCGGCCTGTTTTTGTTTTTTTTATTTCGGCATATTATGGGGGTACAGATTTTAAGGTTTCAATAAATGCCCATTTCCCCCCCTCCCCCCACAAGTCTGAGTCTCCATCATGACCATCCCCCAGATGGTGCACATCTCACTCATTATGTATGTATATACTCGCCCCCCTCCCCCTCCCACCTGCCCAATACCCTATTACTGTAGTACCTATGTGTCCACTTAGGTGCTACTCAGTTAATACCAGTTTGCTGGAGAATATATCTGGTGCTTGTTTTTCCATTCTTGGGATACTTCACTTAGTAGTATGGGTTCCAGCTCTAACCAGGAAAATATAAGATGTGCTATATCACCGTTGTTTCTTAGAACTGAATAGTACTCCATGATATACATATACCACATTTTATTAATCCATTCTTGGATTGATGGGCACTTGGGCTGTTTCCACAGCCTTGCAATTATGAATTGTGCTGCTATAAACATTCGAGTGCAGGTGTCTTTTTTGTAGAGTGTCATTGGATCATTTGGGTAGATGTATTATCTACTAGTTGTGTGACATAAAGCAAACTTCTCAACTCCTTGATCCTTAGGTTCCTCTTCAATAAAATGGAGGTACTTTGCTTTGTGGTAATTCAGTATGTTGCCTGAGGTATAAAGAGACAATTGCCCAACATAGATTAGACAACATGTTGTTGTCTAATGCGCCACCATGCCCAGCGCATGTTGTCTAATGCGCCACCATGCCCAGCGCCACATGCGCCACCATGCCCAGCTAATTTTTTTTTTCTATATATATTAGTTGGCCAATTACTTTCTTTCTGTTTTTAGTAGAGACGGGGTCTCACTCTCGCTCAGGCTGGTTTCGAACTCCTGACCTCGAGCAATCCGTCTGCCTCAGCCTCCCAGAGTGCTAGGATTACAGGTGTGAGCCACCACACCCAGCCCCCTCCAAGTATTTTCAATCTGTGTTTGGTTCAACCGATAGATGTGGAACACACAGATACAGATGGCTGATTGTACAGTGGAAACTATGGTTATGGCTTTTTAAATCATTTTATCGAAATATCTCTTCCAGTATATTGAGTGTTTTAATTAAAAATTAGATATTGAATTTTGTTGAATGTGTTTTGCAGCATTTACTCATACAACACTAGAAATATACTAGTGAATTAACAGACAGAAACCCTAATCAGTTGATTTTTCTACTTACTGTAATTATGATAATTTCCTAATTTCTAACTTTCCTTGAATTCTGGAGATAGAAAATTTAAACAGACTGATTTTTGTAGAAGAAATAGAAAATAATTTCAAAGCACTGTCTCCAAGAAAAGCACCAGGCCCATCTGATTTCCTAGAATTCTACCAAACACTTAAGGGTTAGCCAAACCAATGATAATGAAATTGGTTCAAGGTATAGAAAAAGAAATAAAATTGCAGAAAAATTCCAGTGGTAAGTCTTTCTTTTTCTGTTAAATACATTCAATCCTGTCTGTCAGTTCTTTGACCTTTTTTTCATTCATCATGTGGTTGAATGAAATTTATTCTCTATTACTTTCTTCAAGGAGCGTTTATCTAAAGGACCAGTACTTTGAATTTATACTTGCTTCAGAATCATTTCACAGATACCTTTTTAAACATTAGTTTGGCCAATAGAATTTTTTTGTTGTTGTTTCTGTATTTCTTTTCATGAGTATTTTTTTCTCTTTCTCTAGAACTGAATGATGCTGTAGAGAAATCAGAGGCCAACCTGATTTTTTTTTTACCCCTAAAAAACACCTCAATCTTTTTGGTTGATGGCCCAAGGTTCTTTATCTTGAATTTCAACAACTTTATTAGAGTATGTCTTGTTCTGACCATTATGTGTGGTTTTTGTTCTGTAACATGGTATGCCTTTTCAATTTGTAGCATAAAACTGTATGAAAAGTTTTCATGAATTATTATTTTTTTTTTTTTGAGACAGTCTCGCTTTGTTGCCCAGGCTAGAGTGAGTGCTGTGGCATCAACCTAGCTCACAGCAACCTCAAACTCTTGGGCTCAAGCGATCTAATCCTGTCTCAGCCTCCCCAGCAGCTCGACTACAGGCATGCGCCACCATGCCTTGCTAATTTTTTCTATATATATATTAGTTGGCCAATTAATTTCTTTCTATTTATAGTAGAGACAGGGTCTCGCTCTTGCTCAGGCTGGTTTCGAACTCCTTACCTCGAACAATCCACCCACCTCGGCCTCCCAGAGTGCTAGGATTACAGGTGTGAGCCACCGCGCCTGGCCATGAATTATATCTTTATATATACATTCTATTCAATTTTATTAGGGGGCACCCAATTATGTGTATGTTGGATCTTTTTGAATGCTTATTTAATCCTTTTAAACTGTTTGTTCCCTTTTAAACTTTTTGTTCCCTTTACTTTGTTTTTAGCATTGTTTGTTCTACTCTTTAGAGTTCTGCCTTCATTCCTGAAACAGTTAAACAGTTGTCTTCTGTTTCTTTCTTGAGCTGAGCACATTTATTTTTATCTTGTTTTATTGTCCTGTCATTGCTTCCATTTAGCTCTTATTCTTTGCTTTGTTTTTTACTAGAAGCAGTTATTTTGTTATGGGTTTTTGTTTTGATTTCTGAGGCAGGGTCTCATTGTGTTGCCCCGGCTGGAGTGCAGTGGCATCATCATAGCTAACTGCAACCTCAAACTCGGTCTCAATGATCCTCTTGCTTCAGCTTCCTGAGGGCACACATCATCATGCCCTAATTTTTCTTTCTTTTTTTTTTTTTTCATAGAGACAGTGTTTTGCTATGTTCCTATAAGGCTGGTCTCTAACTTATGGCCTCAAGTGATCCTCCCACCTCAGCCTCCTAATGTACTGGGATTATAGGCATGAGCCATTGTTCATGTTTTTTTTTTTTTTTAACTCATGGAAGTTTTCATCTGCCCAGTGAAAGTACTTCTAGTGTTTTTCTCTTGTTTTTCCCTACCTTTTTCTTCTTGTAGCATTTTTATTTTTATTTATTTATTTATTTTTGAGACAGAGTCTCGCTTTGTTGTCCAGGCTAGAGTGAGTGCCATGGCATCAACCTAGCTCACAGCAACCTCAATCTCCTGGGCTCAGGTAATCCTCCTGCCTCAGCCTCCCGAGTAGCTGGGACTACAGGCATGCGCCACCATGCCCGGCTAATTTTTGTATATATATTTTTAGATGGCCAATTAATTTCTTTCTATTTTTGGTAGAGACGGGGTCTTGCTCAGGCTAGTTTCAAACTCCTGACCTTGAGCAATCCGCCGCCTCTGCCTCCCAGAGTGCTAGGATTATAGGCCTGAGCCACTGCACCCAGCCTCTTGTAGCATTTTTAAATAGGTCCTGTGTTAGTTCCTTTCTGAGCACTCATCTTTGAATGGGTTATTTAGTGTGTTAGGAGAAACGTTCCAAATGGCTTCATGTCCTGAGTTTTCTTGACCATTGCTTCTCCCCTGTCAGATTGACCTTTGAGAATGAGAAAGCCTCTCTCGTCCCTGGGTTTCCCTGCACACTGTTTCCCACAGATGAGGCTTATCTCATCTGTGTGATTCTAGTTCAAGCCTGTGTCCTTTGCTTCTTAAGCTTTCGCTACCATCCCTGTTTGTACTGTTATAAATGAAAGATTTTGGTTTCTTGTATCAGAATGTATTCCTCATTTTGGAGAATTATACTTTATGGGATTTTATCTCTGAAATTATAGCCTCAGAAATCCTCTCAATTGGCTCCTGAGTCCTGTTTAGTTATCCCTTCCTTTGGGAGTTCTATCTGTTCTGGTTTTTTTTGAGATTTCAGGTGTCTCCTAGTTTTGCCAAAGGTGGACACTGAATGTCTCTTTTTTTATTGTTTGTTTTGCTTGTTACTGTTCTCTGAGAGGAGGAGAAAATATCAAATTGGCAGTCTCTGCCTGCAGTACTCTTGTCTTTCCTCCAAAGAAGCCAAACCAGGACCCATCTGAACCCTGGAGGGTAATCACAAGTCCACTTGTAAATTAACCCCCTTATTTTCTGTAGACATCAGCTCACTAAATGGGTCTCTATCCCTGGAGTTGCCTTTCAAGCTCTTTTAAAAAAAATGCTGATCACTGGGAGAAATACAGGTTGAGTATTCCTTGATCGAAAAATCCAAATTCCAAAATGCTTCAAAATCCAAAAGTTTTTGAACATTGACATGACACTCAAATTCAACAGACAGTGGTCATTGGAGTATTTTTGATTTTTGCATTAGGGTTGCTGAGCCAGTGAGTATATATAATGCAAATATTCCCAAGTCTAAAATCCAAAGCACAACTGGATAAGGGATTCTTTTTTTTTTTTCCTTGAGACAGAGTCTTGCTTTGTTGCCCAGGCTAGAGTGAGTTCTGTGGTGTCAGCCTAGCTCACATCAACCTCAAACTCCTGGGCTCAAGCAATCCTGCTGCCTCGGCTTCACAAGTAGCTGGGACTACAGGCAAGTGCCACCATGCCTGGCTAATTTTTTCTATATATGTTAGTTGGCCAATTTATAGTAGAGATGGGGTCTCGCTCTTGCTCAGGCTGGTTTCGAACTCCTGCCCTCGAGCAATCTGCCCACCTCGGCCTCCCAGAGTTCTAGGATTACAGGCGTGAGCCACCGCGCCCGGCCTGAATAAGCGATTCTTAAAGTGTTACGTAGTGATGAAGACAACAGATTAGGGAGCACTTTTTGAGTGACCTTACTTAATCTCTATGGCCTTTTATTTGGTAGGAGGGTTGTTATAGTGGATTCATGGAAGTTATATATTCAGTGTGTTTTAATCAAAGTCCCTTTCTTTTTCTCCCAATTTCCCTGAATTTGGCTAGTAAGAACACCTTTGAGCTGGCTCAAGTGTCCTTTTGATGACAGAAGGATTAGCCTTGGAGTAGTTTATTCTTTCTGATACATGATATCTTGGGCTGTTTCCTTCTTCTCTAGTTTTGTAATTAGCTTTTTCTCCTTGTTTCCTTTAACTGGAGGATAGTATTGAGAACCTAAGATCTGGGTGATAGAGGTGCTCGTTGGTTCTGGGGTATCATTGTTTTTGATCCCTTTCCAGGGACAAAGATATTCAGTATAGTAAAGATAGTTGTGTCTTCATACTGGTATTTCCAAATGAAATTCAACATTATATATTTTTTCCCTTGCTTTGTAAGATTTTATACAGTCACGTGTCACTTAACGATCAGGATATGTTCTGAGAAATGCATACTTAGGCAATTTTGACATTGTGCAAGCATCATACTTACAGAAACCTAGATGGTGTAGCCTGCTATACACCTAGGCTCTATGGTGTGTAGTCTGTTGCTCTCAGGCTACAAACCTGTACAGACAGCATGTTACTGTACTGAATACTGTGGGCAGTTGTGTGTATTTAAACATATCCACACATAGAAAAGGTAGAGTAAAAATATGGTATAAAAGATTAAAAAATGGTACACCTGTATAGGGCACTTACCATGAACTGAGCATGCAGAACTGGAAATTGCTCTGGTTGAGTCAGTGAGTGAATGGGAAGTGAATGTGAAAGCCTAGGACATTACTGTACACTTCTGTAGACTTTCTAAACGTTATACACTTAGGCTACACTACATTTATTTTAAAAATAAAGTAATTATGTTATGACTTCAGCTCTGTTATAATATATGGGACCACCGTTTCCTATGCAGTCTGTCATTGATTGTAACATTATATAGTACGTGACAGTATTTGTGTATCTTTTTTTGAGACAGAGTCTTGCTTTGTTGCCCAGGCTAGAGTGAGTGCCATGGCGTCAGCCTCGCTCACAGCAACCTCAAACTAACTCCTGGGCTCAAGCAATCCTCCTGCCTCAGCCTCCCGAGTAGCTGGGACTACAGGCATGCGCCACCATGCCCGGCTAATTTTTTCTATATATATTAGTTGTCCAATTAATATGTTTCTATTTATAGTAGAGACGGGGTCTCGCTCTTGCTCAGGTTGGTTTCGAACTCCTGACCTTGAGCAATCCGCCCGCCTCGGCCTCCCAGAGTGCTAGGATTACAGGCGTGAGCCACCGCGCCCGGCCTGAAAAGTTTATTTTCTAAAGACATTAATATAACTACTTGGTTTTTTTTTATCCTTTATATTTTGAGAGTAACAATTTAAAGTCATATAAGTTTCCTTGTCATAAAATAACCCTTTACTTTCTGTAGATTACTGGAAATAATAAAACTACTGAGTGAACTGACTTCACAGCTTTTTGTCCTCTGGTTAGATTCTGCTAACCAGATTGAGAATGTGTTCAAAAGTTGCTTGAAGTGGCCAGGCGAGGTGGCTCACGCTTGTAATCCTAGCACTCTGGGAGGCCGAGGTGGGCGGATTGCTCAAGGTCAGGAGTTCAAAACCAGCCTGAGCGAGATCCCGTCTCTACTATAAAAATAGAAAGAAATTAATTGGCCAACTAATATATATAGATATAAAAAATTAGCCGGGCATGGCCGGGCGCTGTGGCTCACGCCTGTAATCCTAGCTCTTGGGAGGCCGAGGCGGGCGGATTGCTCAAGGTCAGGAGTTCAAAACCAGCCTGAGCAAGAGCCAGACCCCGTCTCTACTATAAATAGAAAGAAATTAATTGGCCAACTGATATATATATATAAAAAAAAAAATTAGCCAGGCATGGTGGCGCATGCCTGTAGTCCCAGCTACTCGGGAGGCTGAGGCAGAAGGATCACTCAAGCCCAAGAGTTTGAGGTTGCTGTGAGCTAGGCTGATGCCACGGCACTCACTCTAGCCTGGACAACAAAGTGAGACTCTGTCTCCAAAAAAAAAAAAAAAATTAGCCGGGCATGGTGGCTCGTGCCTGTAGTCCCAGCAACTAGGGAGGCTGAGGCAGTAGGATTGCTTAAGCCCAGGAGTTTGAGGTTGCTGTGAGCTAGGCTGACGCCTCGGCACTCACTCTAGCCTAGGCAAGAAAGCGAGACTCTGTCTCAAAAATAAATAAATAAATAAATAAATAAATAAATAAATAAATAAATAAAAAAGTTGCTTGAAGTGATTCTTTTGTTTTCCTAATTTTTAGTCACATTTCCAAAATACGAACATATAAAAAGATATACAAGGCCGGGCGCAGTGGCTCACGCTTGTAATCCTAGCACTCTGGGAGGCCGAGGCGGGCGGATTGCTCAAGGTCAGGAGTTCAAAACCAGCCTGAGCGAGACCCCGTCTCTACTATAAAAATGGAAAGAAATCAATTGGCCAACTAATGTATATATATAAAAAATTAGCCGGGCATGGTGGCTCGTGCCTGTAGTCCCAGCAACTTGGGAGGCTGAGGCAGTAGGATTGCTTGAGCCCAGGAGTTTGAGGTTGCTGTGAGCTAGGCTGACGCCACGGCACTCACTCTAGCCTAGGCAAGAAAGCGAGACTCTGTCTCAAAAAAAAAAAAAAAAAAGATATACAGGCGGGGCACAGTGGCTAATGCCTGTAATCCTAATCCTAGCACTCTGGGATGCTGAGGCGGGTGGATTGCTCGAGGTCAGGAGTTCGAAACTAGCCTAAGCAAGAGCGAGACACCGTCTCTACTATAAATAGAAAGAAATTAATTGGCCAACTAATATATATAGAAAAAATTAGCCAGGCATGGTGGCGCATGCCTGTGGTCCCAGCTACTCGGGAGGTTGAGGCAGGAGGATCGCTTGAGCCCAGGAGTTTGAGGTTGCTGTGAGCTAGGCTGACGCCATGGCACTCACTCTAGCCTGGGCAAAAAGCGAAACTCTGTCTCAAAAAAAAAAAAAAAAAAAAAGGGTATACAATGAGGAATATCACTCGCTCACAGATACCAATTTTCCATGTTCTTTCCCTTTGCATTCTAGGGTAACCTATTACCTTTTTGACTATTTTTTTTTTTTTTTTTTTTTTTTGAGACAGAGTCTCGCTTGTTGACCAGGCTAGAGTGAGTGCCGTGGCGTCAGGCTAGCTCACAGCAACCTCAAACTCCTGGGCTCAAGCAATCCTTCTGCCTCAGCCTCCCGAGTAGCTGGGACTACAGGCATGTGCCACCATGCCCGGCTAATTTTTTTATATATATATATTAGTTGGCCAATTAATTTCTTTCTATTTATAGTAGAGACAGGGTCTTGCTCTTGCTCAGGGTGGTTTCGAACTCCTGACCTTGAGCAATCCGCCCGCCTCAGCCTCCCAGAGTGCTAGGATTACAGGCGTGAGCCACCACGCCCAGCTCCTATTACCTTTTTGGTTATCCATTCAGTATTTAATGTATAGTTAGGATTATTTGTGTGATTATTTTTAACTTTCGGGTTTGCTTTTTTCCTTTTAATTTAACTTTTTAAAACATGTAAAATATATTTCGTTCAAAAGTCAAGGAAAGATGGTCTTGTGAGTCTCCCTGTCCCCACTGTGTTGCTGTCTGCTCTTGGTAGGTCACTATTTCATTATTCTCTGGTGTGCCTTCTCGGAGTACCGTTTTGCAAAAGTTAGTATACATAAACACATAGATAATCAGGGCTCTATTGAAGAAAAAAATGAAGAAAAAATATTAGTAAAAGAAAAAAGAACACTTATATAAGCACATATTTTTCTTGTTTCTTCTCCTTTGCTATCAGAAATATAGCATATTATATTTATATGTACTATTTTGTTCTTTGCATATTTCTCTTTACAGCATATTTTGGTTATACTCCAAGTTAGTACATAGAGCTGTTATTCATTCTTTCGTTTTGGCTGCATTGCACCCCAGTGCTTGGATGTACTGTATTTTCGCATATGCTGTTGCATGTTTGTGATGGTACATCCTCAAGGTATATTTGCGCATGTGTGAGTGCTGGGTCAGAGAGTATATGCCTCAATTTCCTCATCCAGAAAGTGGCCATCATAATACCTACCTCACAGATCATTATGAGAAGTAACTATATTAATATATGTAAAGCTCTTAAAACATGGCTTGACATGTAATGTGCATTGTATGGATATTAACATTTGTTATTTTTCATTAGAGTAAATTAAAATCAACAACTACTGTAGTCTATGCTTTAAAAAAACATTTAAAAACATTCTTAATAAGAGCTTTTTCAGGGGGTGTATTTCTGTATGCACAGAATCTCTTAAAATATGAGTGTATTTAAGTTTGAATTGAGAAGGTCCTTTCCAGGTGTTTCCACAGGCATTCTTCTTTATTATGAGGGTCTTCAAAATTATTTTTAATTTTATTTTATTATTTAATTTTATTTTTTTAAGATAGGGTCTCACTCTGTTGCCCCGGCTAGAGTGCTGTGGCGTCAGCCTAGCTCACAGCAACCTCATACTCCTGGGCTCAAATGATCCTTCTGCTTCAGCCTCCCAAATAGTTGGGACTACCGGCATGCACCACCATGCTTGGCTAATTTTTCTATTTTTTGTGGAAACGTGGGTCTAACTCCTGCTCAGGCTGGTCTCAAACGATCCGCCTGCCTCAGCCTCCCAGAGTGCTAGGATTACAGGCATGAGCCACCGCCCTGAGCCCAAAATTATTTTTTCTTTTTTTTTTTTTTTTTGGGACAGAGTCTCACTTTGTTGTTCCCTGGCTAGAGTGCCGTGCCGTGGTGTCAGCCTAATTCACATCAACCTCAAACTCCTGGGCGCAACTGATCCTCCTGCCTCAGCCTCCTGAGTAGTTGGGACTATAGGCATGCGCCACTATGCGTGGCTAATTTTTTCTATATATATTTTTAATTTGCCAATTTATTTCTTTCTATTTTTAGTAGAGACAGGGTCTCGCTCTTGCTCGGCTGGTTTCGAACTCCCAAACTTTAGCAATCCGCCCGCCTCGGCCTCCCAGAGTGCTAGGATTACAGGCGTGAGCCACCACTCCCGGCCCCAAAATTATTTTTATATTAGATTCATCTATCCTGAAATTTTTCATTATTTATGTATAACATATATCTGTCTGAATGTTTTTAATTTTAAATGCTGTGAGAGGGTAGCTTTCATGGTAGTGTACCTGGTGACCTATCTCAACAACTGTTGAAAATCTAAGTCAGCTTTCTCTTCAGTAAGTTCCACCAAATTCCATTACTACCCCTGTGGCTGGACTTGCAGCTTTCCTGTGACCTCAAATGATAAGCCATTTAGTTCTGTTTCTCAGGGGAGAAAACCATCCGCTAATCAGATTGTAAACTTTTTTCATTGATAGCCTACCAGGTCTGATTTGTTAAAACTTTTTGAGAGAGGATCCTTATGATCAAACATTGCTTAGCTGGAGACATACTGTCCCAATCAAGTCATCTTACGGCTCAGCTTACCACATTTTCTTCTTCCTAGTTTATATCCACATGGCTCCAAAATACAAAAGCATGAAAATGCATACAATAGGGAGTACCACTCTCTCCTCTCTGCCCCATCTACAAGGTCACATTGCCTTTCAAAGGTAACCTGCTAATAGCTTTTTGAGTATACTTCTGGCATTTCTTTGTATAAATACAGTCAAACCCAAAAGAATATTTATATATTTCTCTTTGCTTTTTGAAAATATATTGAAAGCTTTCCATTTCAGTACATAGTTTCTTTGCTCTTTCAGTGACAATATAGCAGTCCATTGTATGAATAGACTTGAAGTTGTTCCTAGTCCTTACTGTGATAGAGACTATCACAGTGAATAACCTTATATTAATATTTATGTCATTGTGCATGTTTCCAAGAATATGTGAAGGATAAATTCCCCATAGTGATCAAAGGATGTGTGCAATTGTAATTTTGATACCTACCATCTAATTGCCTTCCATAGGGTTTATACCAGCTTACACTCCCTCTAGATTTTTTTCAATCTGATAGGTGAACAGTATCTCAACGTGTTTTAAATTGCATTTCTCTTCTTAAGAGTGAGGGTGAGCATCTTTTCTTATCCTTTCGTTTTAAAAAATTACAAAACGCTCCATAAATGTATGTGTCATGATTGCATAGGGGCCATGCTGATCTTTTCTCTATCGTTTCAGTTTTAGTGTATGTGCTGCCAAAGCGAGCACCAATCATTTTTTTTTGTTAAGGGACCGCTTGTGTTTTCATTTCCTTTCCCTAATTTTTTTTTTTTTTTTTTTGAGTCAGAGTCTCACTCTGTTGCCCTGACTAGAGTGCCCTGGTGTCAGCCTTGCTCACAGCAACCTCAAACTCCTGGGCTCAAGCAATCCTACTGACTCAGCCTCCTGAGTAGCTGGGACTATAGGCATGCGCCACCATGCCCGGCTAATTTTTTCTATATATTTTTAGTTGGCCAATTAATTTCTTTCTATTTTTAGTACAGAAGGGGTCTTGCTCAGGCTCATGCTGGTTTTGAACTCCTGACCTTGAGCGATCTGCCCACCTTAGCCTCCCAGAGTGCGAGGATTACAGGCTTGAGCCACCACACCTGGCCTCCTTTCCCTAATTATTATTTGGCTATTATTTTTCTAAATTTCTGGGAGTTCTTAGTAAGATAGAAACATTATACTTTTGTCTTTGAGTCTTTTGAATTTATTTATAGTGTGTTTCGCTGTGTAGGTTTATTTGTTCATGTAGAAAAAAATTTATGAATCTTTTATAGCTTCTGTATTTTAAATGCTTTTGTTAGTTAGAAAGCTCTCCCCCACTCCAAGGTTATAAAAGAATTTGCCGGGCCGGGCGCTGTGGCTCACGCCTGTAATCCTAGCTCTTGGGAGGCCGAGGCGGGCGGATTGCTCAAGGTCAGGAGTTCAAAACCAGCCTGAGCAAGAGCGAGACCCCGTCTCTACTATAAATAGAAAGAAATCAATTGGCCAACGGATATATATATATAAAAAATTAGCCGGGCATGGTGGCGCATGCCTGTAGTCCCAGCTACTCGGGAGGCTGAGGCAGAAGGATCACTCGAGCCCAGGAGTTTGAGGTTGCTGTGAGCTAGGCTGACGCCACGGCACTCACTCTAGCCTGGACAACAAAGCGAGACTCTGTCTCAAAAAAAAAAAAAAAAAAAAGAATTTGCCTATCTTTTCTTTTTTTGAGTTTTTTTTTTTTTTTCGGCGTACTATGGGGGTACAGATTTTAAGGTTTCCATAGATGCCCATTCCCCCCTCTCCCCCAAGTCTGAGTTTCCAGCATGACCATCCCCCAGATGGTGCACATCTCACTCATTATATATGTATATACCCAGCCCCCTCCCCCCTCCCACCTGCCCAATACCCTATTACTGTAGTACCTATGTGTCCACTTAGGTGCTGCTCAGTTAATACCAACTTGCTGGTGAGTATATGTGGTGCTTGTTTTTCCATTCTTGGGAAACTTCACTTAATAGTATGGGTTCCAGCTCTAACCAGGAAAATATAAGATGTGCTATATCACCATTGTTTCTTAGAGCTGAATAGTACTCCATGGTATACATATACCACATTTTATTAATCCATTCTTGGATTGATGGGCACTTGGGCTGTGTCCACAGCCTTGCTATTATGAATTGTGCTGCTATAAACATTCGAGTGCTGGTGTCTTTTTTGTAGAGTGTCATTGGATCTTTTGGGTAGATGCCCAGCAATGGGATTGATGGATCAAAGGGTAGATTCACTTGTATCGCTTTAAGGTATCTCCATATTGCTTTCCACAGAGGTTGAACTAGTTTGCAGTCCCACCAGCGGTGTAGGAGTGTTCCTCTCTCTCCGCATCCACGCCAGCATTTATTGTTCGGAGACTTTTTGATAAAGGCCATTCTCACTGGAGTTAAGTGATATCTCATTGTGGTTTTGATTTGCATTTCCCTGATGATTAGAGATGTTGAGCATTTTTTCATATGGTTGTTGGCCATCCTTCTGTCTTCTTTAGAAATGTTTCTGTTCAAGTCCTTTGCCCACTTTTTAATAGGGTTATTTGATTTTTTCTTGCTGATTTTCATGAGTCCTAAGTATATTCTAGTTATCAGTCCCTTATCGGATGCGTAGGATGCAAAAATTTTCTCCCATTCTGTAGGTTGTATGTTTACTTTCATGACTATTTCTTTGGCTGTGCAGAAGCTTTATAGTTTGATCATGTCCCATTTATTTATTTTTGTTGCTGCTGTGATTGCCTTTGGGGACTTCTTCATAAACTCTTTGCCCAGGCCGATGTCTAGGAGAGTGTTTCCCACTTTTTCCTCTAGAATTCTAATAGTTTCATACCTTAGGTTTAAGTCTGTTATGCAGCGTGAGTTGAATTTTGTGAGAGGTGAAAGGTGTGGGTCCTGTTTTAGCCTTCTACAGGTGGCTATCCAGTTTTCCCAGCACCGTTTATTGAAAAAGGATTCATTTCCCCAGCGTATGTTTTTGTCTGCTTTGTCAAAGATTAGATGGCTATATGAGGATGGTTTTATATCAGGATTCTCACATCTGTTCCACTGGTCAATATTCCTATTTTTGTGCCAATACCATATTGATTTAATTACTACAGCTTTGTAGTATAGTTTGATATCTGGCATATTAATGCCTCCCATTTTGTTTTTGTTGCCTAGAATTGCTTTTGATATTCTGGGTCTTCTTTGGTTCCATATGAAGCGTAAAATTATTTTTTCTATATCTGTGAAGAATGCTGATGGGATTTTAGTAGGTATTGCATTGAATCTGTAGATCAGTTTGGGTAGTATAGACATTTTAATGATGTTGAGTCTGCCGATCCACCAGCATGGTATGGATTTCCATCTGTTTACATCCTCTGCTATTTCCTTACTCAGTGTTTCATAGTTCTCCCTGTACAGGTCTTTTACCTCCTTGGTTAAGTATATTCCTAGGTACTTTAATTTCTTTGTTGCTATTGTGAAGGGAATTGAGTCTTTGATTTGGTTCTCAATTTGATTGTTGTTGGTGTGTACAAATGCCTCTGATTTCTGTGTATTGATCTTGTATCCTAAGACTTTACTAAATTCATTTATCAGTTCCAGGAGTTTCTTGGTTGAATCTTTGGGGTCTTCTAGATATACTATCATATCATCAGCAAACAGTGAAAATTTGATCTCTTCTGCCCCTATTTGAACACCTTTAATTCCATTTTCCTGTCTGATTGCTGTAGCCAGGACTTCCAGCACTATGTTGAACAGAAGTGGAGATAGTGGGCAGCCTTGTCTGGTTCCAGTTCTAATTGGGAATGATTTCAATTTTTCCCCATTCAGTATGATGTTGGCTATGGGTCTGTCATATATGGCTTGTATCATTTTTAGGTATGTCCCTTCTATGCCTATTTTCTTAAGTGTTCATATCATGAAAGGGTGTTGAATTTTGTCAAAAGCCTTTTCTGCATCTATTGAAAGAATCATGTGGTCTTTGTTTTTGCTTCCGTTTATGTGGTGAATTGCATTTATAGATTTACGTATGTTGAACCATCCCTGGGATGAAGCCTACTTGGTCGTGATGGATTGTTTTTTTGATAAGCATCTGGATTCGGTTAGCAAAGATTTTGTTGAAAATTTTTGCATCTATATTCATTAGGGATATTGGTCTGTGGTTTTCTTTTTTTGTTGCATCCTTTCCTGATTTTGGTTTCAAAGTAATATTCGCTTCATAAAAGGTGTCGAGGAGGTTTCCGTTCTTCTCGATGTTGTGGAATAGTTTCTGCAATATAGGTACTAGTTCTTCTTTGTAAGTGTGGTAAAATTCGGGTGTGAAAACATCTGGACCGGGACTTTTCTTTTTAGGGAGATTTTTAACTGCTGTTTCTATTTCATCTCTTGAAATTGGTCTGTTCAGGGAATCTATTTCTTCCTGGTTGAGCCTAGGGAGGCTGTGTGTTTCTAGAAATTTGTCCATTTCCTCCACATTTTCCAGTTTGTGTGCATAAAGACTTTTGTAGTATTCATAAATTATATCTTGTATGTCTTTGGGATCAGTTGTGATATCTCCTTTTTTGTTCCTGATGGAGTTTATTAGAGATTTCTCTTTTCTGCTTTTCATTAGCCTAGCCAATGGCATGTCAATTTTGTTCATTTTTTCAAAGAACCAACTTTATGTTTCATTAATCTCCTGAATAGCCTCCCTGTTTTCAATTTCGTTTAGTTCTGATTTGATCTTGTTGATTTCACTTCTTCTGCTGGGTTTGGGGTTGGTCTGTTCTTCTTTTTCCAGCTCTTTGAGTCGTTTCGTTAGATTGTCTATTTGTGATCTCTTTGTCTTTTGGTTATAGGCATTTATGGAGATAAACTTTCCTCTCAGAACTGCTTTAGCTGTGTCCCAGAGGATTTGATAACTTGTCTCCCCATTGTCATTTAGTTCATAGAATTTTTTTATTTCCATCTTGATTTCTTTATTTATGAAGTAATCATGTAGTAGGAGGTTGTTTAATTTCCACGTTTTTGTGTAGAAATGCGAGTTTCTGTTAGGGTCGATTTCTACTTTTATTCCACTGTGATCCAAGAAGCTACATGGTATGATTTCTATTTTTTTAAATTTCTTGAGGTTTACTTTGTGTCCTAGGATATGGTCAATCTTAGAGAATGTCCCGTGAGCTGATGAGAAGAACGTATATTCAGTGGATTTTGGGTAGAATGTCCTGTAAATGTCAGTCAGACCCAATTGTTCCAGAGTTTTGTTTAAGTCCATTATTTCCTTATTAATTTTCTGTTTGGAGGATCTGTCTCATGCCGTCAGTGGGGTGTTGAAATCTCCGGTGATTATGGAGTTGCTATTAATCCATTTGCTTAGATCCAGTAAGGTTTGCTTTATGAAACTGGGTGCACCTAAGTTGGGTGCATATATATTTAAAATTGTTATCTCTTCTTGTTGAAGTGTGCCCTTCACCATTATATAATGACCCTCTTTGTCTTTCACTACTTTTTTGGTTTAAAAACTCAATCATCTGACATTAGAACTGCCACGCCAGCTTTCTTTTGGCTTCCACTTGCCTGGAATACTGATCTCCACCCTTTTACTTTTAGTCTATATGCATCCTTGCAGGTTATATGTATTTCCTGAAGACAGCATATACTCAGCCTGTATTTTCTTATCTATTTAGCCAGCCTATGTCTCTTGATTGGAGAGTTTAAGCCATTCACATTTATTGAGAGAACTGATGGGTGAGGTAGATTATTGTTCATTCTGTTGGGCTGGATTTTGTTGCTCTGATTTCTCTCTTGAGCCATTGTATTATCTGGCCTTTAATCTTTGGGTTTTGGTTGTTTTTATATTCGTGAGTTTTTATTATGGTGTACCGTGCGTAACACTGTTTTGAGTGCTTCTTGTAGGGCTGGTCTTGTCTTAGTGAATTCTCTGAGAATTTGCTTGTCTGAGAATGTCTTTATTTCTCCGTCATAGATGAAGCTTAGTTTTGCAGGGAATAAGATTCTAGGGTGGGCATTGTTTTGTTTCAGAAGAGTGAGAATGGGGCCCCAGTCTCTCCTTGCTTGTAAAGTCTCATTAGAGAAGTCTGGTGTTATTCCAATTGGCTTTCCCTTGTGTGTCACTTGCTTCTTTCATCTTACAGCTCTTAGAAGGGCTTCTTTAGTTGATATTTTGGTCAGTCTGATGACTGCATGTCGTAATGTCTTCCTTTTGCATTGAATTTCCCAGGGGTCCTCTGAGCTTCTTGAACTTGTATATCGAGATTTTGAGCAAGGCCTGGGAAATTTTCCTCTATTATATCTTCAAATAGCTTGTCCAACCCTTGAGTGTTATCTTCTTCCCCTTCTGGTAACCCTATGACCCTCACATTAGGTTTCTTCACATAATCCCACATCTCTTGTAGGCTTTGCTCTTTTCTCTTGTTTCTCTGCTCTATCTCTGGGATGGTTTTGTTTAGTTGGAGGATGTTATCTTCAATCTCTGAGATTCTTTCTTCTGTTTGATCCACCCTGTTCTTGAGACTTTCCACTGTATTTTGTAGTTCTCTGAATTGATTCTTCATTTCCAGGAGTTCAGTTAAAGTTTTCTTCATTGTGTCTATTTCTTTAGTGAACTTTTGTTCTGGGTCCTGGAGGCTTTTTGTGGTTTCTTTGCATTGGTTATTGAGTTGTTGTTGCAGGTCGGTGAGTGTTGTTATGATCCACATACGAAATTTCTCTTCTGTCATTTTGGTTGCCTGATTTGGGTTGGTGTCCGTTTCTAGGGGGCTGGGGCTCCTCTTTTGAGGTGTGTTTTCCGTTTGGTTCTTCATATTTCCTGAGTTCCTTCGCTGATTTCTTCCCATGTCGATCAGTTGTTGTTTCTTTCCTTTTGGTTGTTGTTTGGGTATTCACACGCCTTGTTTAGTTTCTGAGCCGGTAGGTGTTGTCTGTGGGTGAGATTCGACCACTCCCTGTATAATGAGTCCGTAGGTGCAGTCTAAAGGGTGTGCAGGGTGTCCTCTCTGTCAGTAGGTGGCGCTTGCTTGGAGGAACAGGCTATGCTGTTGTTTTTGTGTCCTGTTATCAGCTGTTGTTCCTGGAGAGGTGCACTCTAGTGCCTCAGGTGGTGGGTGGGGTCCTGGGACTTCCAAGTGTGTCCTTTTCTCCCCCTCAGTGAGGGCTGGTCTGGGAGTGAGTCTGGGCAGAGCTGGGTTTGGTAAGCCTGCCCTCAGGCACCACCAGTGCGGTTAGCAGGGATCAAAGTTCTGTTCTCTGCCTCCAGGAAAAGCTGTCAGGGAGGGGCTGGAATGGCCCAGCTCAGCCAGAAAGTCTTCGTGTGGGGTGGGGATGTCTGAGACCCCCAGTCTGGAGCGGGCCTGGCTTCTTTCCACCGTCCCCAACTCCGCGGCTACTCCTGGGACTCTGCCAGCAGGCCAGACTACACACCACCAGGCCTCCCCAGACTGTGATGCTGGTGGGGAGGTTCCCTGCGCAGGAACGCCATCTGGGCTGGGCGCAAGGCCTCCTTTTGGGAGGAGGCTTGCCTTTTAGGACGCTGATCTGCCCCTGAAGGCACACACAGCTCAGTAGGCTGTTCACGTATATCCCTTCTGTGCCCCGGACAATTCAAGACCTCAGTGCACGGGATTTGGTCTGCAGGTCTGACTTCTGGGTCCCAGAGTTCAAACTGTATCCCCACCAGGGAGAGGAGTGCTGGTCCCAATTTACCCACAGGAAGCCGAACCTGAGTCTATTTCTCTCAGCCTCAGGGTCTGCTCCATTCTCCTGGGTTACCGTGCCAGCAGCACCTGGGAGGGCTGGCGGGTAGGGAGCTCACAGTCTTAGTTCCCCTTTGTCAGCTGTAGGGTCCCAAAAGGGAAGGTCCTGTTCCCTAGAGGTGCCTCCGGCTGGTGGCTGTATTGTCTCTCTGTCTCTCTGGGCAGCTGCGGGTAGGGTCAGGGGAGGGGAGAAGGAGGCAATATGGTGCCTGCCGAGTGGCTGGGGTCTGTGCACACGGTGGTGCCCCGCGTGATTTGGGAGCCTGGTGCCATGTCCGCTACAGGCTCACCGCTGGCTGGCGGCGGCCGTCTCTGGCCTGGTGTCTGCAGGTCTCTCCACCCGCTGAGGAGCCCACAAGCAGTCCCAGATGCAGGTGAGGGGAAACGGCACATCCACCTACCCTTCCCGCTGGTCTCTGGGCTGCTCCGGCGGTCTCAGCTTCCAGTTCTTCTCCGCAGCCTCCTCCCATGGAGTCTCCCAGGGTCTCAGGTACCCGTCCTTCCAGCCCTCGTCCGCTGTAGGCTCGTCTTCTTGCTTCTTTTTTCTAATTTCTGCTAGAATCTGTCTTTTCTGCAGAGACACTTTGTCTGGCAGTGTTTCTCGTCCGCCATCTTGATCCAGCCACCCCTGTCTTTTATTTATATACGTTTTCCTTACCTTTAAATCTTTGATCACTTTAGTATTTGTCTTTGTGCAGTATGGATCCAGTTTTATTTTTTCCCAAATGGTTGCATGCTCTTTCCAGCACCATTCATTAAAATACTCTATTTTCCTGCTTCTGATTTGAGAAGGCAGCTTTGTTATATTGTCAGGTTTTCTTGCTATTATGGCAATTTCAGTAGCTTGCTACCAATTAATTTGACATCCTGTATTGATAGCCCTGTGAATCATTAGTCAGTCTTAACTGTAACGTTTTATCATTTGAAGAGTGTTTTTATATCTGGTAAGGAATGATATAACATTGGGGAGAAGTCAGTGGTTCAGGGGTCACAGGTGAAGCTGCTGTTATCAAGGTTTTCTGTTATCTTTCCTTAGGAACTTTGTGAAAATGATAATGTGAGAACCTTATGAGACTTTAGACAGTTTCAGGAAAGAAACTCAATGGGCTATTTACTTCAGTGTTGTGGTTAAAGAGCAAGTGTTGGTTTAACTGTGACTTTACAGATCTATGAAAAAATACAGGTTTCATTACTATTATCTAGCCCAAGGTAGTAAATGTCCCTGACTGCCTGCATTTTGTCTGTGGACAAGTTATAAATCATAATGTCTTTGTTTTCTTTTCAGTAGGCCAACTTTGTCCATCCAGCATCCACCATCTGCCGCAATTAGCATTCAGCGTCCTGCCCAGTCACGAGATGTAACAACAAGAATCACACTACCATCTCACCCTGCATTAGGGACACCAAAACAGCAGCTTCATACAATGGCTCAGGTAAAATTAGAGGTGAAAAACCACCTTTGTTCTTTGTTGGGTAAAACTACAATAATGCAAAACTTGGCAAGGATGTCACAGTATTAAAGGCAGTGTTTGCTTATAGATGGGATGAAGTGGGAAATGTTCTTGATAACTCTGTGTTGTGGGGTTCCCCCCACAGAAAACTATCTTCAGTACTGGTACACCAGTGGCTGCAGCAACAGTAGCACCTATTTTGGCAACCAACACCATTCCTTCAGCAACCACAGCTGGTAAGTCTGTAACCTTGCTCGTCTTCCTGCTGGAGAAAAGTGAAGTATTAGGGGTCTAATTGACCGGGTTTTTGAGAATCTGTAATGTATGCAGAGAAGCCATTGTTGAAGAATTTCCTTTTTTCGCCATTTCAGGATCTGTGTCACACACGCAAGCTCCCACAAGTACAATTGTTACCATGACAGTGCCCTCCCATTCATCCCATGCTACTGCTGTGACCACCTCAAACATCCCAGTCGGTAAGTGTCATGCAGCCTTCAGACAGAAGTTTACAAGGAATTTTTTAGTCACTCAGACCAGGCCTTCATGTTGACCACTAGTATTGATTTTTTATTGCTGTTCATTTTCAAGGCAATACTGAACGTGACTTTTTTTTTTTTTTTTTTGAGACAGAGTCTCACTCTGTTGGCCAGGCTAGAGTGAGTGTCGTGGCGCCAGCCTAGCTCACAGCAACCTCAAACTCCTGGGCTCAAGCAATCCTTCTGCCTCAGCCTCCCGAGTAGCTGGGACTACAAGCGTGTGCCACCATGCCCGGCTCATTTTTTCTATATATATATATTAGTTGGCCAGTTAATTTCTTTCTATTTATAGTAGAGATGGAGTCTCACTCTTGCTCAGGTTGGTTTCGAACTCCTGAGCTCAAAGGATCCACCCGCCTCGGCCTCCCCGAGAGCTAGTATTACAGGCGTGAGCCACCGTGCCCGGCCCTGAATGTGACTTTTAATATTAGTTATCATATGGATTTGGAAATCACGTTAGGGAATAAAAGAGGAATCTTTGAGCATGCACCACCATGCCTGGCTAATTTTTTCTATATATTTTTAGTTGGCCTATTAATTTCTTTCTATTTATAGTAGAGACAGGGTCTCACTCTTACTCAGGCTAGTTTCAAACTCCTGACCTTGAGCAACCCACCCCCCTCTGCCTCCCAGAGTGCTAGGATTACAGGCGTAGGCCACTATGTCCGGCCCATAGTGTACTTTTAGAAGTATGACTACTTTTTGTTAAGAGGACACACTGACAAACTGAACTTTCAAAAATCTGGTGACCGAGGAGTTTGAGGTTGGTGTGAACTAGGCTGACACTCTAGCCAGACAACTGAATGAGACTGTCTCAAAAAAAAAAAAATTCTGGTTACCAGACATAGAAGTGTGGCTATCCTACCCGCTGGATCCCTTCTTCCCTTCCTACAACACGTGAAATAGACTGGAGGTTCTCAGCCCCCTTAGCAAACTTTGGGGACTCTTTTCTGGAGTAATGGTAGAACCCAGGAATTCCCCACTCCTAGGTGTCCAGGTCATGCCTTAAATAGGTGCTCAGTCCTACAGAAGGCTTTTAGCAGTGAAGGCACTGCTGCTGGGTCTTTCTTGTGTTACTGCTCACTGTTACTTCCCATTGGAAAGACCAAATTTCTGTTATATCCTTGTGAATTTAATTCACTTTTTTGAAAAGAAGTCTGTTTTGTTTATAGGTGTATTGTTTTAACATTAATGAACATTTGTTGGGGAAGTTGGTGGACTGTTCATATTGTCATTTCAAACCACTATCTGGCTCTATCCAGCAGAGTGGTCAGCTGTCTTTAAGTGCTGTCAAGCCAATTCTCTTGCCTTTTACAGTCAGTAACCTCACTACGGTCTTTGTGATGAAAATCAGACCAGTAAAGGGGGGTCATTGTGCCCTCGAAGGACTTTCATGTGTCCTCTTGATTCTCCTCACCCTTTGCTAGAGGTTGGTTCTTATTAATGCTCCTCTGTCTTCCTAAGACATCACTAAACATACCAGGAGACATAAATATGATCATTCTTCAGTTCCATCAGGTTTCTGCTCTGATTTTGTTTGTCTCTTATATACTAACTCAAATATTTCTTTGTTTAATCCTAATAGGATCCCTCTAAAAAGGTATCTCAGTTAAAAAGAGAAACATGATAGAACCTAGACCATTCATTTTCAAGTTGGGGTGTAGGAAATATATTAAATTTGCCTAAGTGGCTTTTTACAAGTTATAATTGGCTTCTAAGGTGAAATTAAATTTTGAATTCAGCCGGTGTCATTAATGTGATTATATTGGGTGAGGGAAAAGAAGCCCAATAATCATAAGTATAAGATTTTTGCTTCTAATTAACATTCATGTCTGATAGAATACCATTCTTGTTCTCTCCATGGCCTGGCCCACACATAACAGTGGCCAAAATTATAGAATTTTGTATATAATTATATAGGTATAGTTTCTTACACCTATAATCCTAGCACTTCAGGAGGCTGACATGTGAGTATTTCTTGAGGTCAGGAGTCTGAAACCAGCCTGAGCAACACAGCAAGATCCCATCTTTACAAAAAACTGAAAAATTAGGAGGTGGGGGTGGTGGCGCACACTGGTAGTCCCAGCTACTTGGAAGGCTGAAGCAGGAGGATCACCTGACTCCAGGAGTTGGAGGCTGCAGTGAACTATTATATGCCCAGACAACAGAGTGAGATCCTGTTTCCTAAATAAATAAAAGAATTATAGATGATCAAATTTAGAAAATAAGGATTATCTGTTGAGATAGCATTATGGTAGACTTTTAATTTCTGTATTATATATTTCCTTTTATAAAATACAGCTAGGCGAGGTGGCTCACACCTGTAATCCTAGCTCTCTGGGAGGCTGAGGCGGGCGGATCACTCGAGGTCAGGAGTTGGAAACCAGCCTGAGCAAGAGACCCCATCTCTACTGAACATGGAAACAAATGAATTGGCCAACTAAAAATATATTAAAAAAAAAAAAATAAGCCAGGCATGGTGGTACATGCCTGTAGTCCCAGCTACTCGGGAGGCTGAGGCAGCAGGATCGCTTGAGCCCAGGAGTTTGAGGTTGCTTTGAGCTAGGCTGACACCACAGCACTCTAGCTCAGGCTACAGAGTGAAACTATGTCTCAAAAAATAATAATAATAATTAAAATAATCTTTCCAACCTCTGGTTAGTTACTCTGACAAATGACAGCTTCATTCCTTTTGGAAGGTGCGGTGGCTCACGTCTGTAATCTTAGCACTCTGGGACACTGAGGCGGGAGGATCGCTTGAGTTCAGGAGTTCGAGACCAGCCTGAGCAAGAGCAAAACCCCGTGTCTACTAAAAATAGAAAGAAATTAATTGGGAAACTAAAAATATATATAGAAAAAATTAGCCGGCATGGTGATGCATGCCTGTAGTCCCAGCTACTCAGGAGGCTGAGGCAGGAGGATTGCTTGAGCCCAGGAGTTTGAGGTTGCTGTGAGCTAGGCTAACGCCACGGCTCTCTAGCCCCGGCAAGAGAGTGAGACTCTGTCTCAAAAAAAAAAAAAAAAGAATGTGTGGCTTTTTTAATTAGGAAAAAAGCAAACATTTAAATTCATAAAGTGTGTGGTAGACTGGGTCTGGTTACCAACCACTGTTAGCTATAAATTTGTAGGTAGTATGTGGTCGGTTGTGTCTGCTTTCCAACCTCTGGTTAGTTACTCTGACAAATGACAGCTTCATTCCTTTTGGAAGCATCATTTTCTCCTACCTTTTATGTGGCTCAGTTAAAAACAAGGCTTAGTTGCTTCCCACTCAACAACCCTCTGCTTGCCCTATTGATGGAAGACCTGTCATGCCAGCTTCTCTATCTTAGCCAATAGATGCCGCCATCAGTGGTCAGGGCATGTCAGCCATCATCCTGTAGAAATGTCTCCAGATGCCTACCCCAGCACCTGGCTAGGCATCACAGTGCATCTGTAGAGCTTACTGTTGGTGTTAAATGCTCTGTACTTTGGGTAATATATTGGCATCATCCTAGTCTCTAGGTTTATGTGCCTGTCACTGGTGGAACTTCTATCTGTGAGATAGTTCCCACAGATGGAAAGTATCCCTCTCTATTTCTGATATTGGTCCCAGCTTTTCTTTCCAAATTCTCAGGCATAGAGTTAATAGACAGCTCTGTAAAGAATGGTAAAGTATGTTCCATTCAGGTATACCTTCTAAACAAAATTTGATTGCATGTTGTAAGGAGTACAAAGTTTGAGCCTCAGATGAATTTGAAAACTGTGGTCATATTGGTTGTGATTTTGCTGAAAAATATATGTAAAATCACAGGACATTTAAAGGACCATGGAAACTTGTAACTGATAATCTAGAGAAGGCTTCCTTACAGATGAGCAAACTGAGACTTGGAAATTAAAATGATATTCTCATTGCTAATTAGCTACATTTTAGAATTGGCTATGGACCTGGAGTAGAATGTAAGGGACTTTGCCATTTTGGGATTCAAAATTTTGTTTTTCTTTTTTTTTTTTTTTTTTTTTTTGAGACAGAGTCTCGCTTTGTTGTCCAGGCTAGAGTGAGTGCCGTGGCGTCAGCCTAGCTCACAGCAACCTCAAACTCCTGGGCTGGAGTGATCCTACTGCCTCAGCCTCCCAGGTAGCTGGGACTACAGGCATGCGCCACCATGCCCGGCTAATTTTTTATATATATATCAGTTGGCCAATTAATTTCTTTCTATTTATAGTAGAGACGGGGTCTCGCTCTTGCTCAGGCTGGTTTTGAACTCCTGACCTTGAGCAATCCGCCCGCCTCGGCCTCCCAAGAGCTAGGATTACAGGCGTGAGCCACAGCGCCCGGCCTCTTTTTTTTTTTTTAAAGCAGTATCTTCTTTTAAAAAAAAAAGATCTCCAAGAAACCAGATTGAAAAGAAAGGGCCTGGTTGCAGATATCTTTAAATGTTAGTGTTGAACCCGGCTTTAACAAATAACAGTAGCGATATATAGCACGGGATGATTGGATTGAAATAATTCATTTGAACCTTATGTAGTCATCTTCCATTTTTTATTTCGATTGAAAGTAAAATTCCAGGTTTATTTTAACTGTTTGAATTCATAAGATTGCTGCTAGCCAGGAACATCCTGACATTCCAGTAAAAGTATATGAGTGCTCACATAATTCGATTTTACTGTTTGTAGCTAAGGTGGTGCCTCAGCAAATCACACACACTTCTCCTCGGATCCAGCCTGATTATCCTGCAGAGCGGAGCAGCCTGATTCCCATTCCAGGACATCGGGCCTCTCCAAATCCTGTGGCCATGGAAACCCGAAGTGACAATAGGTAGGAGGCAATTTGTCAGTTACTCTGCCCCATTGTGTTATTAATTTGTTCAATTTTTCAATAAAACAAATGTCCCAAAAATATGGCATATATTTATTATATGTATTTTCAGATTTTCCCCTGAAAATAACACATTGCATAATTTCTTTTCTGTTATGAGAATGTATTTTTATTAAGCCATTCTTGTGATGAATGTTCTCCTCATATCCATTTTTTCATTTTGTGTGTAATTTTGAGGGGCATTTTGAGAGTAAGGTTTGCAGCATTGTTACCCTTTATACATAAGTATCTCCATTTCTAAATCCTAAGAACAAAGACATTCTTTTAACTACGGTACAGATATCTGAAACGATTCTTTTTTTTTTTTTTTGAGACAGAGTCTCGATTGTTGACCAGGCTAGAGTGAGTGCCATGGCATCAGCCTGGCTCACAGCAACCTCAAACTCCTGGGCTCAAGCAATCCTTCTGCCTCAGCCTCCCGAGTAGCTGGGACTACAGGCATGCGCCACCATGCCTGGCTAATTTTCTATATATATTAGTTGGCCAATTAATTTCTTTCTGTTTATAGTAGAGACGGGGTCTCGCTCTTGCTCAGGCTGGTTTCAAACTCCTGACCTCGAGTGATCCGCCCGCCTCAGCCTCCCAGAGTGCTAGGATTACAGGTGTGAGCCACTTCGCCCAGCTGAAACGATTCTTTAGCTTTCCATTTTCTTTCATACAATGGCCTTTCAAAGAGTATAGATTGGACAGCTGTTTTGGAAAATATCCATCAATTTGGTTTTGTCACATTGTTTCCTCGTAGTTAGTTTCAGGTTATACATTTTTAGAGGCACTACTGCTTAAGTGATACGTTCTTCTCACTGTTACATCAGAGAGCTTATGTTGTCTTCTTGTCCCATTATTGCTTTATGTTACCAATTACTTGATGAAGGTGAAGTTTGTCATTTTTTCCATTGTAAAAGCATTGTAAACAAGTAATCTATATGGAAATACTTTGAGACTATAAATATCCTGTTCCCCAATAAACATTCACTTAATAGTTTTAGCATCTGTTGATAATTCTTGGCTGAATCAATTTTTCTTTTTTTGAGACAGAGTCTCACTTTGTTGCCCACGCTAGAGTGAGTGTCCTGGCATCAGCCTAGCTCACAGCAACCTCAAACTCATGGGCTCAAGCAATCCTGCTGCCTCAGCCTCCCGAGTAGCTGGGACTACAGGCATGCGCCACCATGCCCGGCTAATTTTTTCTATATATATTAGTTGCCCAATTAATTTCTTTCTATTTATAGTAGAGACGGGATCTCTCTCTTGCTCAGGCTGATTTTGAACTCCTGACCTCGAGCAATCTGCCCGCCTCTGCCTCCCAGAGTGCTAGGATTATAAGCGTGAGCCACCAGGCCCGGCCTGAATCAATTATTAATATAGTTGCAAAATAGTGACTTTTTCTATTATTTCCTCTACATTTATTAGTTGACATTCTGATGTGAAGAGACTTTCTTTTTCCACCCCATTTCTTTCTTTCTTTCTTTCTTTCTTTCTTTCTTTCTTTCTTTCTTTCTTTCTTTCTTTCTTTCTTTCTTTCTTTCTTTCTTTCTCCCTCTCCCTCTCCCTCTCCCTCTCCCTCTCCCTCTCCCTCTCCCTCTCCCTCTCCCTCTCCCTCTCCCTCTCCCTCTCCCTCTCCCTCTCCCTCTCCCTCTCCCTCTCCCTCTCCCTCTCCCTCTCCCTCTCCCTCTCCCTCTCCCTCTCCCTCTCCCTCTCCCTCTCCCTCTCCCTCTCCCTCTCCCTCTCCCTCTCCCTCCATTCCCTTCCCTTCTCTCTTCCCTTCCCTTCTCTCTTCCCTTCCCTTCTCTCTTCCCTTCCCTTCTCTCTTCCCTTCCCTTCTCTCTTCCCTTCTCTCTCCTCTCCTCTCCTCTCCTCTCCTCTCCTCTCCTCTCCTCTCCTCTCCTCTCCTCTCCTCTCCTCTCCTCTCCTCTCCTCTCCTCTCCTCTCCTCCTCTCCTCCTCTCCTCCTCTCCTCCTCTCCTCCTCTCCTCCTCTCCTCCTCTCCTCCTCTCCTCTTTTTTCTTATTTTTTTGAGACAGAGTTTTGCTTTGTTGCCCAGACTTGAGTGAGTGCCATGGCAGCAGCCTAGCTCACAGCAGCCTCAAACTCCTGGGCTCAAGCAATCCTCCTGCCTCAGCCTCTTGAGTGGCTGGGAATACAGGCATGCGCCACCATGCCTGGCTAATTTTTTTTCCATATATATTAGTTGGCCAATTAATTTCTTTCTATTTATTGTAGAAATGGGGCGCTCTTGCTCAGGCTGGTTTCGAACTCCTGACCTCGAGCAATCCACCCGCCTTGGCCTCCCAGAGTGCTAGGATTACAGGCATGAGCCACTTCGCCCAGCCTTTAGGTTCCTCTTGAACTTTGTTTGAGCCCTGAAATCTGCTGTTTCTCCAAGGAGCCCTTTCATTGTTCACAAACCAAGATCTATACATTGGCTGTGCTTTTTGCTACAGAATGTCATTCTAGGCCCTTTCAGCAGGTGGAGGTAGGAGATATATAACAGTATTAAACATTTAAGTACATGCTGATCCTATAGTTCATCCCCTCACTTCCCCCATTCCATATTTTTATCTGCCTCTCCCATAGTGAGAACCCTGTACAGAATATACATGGTAATTTCAAAATTAGATGATTTTTAAATGTTCTGATTTGATATTTAGTGTGTATAAGAATGCTTACAGATTTTAATTTATTGATCTTTGTCCCTTCACCTTGTTGAATATTCCTATTAGTTCTAAACATATATAGATTGTTTTAATAAATAAATATGTAGATATTTGTTTTTTCTTTGAATAAAGACAATTTTGAGGGGAGATAAGAGGGTATTTACATTTGTTTTTTTATACTATTTTTTTGTTTTGTTCTGTGTTGGCTAGGGCTTCTGATACAATGTTAGTAGAGCAGAGATAGTGAGCCTTCTTGTCTTATTCCTGACCTGAATGGGATTCTGAAATTTCATTACAGATTTTGATAGATACCAGTTTCTATTTGAGGAACAAAATTTCTTTCTTTGTGCTTAGGCATTTATGCCATGAATAAGTATTGATTTATCTTTTTTGACATTTCAAGTGATTGTTCTTTTTGATTTTTTAAGATCTAAAAACATTAATAGAAATTCCTTTGTTGAATCATTCCTATCTTCCTGTGATATTTAATTTTATATGGTAATTAATTCATTTTTATTTACGAATTTTTTCTCATTATAGAGAGTGAGATTTGTTTATAATCTTTTCTCATACTCTCCTTGTGCAATTTTAGTATCAAGGCTATATCAGGCCAGGCGCGGTGGTTCACGCCTGTAATCCTAGCACTCTGGGAGGCTGAGGTGGGTGGATTGCTCGAGGTCAGGAGTTCGAAACCAGCCTGAGCAAGAGCGAGACCCCATCTCTACTCTAAATAGAAAGGAATTAATTGGCCAACTAATATATATAGAAAAAATTAGCCGGGCATGGTGGCACTTGCCTGTAGTGCCAGCTACTCGGGAGACTGAGGTTGCTGTGAGCTAGGCTGGTGCCAGGGCACTAACTCTAGCCTGGGCAACAAAGCGAGACTCTGTTGCAAAAAAAAACGCTATATCAACCTCAAAAAGTAAGTCGGGAGCCAGGTGCAATGGCGCATGCCTGTAGTCCCAAGTACTCAGGAGACTGAAGTGGGAGGATAGCTTAAACCCAGGAGTTTGAGGCTGTGTGTGCCATGATTCCACCTATGATTAGCCATTGCACTCCAGCCTGGTCAACATAGTAAAACAACATCTCTAAAAAAACTAAAAGTTAAACAAAGGTGGATCTCATTCCTTTTTTTTTGTCTCCGAGTCAGTTTGTGTGGGGTTGGGATTATGTGTTTTATATATGTTTGATTAAATTGACCAGTAAAAACAATCTGAGTTTAATGTATTTTTTTTTTTTTTTTGAGACAGGGTCTCGCTTTGTTGCCCAGGCTAGAGTGAGTGCTGTGGCATCAGCCTAGCTCACAGCAACCTCAAACTCTTGGGCTCAAGCGATCCTCCTGCCTCAGCCTCCTGAGTAGCTGGGACTACAGGCATGTGCCACCATGCCCGGGTAATTTTTTGTATATATATTAGTTGGCCAATTAATTTCTTTCTATTTACAGCAGAGACGGGGTCTCAGTCTTGCTCAGGCTGGTCTTGAACTCCTGACCTCGGCAATCCGCCCACCTCAGCCTCCCAGAGTGCTAGGATTACAGGTGTGAGCCACCATGCCCAGCCTGAGTTTAATGTATTTCAAGTAGGACTTAGTGGAAAAGACTTTGGAATATTGAGTTTTTGTCAGTCATTTTTTTTTTTTTTTTTTTTTTTACTTTTCATGGTAACCATTGTTTGTGCTTTTAATGCTGTCTTCTGTTTTAATTCACATTCAAAAAACATGGAACGCTTCACAAATTTGCGTTTCTTCCTTGCTCAGGGGCCATGCTAATCTTCTCTGTATCGTTCCAATTTTAGTATATGTGCTGCCGAAGCGAGCACTGTCAGTCATTTTTGGTAATTGTTATTCTCAAAAGTTACCCATAAGCCAGGCACTGTGTCTTATGCCTGTAATTCTAGCGCTTTGGAAGGCCAAGACAGGAGGATTGGTTGAAGCCAGGAGTTCAAGACAAGCCTAGGCAACATAGCAAGACCCGATCTCTACGAAAAGTGAAAACTTAGCTGAGTGTGGTGGCACATGCCCGTATTCCCAGCTACTTGGGAAGCTGAGGCAGGAGGAAGGAGGATTGCTTGATCCCAGGAATTTGAGTATTACTGTATGCCTGTCTGGGCAACAGAGCAAGACTTTGTCTCTACAGAAAAAAGAATCAGCTATAAAATATTATCTGTTTTTACATTTATTGATACAGGTACATTATCCACTTATTTTTTTTTAAATTTTACACTTTCTCAGTCTGTGTTCTGTGATGTAGTAGTTTTTTGGGGACCCAATTTGGGAGAAACTGGTTTGGCAGTTATGAAAGGTATGAAGAGGATCCTGCGGATAGGATCATATCAAGGGGTAAAGAGGATAATAACCACTTTGTTTGCTAACACTTGTTTTCTATTTCTAGACCATCTGTTCCTGTTCAATTCCAATACTTTTTGCCAACTTACCCCCCTTCTGCATACCCACTGGCGGCACATACCTACACCCCAATCACCAGTTCTGTGTCCACTATTCGACAATATCCAGGTATGAGCCCTGCTTTTAAGATGACTTTTCACGTTTTAATTTTTGGCAGCAATGAGATAAAAATTGATCAGAGAGTATTTCTAGTATGGGATTTGATTACTCTAGATTCAGATTCAGGTAAGGCTAAAATGTGAAGCTTTAAAGTCTCTCATCACCATCTTTGTGATCTATAAGAAGTTGTTACTCGGGAAGGGCAAGGGCAATACACTTAACTTTAACATTTGTACTCCCACAATATGCTGGGGAAAAAGAAAAGAATTAAAAATGGGGAAAAAAAAAAGAAGTTACTACTTATTTGTGATATTTGCATAGTTTTATCCCATCTTGTGGATGATCATGTTAACAATTTTTGCTACCTCTTGAAGCAATAGTGGTTACAATGAATAAAGCTGTAGTTTTTGGGGATTTACATTGTGTTATTTTAATCCATTTGGGCTCAGCTATCACTAACCTGGCTTGTAAATAGTGTTCTTTTTGCTAATCCAGGAAAAACAATCCTCAAACCTCAGATTTTGTGTATTCTTTTCCTGTAGGACCCTTTGGTCACTCTGGGCATCAGAAAGCCTTATTGCCCAAATTGTGGACATTGCCCTCCTCCCACATGGTACAGTACAGCAGCCAGAGCCATGTGGCTGTCAAGCACTTGAAGTGGGCTAGTGTAAATGAAAAGCTGAATTTCTAATTTTGTTTAATTAAAATTTGAGAAATTTCAAATATGTTTGGAACAATTTAGAGATTTAAAACTACTTTTTCAATTGTATGCTTTATGGAATCAAAATACAGATTAAGAATTTTTGATAAAACTTAAGTATTTGAATTGAGATGTACTTTAAGAGTAAAATACACCCTAGATTTTGAAGATATAGAAAAGAGAATGTAAAATATCTTATTAATAATTTTTGTAGTGATTACATATTGATAATTTGGATATATTAGATTAAATGAAATATATCATCAAAATTAATTTGACCTGTTAGTGTTTCTTTTTAATGTAGCTACTGGAAAATTTAAAGCCACATGTGTGACTTTGTATTTCATTGTACTGGTCTAAAATTTCAAATATTATAAGATATTTAAATAGCTCTGGAAACAGGTTCTTCCATCTCTGGATTGTTTTGATGGTTGAAGGGGGGGGAAAGTCTCTTGTGTTTGTTTTCTTTCCAAAAGTAGTGAGGAATCCCTTCTTTTTTGTTGCATTTTGTGAATGCTTTTATTTTCATTCTTTTTGTTCGGTTGATTTGTTTTAATATTCACAGTAGATGGAGTATTTGCTTTGTAGGAAAAAAGACACTTGTTCACTTTTTACGGTGGATATATGCCATTTGAAATTCATACCTGCTGTATTACTTATTTAGTACAGTTGCCTGGCTAATATTTGGAATTTAATAGATGATTGCTTTTTTTTTATCATTTTAATTGTATTTCTAGTAATCTCCAGAAAGACCACATCATACTGGTAGAAAGTAAAAGGAAAAAAACAATCCCTAGTATATAAAGTTTCCATGTTTGTTTGTGTTTTTTTAACTGATTTAGATCTTATACAGTGGAAAACTTACATTTTCCTTTTAGTGTTTTTCTACTTTCATGGACTGTGTCTAATGACAGCTAACCTTTTTGTAGTTACCTTTTATATTATTTTTAGTTTCAGCTCAAGCTCCAAACTCTGCCATCACAGCCCAGACTGGTGTTGGGGTAGCATCTACGGTCCACTTAAACCCCATGCAGCTGATGACAGTAGATGCATCACATGCTCGACATATCCAAGGGATTCAGCCAGCACCCATCAGTACACAGGGCATCCAGCCGGCCCCCATTGGGACACCAGGGATACAACCTGCACCAATTGGCACACAGGGGATTCATTCGGCAACCCCAATCAACACACAGGGGCTTCAGCCTGCACCAATGGGTACTCAGCAGCCACAGCCTGAAGGAAAGACTTCAGGTAATTTTAACTTTTTACATGGAAGAGGGTATGGGGAAAGAAATACATCTGGGTTTTAAGTCTGGCTCTACCACTGGCTTTGTGTTCTGAGATAATTTCTCTAGACCTTACTTTCCTCTTTGTAATATGAGTTGCCTAGAACTTACCTTCTAGGTGTCATTGTAAACATAAGAAATAATTTTCATAGACAGCTTAATAAGCATTTGTACATGGTGAGAGCTTTTTCTTTTTATAAAAAGTTCTTAGTTGAGAGAGTAAATTCACTGTATAAGTAGTATTTTCATCATTTTAAGGTTTTCTTCAGAGGTGTATATAAAGCTATATAATCTCACACTAATATTAGCTAATATCGGTGCTTAAAAAGAAATATCAATACTAACGGAATAGGCATTTTGAAAAATGGAATAAATCACAGTGCTTGGAATATTAATTAGCTATTTCTCTGATGTAGTTAAAGAAATAGCTGTTTCTCAGCCAGGGTACTGATTTTAAAGGTTATCTTTTGCATTAACTATAGCATGAAGAGATCAACTAGGAACTGATCATTTTAATGGCCCTGTAGATCTATTTTTTTGAGAGAGAGGGAGGGAGTATCACTCTGATGCCCGGCTAGAGTGCCATGGCATCAACCTAGCTCACAGCAACCTCAAACTCCTGGGGCTCAAGCAATTCTACTGCCTCAGCCTCCTGAGTAGCTGGGACTACAGGCATAGTGCCACCATGCCCAGGTAATTTTTTCTATACATATTTTTAGTTGTCCAGCTAATTTATTTCTATTTTTTTTAGTAGAGACAGGGTCTCGCTCTTGCTCAGGCTGGCCTCGAACTCATGAGCTCAAATGATCCTCCTGCCTGGGCCTTCTAGAGTGCTTAGGATTACAGGCGTGAGCCACCACACCCAGCCATAGATCTTGAATTTAGCTATTTTTTTTATTGATTTTTTAATGTTTATTTTTTTCTCCTTTTTTTTAAATCTTAGCGTATTATGGGGGTACAAGTGTTAAGGTTACATATATTGCCCATGCCCCCCTCCCCCCTCAAGCAAGAGCTTCAAGCGTGTCCATCCCCCAAATGTTGCACATCTTACTCGTTGTGGTTGTATATACCTATCCCCTCCTCCCCCTCCCACCCTCATGACACCCGATAAATGTTACTCCTATATGTCCACCTAGGTGTTGATCCGTTAATACCAATTTGCTGGTGAGTACATGTGGTGTTTGTTTTTCCATTCTTGGGATAATTCACTTGGTAGAATGGGTTCCAGCTATATCTTGGAATATACAAGAGGTGCTATATCACCATTGTTTCTTAAAGCTGAGTAGTACTCCATGGTATACATATACCACATTTATTAATCCACTGATGAATTGATGGGCACTTGGGTTGTTTCCACAGCTTTGCAATTGTGAATTTAACTATTTAATCAAAATCTCTCAGACTTTTCATCATTGACTGCCACAGAGGTGCAATTTACCCATAGTGAGCCACCTAAAAGGATGATGTGCCTGTATCTTTAAGAGCACCTGCTAGAAAACTCATCACATTAGGTTAACTCATGAAATTGTCCTTTTTGTAGGTCAAAAACTTTCAGATATGGGTAGTTTCTGATTATGATCTCATGCTCACCAGTATTTTGATGCTAACTTTAATTATATATTTAAAATATCTATTGGCTGAGTGTCTTCCTAAAGATAGACCAGGGATGGTACCATTATTAGGGGCTGAGGAAGATTGGTATTTTACAAAAACTGTGTGAGCACATTTTTTGAAGTATACTTTTGAGCTGCTATCAAGCCTATAGATCATGTTTTCTATTTGTAGCTCCTCCTTTTATTAGCCTTTCCTGACTCAGTTCTCTCATCTCTAAAATGAATATAATACTGAATGTAAGGTTTATAAGAGTGAAAAATGTAAAGTAGAATGAGATAGTGCACTAGCTACTTTATGTACTTGGTGTATCTTATCTCATTTATTAGTAACTGTTATTACACAGCAAAGATAAAATAATGGTATTGATGATGCACCAGTAGACTCTGTAACTTCTCCATCTTTGGCAACCACTTTGCCATCTGGTTTTAGGCAGATAAACATGTTCCTGTCCCTTATATTCTTTTTTTTTTTTTTTTTTTTTTTTAAAAACCTTGGTCACTCTTTGATGTCCCTTATATTCTTAAAGTTGGACAGGTAAAAGTAAAACATGGATATCTAATGTTGGTGGTCTCATTATTTTTATTTATGGCTTATGAGATATTTTGTTTCTTCTCTTTCCCTCTCTTCATTGTTCTTTCCTGTTGCTTCTCTTTCCTCCAGCAGTGGTGTTGGCAGATGGAGCCACAATTGTAGCCAATCCTATTAGCAGTCCATTCAGTGCTGCTCCAGCAGCAACAACCGTGGTGCAGACCCACAGCCAGAGTGCTAGCACCAATGCTCCTGCTCAGGGTTCATCACCCCGGCCAAGCATACTGCGGAAGAAACCTGCCACAGATGGGTGAGTAGACTCCATACTGCCAAATGACACCTAGTTGTGGTTGTAATTGGTGTAAATGATAGGAACTCATATCCAATGCTGGTAGCAAACTAATCTCTCATTTTCTGTGGTATTTTTTAATTTCTTCCAAAACAACTTGACCACAGGGCATTCAGTAGAGCCATGCCCAGCTCAGATTATGGGTTATTAGGAATCCTTGAGTCAGTGGGGTGTCAGTTTCTGAGCATCTGTCTCATACTGCTCTAGTTCTCTCCAGTTCAGGAAGTTCAATCTTAGAAACCTTAAAGTAACTTATAATTTACCCATCAGGCTTGTCTAGGTAGTTACATGAACTGATGCCATTTTTTCCCCCCATTATTAAGCATGAATCATTGCTAAGGGCAATTTTCAAAGTGTACTAAGACTCACATTTATTAGTGGGTAGTGTTTTGTGTTGCCATGTAAGCCTCTCAGTCCATGGATCATAGGCAGGAATGTTTTGTGCTACAGTGTTAAACTTAAAGTTTCTGAAGGTGGGTGATGAGCAGTCACATTACAGAGAGCAGTTTCTGTGGCTCAGCTGAACTGATAGTATCAATAGCACAACATTAAAGCATAGTGCTGACTTAAATTGCACTTGGGTTGATACAGGGTTTTCGCACAGAGCTTTGCACAGACTGGAGTCTCTATCTTTGCTTATTATGAAATGAGACCTTCTTTAAAGGATAAAGTAAGTAACCTCTTTAATAAAAATGTAAGGTAAAACTTGTGGTTAAGATGGCAGATTGGAATGAGGGGGTCCAAGAAGAGAGGCTAGAAGCAGCCTGCATATACCATTCTCATACAGAGGATTCAAGGTTGCAAGAGGCTCTCCACCTTCAGATCACTCATCTAAGAGAAAGCATCATGTTTAAAAGAGAGGTGACAGGAGGCACCCAAAGGGAAGGGAAGGAAGAGAGGGCACCTGCTCTGCCATTTGGAGGCGCACAGGGAAGATGAGTACACACATGGGGAAGGCACAGAGGGGAGAATCCTGGGGCTCCACACTCCCCCAGTGATCATTGCTGTTCACCTGCAGGAGGGACTTTCCACTGCAGAAGGTCAAAGGACTGACATAGGGAGGTATCTGGTGACTGTGCAGAGCCATTTGTGACCCACTGGCTCACAAATCCTGGGTGCTATGGCTGGCACCATCTTATAACCCTAGACCCAAGCACCATCTCTACCAAGGGTCAGATTTATTGCTGCTACCTCCCCATTGCCCCTGCCAGTTCATGGTAGGGGGTGGGAACAGGGAGGCTGGGCATTCTTATGAATCCCGTGGGCAGGTGCCACACAACCTCATTGCAGCACAGGGACGTGGCCATCCAATAGTTGCCACAGCCCGTCCGCATGGACAGGGCTGGGCTCAGACAAGCACCCAGCCAATGAATAGTAGAGCCAGAGGATCCAAATAGGGCAGCTCTCCAGCTGAGTGAGCTGACAGTCACCACTGCCTGAGGATTGGGGTGGAGCTGCACTCAGTCTGGAGCTCCATTGAGAAACACGGCACCAGAGGAGCAGAACGGGGCAGCTCTCAAGCCATAGAGTTGGGTGGGGCTATGCTCAGGACAAAAGGGCCAAGAAATGCCATTGCCTGCATGTCTAACCCAGACAACTCTCAAGCTGACAGTCACTGCTGCCTGTAGGATGGTATACAACTGACAAATGCTGTCATCTGTGGATCTGAATGGGCAGCCCTCAGACTGGTACAGGCCATCAGTTGCCACTGCCAGAGACTGTGAGTGGGGCTACACTCAAGCCACAAGGAGCAACAATTGCCATCACCTGTGGATCTGTGTGGGGCAGCTCTCAAGCCATCATGAGCAGACAGTTGCCACCACCCACAGGCATGAGCGGGACTGCGCTCAAGCTGGTGTGGACTGACAAATGCGACAGCCTGCAGATTTGAATAAAGCAGCCCTCAAGCTGGTTTGGGCTGACAGTTGCCGCTGCTGACAGAACTAGGTGGGGCATTCATTCACTCTGCAAAGCCGAGACCACCAGTGACAACCAGGGAGGAGATGCAGGAGAGCAACAGCATTAAACACTCACATTACATCCACCTATCTTGGGCAAGGTCAAGTCTCCAGAGTAGGACACAAATGTGCCATCCAGGGACCACTCCTTGTTTGCACTAAGTAGGAGAGTTCCCAGCAGAAGAGAACAGGTGGGCTACAAGCTTACCTGTCATGAGCCTGTCTGAAAGAAGAGATTTCAGATGAGAAAGAACCAGAATGACAACTCTAGCAACATGAAAAAACAAGCTGTTTCAACAACCCTAAAGGATCACAATAGGTCTCCAGTAATGGACCCTAACATACAGGAAATTGTTGAAATGTCAGAAATAGAATTCAGAATATGAATGACAAGTAAGATGAATGGAATTATAGAGAAAGTTGAAAACCAACGCAAGCCAAAAAAATGTTTCAGGACATAAAATTAAAAAAAGAAAAACTTGCTAAAGAGATAGACAGTATAAAAAAACATATAACAGGACTTAAAGAAACAAAAGAGTCATTTAGGGAATTTAAAAATATAGCAGAAAGCCTCAACAACAGGCTAGACCAAGCAGAAGAATTTCAGAGCCTCCCCTTTTTTGCACCCTTCCTTTTGCTGCAACAGTGGATTCACGGCCAAGTTTTATCAGACCTACAAAGAAGAACTGGTATGAATACTACAGAAATTATTCTATAGCATCGAGAAGGAGGGAATCTTCCCTAACTCATTCTATGAAGCCAGTATCACCTTGACACCAAAGCCAGGAAAGGACACAACAAAAAAGAAAACAACAGACCAATATCCCTTATGAACATAGATCCACCATAAGTCTTAAACAAAATACTAGCAAGCCAAATTCAGCAGTACATCAAAAAGATAATTCATGATCAAGTTCGTTTCATCCCAGGGACGCAAGGATGGATTAACATATGCAAATCAACAAATGTGATTCACCACATAAGCAGAACTAAAAACAAAGAACATATAATCATCTCAATAGATGCAGAAAAGCATTCAGTAAAATCTTCCACACTTTCATGATAAACCATGAACTAACTAGTCATAGAAGGAAGGAACATACGTTGAAATTATAAAAGCCATTTTTTTGTTTTGTTTTGTTTTGAAACAGAGTCTTACTCTGTTTCCTGGACTAGAGTGCTGTGGCATCAGCCTAGCTCACAGCAATCTCAAACTCCTGGGCTCAAGCAATCCTCCTGCTTCAGCCTCCTGAGTAGCTGGGGCTCAATTCAACTAAAGGTTTCATCAGATTTTTTTCTTTTTTTTTTTATTCAGTTTCTTGTGACAAGATTATTGGTGATTTAGTTGTTTACCAGCAGATAGATAATGTCTGATGGTCACCCTTTTTGATATGTTAGTAGCTGCAATGATCAATACCTGGGTCCATTGATGATTAGTTTTGGGAAACTGCTGTATCCTGGTTCCAGCCATTTTCTCTCAAACCCATTCTCATTTGGCATTTGTTCCTACCACTCTACCAAAACTAAATACGTCAAGATTAACTTCTACATTATTAGCCCGATGGGTAATTCTCATGCAGAGCCTTAAAGAGCCTCTCTATTGCATGACACAGTTGATCTATAACTCTTCCTTCATAAACTTTTTTTTTTTTTTTTTTGAGACAGAATCTCGCTTTGTTGCCCAGGCTAGAGTGAGTGCCATGGCGTCAGCCTAGCTCACAGCAACCTCAGTCTCCTGAGCTCAAGCGATCCTACTGCCTCAGCCACCCGAGTAGCTGGGACTACAGGCATGTACCACCATGCCCGGCTAGTTTTTTCTATATATATTAGTTGGCCAATTAATTTCTTTATAGTAAAGACGGGGTCTCGCTCTTGCTCAGGCTGGTTTCGAACTCCTCACCTCGAGCAATCCACCCGCCTCGGCCTCCCAGAGTGCTGGGATTACAGGCGTGAGCCACCGCGCCCGGCCCCTTCATAAACTTTTTTCACTTGACTTCCAGGAACTTGCTCAGATTTATATAAATACATAGGCATAAAGGCAGGTACGGGCCAGGCACGGTGGCTCACGCCTGTAATCCTAGCACTCTGGGAGGCCGAGGCGGGAGGATTGCTTGAGCTCAGGAGTTCGAGACCAGCCTGAGCAAGAACGAGATCCCGTCTCTACTAAAAATAGAAAGAAAATTAGCCAAACAACTAAAAATAGAAAAAATTAGCTGGGCATAGTGGCGTGTGCCTCTAATCCCAGCTACTCGGGAGGCTGAGGCAGGAGGATTGCTTGAGCCCAGGAGTTTGAGGTTGGTGTGAGCTAGGCTGACGCCACGGCCCTCTAGCCTGGGCTACAGAGTGAGACTCTGTCTCAAAAAAAAAAAATAGTCACGGTGGTTGCTTCCTGGAGAGAAACTGGCAGGAAGCAGGCAATGATGGGGAAGGGACCTGCTGTATTTTGTTAAAAGCCTTGTAGTACTATTTGGCCTTTTGAAAACGTGCCTATGTTATTTGCTAAAATAAAATCCATTTAAAAAATACATGGTCAATGTAGTGCTTTTGTTTTGCCACAAGTATGCCTAGCAAATACATATCTTATATTTCTTATCCTTTAATGTCTTTAGACTGCTATTTTCCAGGTTTATCTCTTATCTCTTTCAGAATGGCAGTTCGGAAAACCCTCATTCCTCCTCAGCCTCCTGATGTGGCTAGTCCTCGAGTGGAGAGCTCTATGCGGAGTGGGTCTGGGTCACCTAGGCCTGCAGGGTAAGCACCTAAGTGTTCTTATTACTCTTGTTTTTAATTACACATCATGGCGGGAGGGAAGAGTCTAATAAGTGTGTATCTTTTTAGTGTATTTTCCACCTAAACAACCTGCACACATTTCTCAACCTTTCTGATCCCTATTTGCCTCATTGATGAAGTGGGCACAGTTTTAACATCTACTTCATAGGCTTCTTGTGTATTTAAATGAAATGATGCATTTGGGGCAGGTGCAGTGGCTCACGCCTGTAATCCTAGCACTCTGGGAGGCCGAGGCGGGAGGATTGCTCAAGGTCAGGAGTTCAAAACCAGCCTGAGCAAGAGCGAGACCCCGTCTCTACTATAAATAGAAAAAAATTAATTGGCCAACTAATATATATAGAAAAAATTAGCCAGGCATGGTGGCGCATGCCTGTAATCCCAGCTACTTGGGAGGCTGAGGCAGCAGGATTGCTTGAGCCCATGAGTTTGAGGTTGCTGTGAGCCAGGCTGATGCCACGGCACTCACTCTAGCCTGGGCAACAAAACAAGACTGTCTCAAAAAGAAAAAAAAATAAAAAATAAATAAATGAAATGATGCATTTAAAGGACTTAGAACAGAGCCTGCCTTACAGCAAACACCCAATTGTTACAGCTTATCAAAATGGTTTCATGACAGTAGTTCATTTGTGCTTTTTATTTGTTATCTTCTTGATTTCAAAGGTAATATTATATTGGAAAATGTAGAGAATATAAAAATGTTTAAAGTAAAAAGTAAAAATCTTTGTCTACTTCCAAACTAACCTTGCCGATCCTACTTCCCAGAATGATCAGAATGATATTGATTGGTAACACTTCTGACAAGAATCTTTCCACTTTCTTTTTCTATATACGCAATAGATATTAATAGTTTAATTCTTAAATATGAAGTCTTGCTGATTAGGTTGTTTTAAACCTTATACTTTTTACTTATATCAGTAATAGCTTACTATGTTAATATTATTTAGATCTATTTCTTCATAAAGCTGTTTTCAAGAAAAAAATTACGAATGCCTTGTTTGTACCAAGTATCACTTTTGGATCTGGTGATAAATTAATATAACAATGATTAAAATAGATGCAAAGTTTTCATTCCCACTCTGTTGCCTGGGCTAGAGTGCCAAGGCGTCAGCCTCGCTTACAGCAACCTCAAACTCCTGGGCTCAAACGATCCTACTGCCTCAGCCTCCTAAATAGCTGGAAGTACAGGCATGCACCATCATGCTCAGCTGATTTTTTCTATATATATATATATATTTTTTTTTTTTTTTTTTTTTTGAGAAAGAGTCTCACTTTGTTGCCCAGGCTAGAGTGAGTGCCGTGGCGTCAGCCTGGCTCACAGCAACCTCAGTCTCCGGGGCTCAGCGATCCTACTGCCTCAGCCTCCCGAGTAGCTGGGACTACAGGCATGCACCACCATGCCCAGCTAATTTTTTGTATATATATTTTTAGTTGGTCAATTAATTTCTTTCTATTTTTGGTAGAGACGGGGTCTCGCTCAGGCTGGTTTCGAACTCCTGACCTTGAGCAATCCGCCCGCCTCAGCCTCCCAAAGTGCTAGGATTACAGGCGTGAGCCACCACGCCCGGCCTTTTCTATATATTTTTAGTTGGCCAATTAATTTCTTTCTATTTTTAGTAGAGATGGGGTCTCGCTCTTGCTCAGGCTGGTTTCAAACTCCTCACCTCGAGCGATCCACCCACCTTGGCCTCCCAAAGTGCCAATATTACAGGCGTGAGCCACTGCTCCCAGCCCTAAACTTACTTTCTAATTAGTTTAGAGAAGTAATAGATATATGAGGACAAAGAAACTGTAAAGGGAATAAAAAGTGATGGGAGGAAGAGGGTGATGATTTACAGAAAGGCTTCTCTGAGTAGAGAATGAAGGAGTAAGCCCATATGCTCTCCAATATGAGAATGTGTCAGGGAGAGGAAAGAGCAGGGCCCAAGACTCTGATATAGGGGTACTTGTAGTCGTCACTTTGCATGTTAGTGCAGAAACATAAAAATGGCCACGCAAGCTGAAATTACAAAGTGATTTTAATCAATGGAGAAAATTACAATTATTCTGTGACCTTTGAAAACTGTGTGAATCTGTGAAAATACTAAAACCTGCCTTACTGTCAGTTGTAATATATAGAGAATTGAAAAAATAATGAAACTATTATTTACTTAGTACCATATAGTTTAAAGTACTAGAAACACAAGAGTGGTTGGAACAGTGCTTGCTTTCTCATTGTCTAACTTAGAACAGCACAGAAATCCTTCTAAGCATTGGCAAATTGTCATACTCCTTTCTAAGTTTGGATCCACTTCTAAAATCTTACCCTTTGTATTTTCAGTGTTGTAAAATATCTACAAGAGTTCCTTTAATTTGAATTTTTTTTGCCAGGATCACTTCTAGGGGCCTCTTTATCCTTTTAGTCAAAATTACCTGCTTTCACTACTGCTTGGACTCTGGGTGTACATTTGTTTTTTTTCTTTTTTGGGGACAGAGTCTCACTCTGTTGCCTAGGCTAGAGTGCTGTAGCGTCAGCCTAGCTCACAGCAACCTCAGACTCCTGGGCTCAAGCGATCCTCCTGCCTCAGCCTCCCGAGTAGCTGGGACTATAGGCATGCGGCACCATGTCCGGCTAATTTTTTCTATATATTTTTAGTTGACCAATTAATTTGTTTCTATTTTTAGTAGAGACAGAGTCTCGCTCTTGCTCAGGCTGGTCTGTATCTCCTGACTTTGAGCAGCCCGCCCGCCTCGGCCTCCCAGGGTGCTAGGATCACAGGCGGGAGCCCCGCGCCCGGCCTTGGGTGTGCATTTGGCAGCAGCATCTTTCTTTATGCTGGCAGCTTTACCAGTTCATCCAACGACAGTCATGTTCATGCTGACCTGTGAAATGATGAAACCAACCTTTACTGGCAGTAAAAGATTTTTCTTCATTTTCCTAATTACCGTTTTATTTTAGTGTGGCAACCAACTTCAACACTTTGGCATTGAATCATTACTTTTTTTTTGTTTATCACTGTCTTCAATACAGAGTAGAAGTAAGTACTCCATTTCTTAGATAAATGGATTTCTGTCCCTAGTGCAATTTAAAAGATGATATTAAAATGAGTCTACCTTCTTTTTTATATTTATTGGATTTGTTTCAATACAGTTCATACCGCAGGTGTGTATAAGCCTAGGCTTCATTTTTTCTTCCCTTTGCTGGGCCATTTTCAAATCTAATCACATACATTTCTACTTCTAGCATTATAACTTTTTAGTTTTTTGCTGCATTTTCATCTATGTTGGCCAGCTCCCTCTTTTAACCTTCCATTATTGTAAAATTTCATGTTGGTTTTTCAGTGAGAAACCAGAACAACACAACTACATGCTTTACTGTCTTTGTGAACTGTTACTCAGATATGCAGTGATTGATCACCACTAGACTTAAAAAGAAGTGATTGGTCACTTGGATCATGCTGCACATGTGTCAAGTCCATAAAGATTTGGGGACTATAGAGCTAGCATCAGAGATTATATTTTATTCTCACAGTTAATATACACTGGTTACTGAAATTTGAACAGTTTTGTTGAGGGACTGGCATAATATACCTAAAAATACAATCATAATGATGTTATGAAATAATTTCTACAGTATGTGTACCAATTCATCTTTGTAGGTCTCATAAAGTTTGTCTATGAAACCATCTGGTCCAGAAGTTATTTTGTTGGGAGATTTTTTTATTGCTGGTTCAATTTCGTTACTTGTTATTAGTCTATTCATGAGTTCTGTTTCTTCCTGATTGAGCTTAGGGATTTTATGTGTTTCTAAGAATTTGTCCATTTCCTCAGTGTTTTCAAGTTTATGTGCATAGAGATTTTTGTTTTCTTTCTTTCTTTCTTTTTTTTTTTTTTTTGAGACAGAGTCTCACTCTGTTGCTCAGGCTAGAGTACAGTGACATCAGCCTAGCTCACAGTAACCTCAAACTCCTGGGCTCAAGCAATCCTCCTGCCTCAGCCCCCCAAGTAGCTGGGATTACAGGCATGCGCCACCATGCCTGGCTGATTTTTTCTATATATTTTTAGCTGTTCAAGCAGTTTATTTCTATTTTTAGTAAAGACGGGGTCTTGCTCAGGCTGGTTTCGAACTCCTGACCTTGAGCAATCTGCCCGCCTTAGCCTCCTAGAGTGCTAGGATTACAGGCATGAGCCACCACACCCAGCCTCAAGTTTGTATTTTGAAGTTGTAACCACCAGTACCTCAGAATGTGACTTTGAAACTGGGGATCATTGCAGATATAATTAGCTAAGATGAGGTCATACTGGAGTAGGGTGGGCCCCTAATTCAACATGATTGGTATCCTTATAAAAAGGCACAGTTAGGACACAGACACATAAATGCTATGTTACCATGAAGGCAGAGATTGGGTGGTGTGAAGGAACACCAGATTGCCAGCACACCACCAGAAGCTGAGAGAGGTATGGAATAGTCTTTTCCTCACTGCCCTCAGAATCAGCCCTGCTGACACCTTGATTTCAGACTGCTAGCTTCCAGAACTGTAAACTTCAGTTGTTTAAGCCACACAGTCTGTGATACTTTGTCATGGCAGCTCTAGCTAACTAATACAGGCCTTAAATCACCTGCTGAAATAAACCTTTCTTTTTCCTGATTGAATTACAAGGCAAAACCTAACTCTTCATTGTATACAGAGGCATACCTAGAACAAAGTAATTCAGGAAAGTTGAAATGGAATATAGGCAGTCTCTGGGTTACGGACAACGGCAGTCCATACTTTCAAACGGGCTCCCAAGTCCCCCATAAGGATAATTTATAATTAAGTAATTAAATTAATAATTCGGGAACTAGGCCACGCATATAAACAAACCCACGCATGGTGTAAGTGGTTTGTTGGCGCAGCTTTACGCTAGCTCAGAGTAGAGAAGCAGCTGATAGAAACACAAGAACATGAAGAATCAGAAGATCCAGAGCCAAGAAAGTTTAAACAAAAGAACTAGCTGAAGCCTTTGGTCTCACTGAAGCAGGATTTGCTAAACTTTAGGAGCAAGATGATAACACTAAGTGGTTTACAGAGGTTTACCATGCAGTTAGTGAAAATACATGCTGCTACAAGGCTATTTATGATGAGAAAAAGGAAAAGGCTGTGCCTGTGCAAACGACCCTCGACACCTGTTTCAAAAAACTGACTTCAGTGCTGAGCGCTCCCCTCCTCCAGCACCAGAATCGAAACCCACTCCCAGCACCCGCCCCATCCCTTCCGGCACCCTCTCCTCATCACCTTCCCATTAATGTCAACTGCCTTCCTGCCTCAAAAATGCCCTTCCAGTAGGCAGGACATGAATGCAACAATAAGTGCGTTAACCTTTAATATTTTTTTGAAGTTTCTGCTATCTCCTTTCTAAACTTTTTCTATGAGTTTGTCTTTGTGTTCTGTTTGTTTGCATTAAAAGAAAGAGGACAATAGTAACTTATTACAATACAGGAGAATTTTTATTACTGTATTATTATTGCCATATATGTGCTGTTCATCAGGAATCCAATTACATACAAATCCAACCTAAAGATGTTCTCAGGAACATGTCTCATCTGTAACCCATGGACTGCCTGTGTGAGGTAATAGTACTGTGGCATGCTAAACCTGACTTGTACTGAGTTACAAGACTCAACTGTTAAATTATCAGGAATTACATGAGCCAGTCGTTAAATATAGCCATTTAAAAAAAATTATATTAGTGTCTATAAACTCATAAATAAATTATATTAAAACAAATATAGTAAATACTTAAAGTCATTTCCTAATTATTCTAGTACATTTTATTATTATGGTGGAAAAAATGTATAATATATAATGCATAATGATGACTTCTCCCTTCCCAACTCCTCCACACTTAGCAATTTAGCATTGGCAGCTTGAAAGTGGTCTTGGTCAGAGTATTTATTCCACAGAAATTGTCACTGGTGTTTCATTAACTGTTTTACTGATCATCTAAGCCAAGGTTGGAAAACTTTTTCAGTGAAGGTCCAGGTAGTAAATTATTTTCAGTTTTGTGTGTCATACGGTCTCTGTCCTGAGTACTTGACCCTGCTGTTCTAGCAGGAAACACATAGGCAACACATACACAAGCTGGTGTGATTATGTTCCAAAAGAACTTTATTTGCAAAACAGTATTGGGCTAGGATATAGTTTTTCAACCCCTGGTCTAGATTTAAGAAAGTGATGAAGAAAATGTTAATCATACAAATTAAACTTAAAAGTATTGTTTTGTATGTAGCTGTTAAATTTTGAAGGAGCCAAAAATTTAAGGTACTATTCTTCACAAATTCAAAAACCATCATCTGACCCAGGGAAGAAGTCTCACATGTCATCATGAATTTTCCAGTTTTCCTTCTTTTATTGATTTTTAGCTCCATTCCATTGTAGTTGGAGAAGATCCTTTGTGTGATTTCAGTCTTTCTAACTTTATTGAAATTTGAATTTTGACTAAACATTTGGTATACCCTAGTGAATGATCCATGTGCACTTGAGAAGAATGTACATTTTGCTGTTGTTGGGTGGAGTGTTTCTATACATGTCTGTTAGGTTGCTGACCTTTTGTCGACATGTATTATCCATATTGAAACTGGGATATTGAAGTCTCTTACTATTCTTGTAGGACTGTCTATTTGTCCCTTTAATTCTCTCAGTGTTTGCTTCATATATTCTGGAGCTGTGTTCCTTGAAATGTAAAGGTTTATAATTGCTATATCTTTTTTTTTCTTTATTGTGGTGAGAACACTTAATGTGAGATCTATTCTCTTAAAGATAAATTTCAGTGTACTTTTCAGTATTGTTGATTATAGGTACAACATTGTATAGCAAATGTAGCACTTCTTCATCTTGCTTAACCACTTCGGTTAGGCGCTCACCAGCTGCGAAACCTTGCCCATAGCCAGCACTCATAGTCCGCACCATAGTCTGCGCTGTGCATTGACGACGGATCCTTTTTGCTCTTGTGTGATGAGGAAAACCTTAAAGCACTGAAAGCTTGTTTAACTTTACAGGCAGCTTCACTTGTAATGTAAGTCAGAATAGGTAACATATACATATATGTTTTTATTACGTTATTTTTAAATATTCATAATTTTATTTTGACAAATGAAAAATTAGAAAAGTCTTATCACGGCTGTCGACTGAAGTTGACACTCAGTTCATCTGTGGCTATTGACTACAGTCGACACTGGGCTGTGCACATTCATCTGTGGCTGTCGGCTACAGTCGATGCTCGTAGCCAAGTGGTTAAGTAAAACTGTATACACTTTGATTAGTAATTCTCCATTTCTCTGTCCCTGTTACCTTTTTAATGAATCTTTTATCAATATATAATGTCTTTTGTCTTGTAACAGTTTTTGACTTAAAGTCTGTCTCACCTGATGAAGATATAGGCCCCTCCCCTGACTTTCTTCTGGTTACTGTTTACATGAATATCTTTTTCCATCCTTTCATTTTTGTATGTTATTGAAGCTAGTTTTGTATCAATTTAAACTAGACTGAAATAAATTTAGGATGTTAATTGTAATCCCATGGTAACCAATAAAAAATGCCACTGAAAGAAGATAATGTCATCTAAGGACTTAAATTACTTAAATATTTTTCCAAAAGATATATCAAGCAAAGACAAATGGAAATCTTTTTTTTTTTTTTTAAGACAGAGTCTCACTCTTGCCCAGGCTAGAGTGAGTGCTGTGGCGTCAGCCTAGCTCACAGCAACCTCAAACTCCTGGGCTCAAGTGATCCTACTGCTTCAGCCTCCTGAGTAGTTGAGACTACAGGCATGTGCCACCATGCCCAGCTAATTTTTATATAGATATATATTTTTAGATAGCCAATTTCTTTCTATTTATAGTAGAGACGGGTCTCGCTCTTGCTCAGGCTGGTCTCGAACTCCTGACCTTGAGCAATCCATCCGCCTCGGCCTCCTAGAATGCTAGGATTACAGGCGTGAGCCACCTCGCCCAGCCAGGAAATCTTAATTATCAGAAAAGACAGAACTCAGCTTAAAAACAAAACACAGATGGCACTTTATAATGCTGAAAAATCTAATTTACAACAGAGATTTAACAGTTAAGAATATCTGTATATCCAGTAATCTATCATCAGGATTCATAAAGCAGAATTTACAAAGAAAAAATATAAGAAGAGTTTAAGAGAACCAATCAAGAGCAAAACAGTTTTAATTCAGTTTCAGGCCACATCAGTTCAAATAGACAACAAATAAATAAGGATATAATAAATCTAAATAATAATAAGATAGAATTAATATTATTAAATTCAGTCCATTATACTTTCTCTGGTGCCCAGGAAACATATATATATATATGGGTAATTTCTTTCTATGCACAAGGAAAATCTAAGCAAATTCCAGAAAATAATTTCTGATCTCAGTGTAGTCAAACTAGAAATAGTAATGAAAGCAGAAAATGGAAAGCCCTATTTACCCATTTTTAAATTCTCTGAAACTACAGTCAAAAAGAAAGTATGAATGAACGTTGTAATATATCTAAAACATGCCACAATGAAAACTTTATACATCAGTATCAATTGGCTGCAACTAAAGCAGTATTCAGAAGAAAATTCATAACCTTAAACATTTTTATGTCAATTAAAAACTATTGAAAATTAATTGCCAGGCTAAAAAAGAGAACAAAAAGTAAAGGAATAAATGGAAGTAATTAATAAATAAATACAAAAGCAAAACTTTAGTGATTTGGAAAACGAATTAGCACAAACACAATCAAGATAACAGTACAAAAGCACAAGTGAGGCTGAGTGTAGCGGCTCATGCCTGTAATCCCAGCACTTTCAGAGATGTAGGCAGGAGAGTCGCTTAAATCCAGGAGTTGGAGACTAGCCTGAGCAACATGGTAAGACCCCATCTCTACAAAAAAAAAGTTTTTTAATTATCGAGGCATAGTGGTGAGCACCGTAGTCTCAGTTGCTTGGAAGGCTGAGTTTAGAGGTTCACTTGAGCCCAGTAGTTTGAGGCTGTGATCATGCCACTGTACTCAGCCTGAGTGGCAGACCAAGGCCTTGTCCCTTACAAAAATTAAAATAAAATAAATAAATTATAAAATGGCAGAAAAATTTTAGGTTGGATATCATTATTCTTTATAAATATTAAGGTATTATTCTGTTCTCTTCTACATTTTGTTGTTACTCTTGAAAAGCCTGATATTTTGAATTTGATATAATTTGATAGCCTAAATCCTGATTTCTAACATGTTTCTTTCTGAAAGCTTTAGTGATCTTTGTTCCCAATGTTCGGAAATTTCACAGTAAAATTTGGGTTGATCTTTTTTTTTTTTTTTTTTGAGACAGAGTCTCGCTTTGTTGTCCAGGCTAGAGTGAGTGCCATGGTGTCAGCCTAGCTCACAGCAACCTCAAACTCCTGGGCTCAAGCAATCCTTCTGCCTCAGCCTCCCGAGTAGCTGGGACTACAGGCATGCGCCACCATGCCCGGCTCATTTTTTATATATATATCAGTTGGCCAATTAATTTCTTTCTATTTATAGTAGAGACGGGGTCTCGCTCTTGCTCAGGCTGGTTTTTTGAACTCCTGACCTTGAGCAATCCGCCCGCCTCGGCCTCCCAAGAGCTAGGATTACAGGCGTGAGCCACAGCGCCCGGGCTGATCTTTATTTTAATGTGCTGGATACACAGTGGCCTTTTTGATCTAAAAACTGGTCAGTACAGGGAAGTCTTGATATAGTATTTTTTTATAATTTGTTCCATGCTACTCAGTTTCCATCTCATCCCTTTTTTGAGGGGGGGACTCCAGTTTGTCAGATAAACTTTTGGAATGACTTTTAATTTTTTAATCTTTTCTCTCCCACCTACCATTTCTTTGTCCCATATTTTTTTCTTTTTACATGATATCTTCAATTTTATCTTCAAGTCTTCTCTTTTTAACTTAATATGAAAATCTGTAAATGTAAGGGAAATTAGAGAAAATAATGCTAATCAAATAGATTTAACTGTTTTAATATTTTGCCTTATTTTACTTTTTTGTCACTATTAAATCACAGAATTTCACTTTTAAATATTCATCTACATTTTGGCAATTTAATTATAATGTGTCTATGTGTGGATTTCTTTTAGTACCCTACAGGGAGTTTATTGCCCTTTTGGATATATGGGTTAATGTTTTTCATCAAATTGGTAACATTTTCAGCCATTATTTCTTCTAATATTCCTTCTACCCATTTCTCTCTATCCTTTCCTTCTGGAATTCCAATTATGCGAATATTGGTATGCTTAAGGGTGTCCTACCTATCTCTGAGGCTCTGTTTTTCCTCACAGTTTTATTTCTGTTTCTGAGACAGGATCATCTCCATTGACCCATCTTCAAGGTCACTGATTGTTATGCTTGCTTGAACATGCAGCTGAGCACTGCTGGTGTTTCCCCCCCCCTCCCTTTTAGCATTTATGCTTTTGAACTCCAGAATTTCTCTTTGGACTTTTTATAATTTCTGTCTTTTAATCCATATTCTTTTTTTTTTTTCCACTGAGGCATTTTATTTGTAAGTATGTATTACATCCCTAGAAAAAGAATCCCAGAATTTTCCCTCCTGTGTGTTTTCTTCTTGCTTCTTCATGGTCCATGATGCCAGCTGAAGTTGTCAATACAATGAAACCAAACTGGCAGGATGGGAGCAAATTATTCTGCCATTTTTCTAGATCTTCGAGTTGCACATCAAATCTGGGGCTGATCACTCCACACTTGTTTAACCTGCCTGTGAGGTTCACAACAATTTTCCCAGCTCTGTGATCATCAATGATTTCAAATTCGCCAATGTAACCATGCTTCATCATCACAGTTAGAAACCGGACAATGACTTTGGAGCATGGCCTTATAAGAACCTGGCGTTTGCCTCTCTTTTCGGCATTGTTGATGCTCTTAAGAGCATCAGCCAGGACATTCATGCGCACCATTATGGCGACACGGAAAGATGGCGGAAAGAGCTTAATTCATATCCTTAATTTGCTGAGAGTAAAGGGTGGGGAACCTATGGCCTTGGGGCCACATGTGGCCTTCTGGATCCTTGAGTGCAGCCTTTTGACTGAATCCAAATTTTACAGAATAAATCCTTTTATTAAAAGAGGTGTAGCGGCGAAAGTTGAAGCTTTTCTTGCCTCCTTTGGTGCTTAAAAAAGAACAATTTTGAGATCAGAAGGCTGCAGGTTCCCCACCCATTCCCACACCTCCTCAGGGTTTGTTCTTACTGCTACTTGTACTGTTAGTTGAATGAATTTTATTAACTAATTCTGTCCAATCTGTATCTTGTCTGGTGTGGCCATTGAATCTCTTTTGGGTTAATTTAATGGTCAACTCCCCGTAATTTTCTGAAATTAAAAAAAATAAATAACATGCATACATAGATATTTAGGCCAGGCGTGGTGGCTCACACCTGTAATCCTAGCATTCTGGGAGGCCAAGGCAGGAGGATTGCTTGAGGTTAGGAGTTTGAGACCAGCCTGAGCTAGACCCCATCTCTCCTAAAAATATAAAGAAGTTCGCTTCAGCCGAGGAGTTTGAGGTTGTTATGAGCTAGGCTGATGCCACAGCACTGTGGCCCAGGCAACAGTGAGAATCTGTCTCAAAAAATATATATAATAATTAAATAAATATTTAAATAAGAAATGAAAAAAATGCCTATCTCCTGGTCTCTGAGAGAGAGTAGGAGCCTAACTTCAGTGAGGGATAATTAGCAAACACAGATGGCCTAGGCACATTGAATAACCTTCCCCTTAATATACTCCAGTACTTTTTTATTAACACACCCCATGTTTAAAAATTATTTCACCTTTTGTTTCAGTGGAGTTAAATTCATTCTCACTCCCTAATTACAGCAGCCCTGAATAAAGTCTTCCTTGCTTTAAAAACCAAACCAAAAAATAAACTAATGATTGAACAGATATTTCCCCAAATGCCTAGAGCCAATAAATCTTGCATTGGCCAGGGGGCTCTGTGTGTGCCTTGGGGTACCCCTTCAATACTCTGGCAAGCAGGTCACAACTATGCCTTATCCTTCACTGTCTACTTAGGTAGAGCCTTAAGGGCAGCCAAAGGTTAGAGCTTAGGGCCTTCTTGGTCCTTCCCTGGCCACATACACAGCCCTGGGCATGCACAGAGTCCTAGCGTATGTGTCATTTCTTGGATTGCCAGAAATGTGTCAGAGCTTTCAAAGCCCCTATGGATATTTCCTTCCTCTGCCTTTCTTGGAAGCTTTTTGGGAAGCCTGCTGTTTGCCCCAACTACTACAGTCTTCTCACTCAACTGTTTATCAATTACTTCTAATGTTTTTTGACAAATACCCCTTGGGAAAAAAGCGTTTACACTAGACACATTCCAAGTCAGGGCAAGTAAAGACAGTCTTGCCTGTGGGTTCCTCCAGGCTACACCTAGATGAGTCGTGTAATGACAGTGTCCTGGAGACGAGGACTCAAAAGGACTCCAGCCCCTCGGGTAGCTCAGGCTGCTGGTTTTCACTATGAACGTGGACTGGTGGCTTGCAAGCCTGCTGCCAAGCTAGATGAATAGAAATAGAGCAAGTTAAAGCACCATGAAATTTGCTGTTCTTGCCTAGATTCAGCCAGTTTTCTTGAATAATTTTGCCAGATTACTGAAAGCCTTTGGTTAACTTCTGGAGTTCTGAAGAAATTCATTCTGCCTTTTTTTTTTTTTTTTTTTTTTTTAATATCTGTTTTTTTGTTGTTGCTGTTATGAAGGAGAGAATTTTCAGAGACTCTATTCCCACATTTTTGCTGATGTCTCTGTTGTTTTGTTTGTTTGTTGCAAAAGAGTCTCACTCTGTAGCCCGGGCTAGAGTGCCATGGCGTCAGCCTAGCTCACCTCAGACTCCTGTTCTCAAGCAATCCTCTGGCTTCAGCCTCCCGAGTAGCTGGGACTACAGGCATGTGCCACCGTGCCCAGCTAATGTTTTCAATATTTTTAGTTGGCCAATTAATTTCTTTCTATTTTTAGTAGCGACAGGGTCTCTCTCTTGCCCAGGCTGGTCTTGAAATCCTGAGTTCACATGATCCGCCCCCCCCTTGGCCTCCCAGAATGCTGGGACTACAGGTGTGAGCCGCCACGCCTGGTCTGTCTGGTTTTGGAGACAGAGTCTCTGTTGCCTTGGGCAGAGTGCAGTCATAGCATCGTATTATAGCTCACTGCAACCTCAAACTCCTGGCCTCAAGCAATCCTCTTGCCTCAGCTGGGACTAAGGTGCACATCACCATGCCTGGCCGGTTTTTTTATTTTTAGTAGAAACAGGTCTCACATTCCTAAGTTCAAACAGTTCTCCCACCTCAGCCTCCCAGAGTGGTAGGATCACAAACATGAGCCACCATGCCCAGCCTTGATGTCACTATTTATATTTTTTCTTTAATTCCAGAAAAATACGTATCCTATTGACCACTATTTTTTAAATATTTATTTTGAAATAATTTAAGACTAACAAGAAGTTGCAAAAATAATACAAAGAGGCTGGATGTGGTGGCTCACGCCTGTAAACCTGTAATCCTAGCACTCTGGGAGGCCAAGACGGGCGGATTGCTCAAGGTCAGGAGTTCAAAACCAGCCTGAGCAAGAGGGAGACCCCGTCTCTACTATAAATAGAAATAAATTAATTGGCCAACTAATATATATAGGAAAAATTAGCCAGGCATGGTGGTGCATGCCTGTAGTCCCAGCTACTTGGGAGGCTGAGGCAGGAGGATCACTTGAGCCCAGGAGTTTGAGGTTGCTGTGAGCTAGACTGACGCCACGGCACTCACTCTAGCCTGGGCAACAGAATGAGACTCTGTCTCAAAAAAAAAAAAAAAAAAATATTTCCATATACCCTAACTTCGTTGTCCAGTGATTACGTCTTGTATAACTCCAGTACATTCTCAAAATGAAAAAAATTAACATTGGTTCAGTACTACTTACTTAACTACAGACCTTATTAGGATGTCACTGGTTTTTATATGTACTTTTTGAGATGGAGGAGGATGTATAATATATTGAAATCTTATCACACATATAGATTTGTGTAGCTGTTACCATAATCAGAATAAATAACAAGACAAGCCCTCATTTATAAATCACACCCTTCCCCCAGCCCTAACCATTTCCCACTTGGCTATTCTCGATCACTATAATTTTGTCATTTTGAGTTGAATATAAATGGAATCATATACATAAATAACTACATATATAGGGATATATTTGATATATAATAATCTGATTATATTGACCTAACTCAACTTAGTGCCTTTGAGATCCACCCAAGTTATAGTGTGTATCAATAATTTGTTCTTGGCCGGGCGTGGTGGGTCACACTTGTAATTCTAGCACTCTGGGAGGCCAAGGTGGGTGGATTGTTCAAGGTCAGGAGTTCAAAACCAGCCTGAGCAAGAGTGAGACCCTGTCTCTACTACAAATAGAAAGAAATTAATTGGCCAACTAATATATATAGAAAAAATTTGCCAGGCATGGTGGCGCATGCCTATAGTCCCAGCTACTCGGGAGGCTGAGGTGGTAGGATCGCTTGAGCCCAGGAGTTTGAGGTTGCTGTGAGCTAGGCTGACGCCATGGCACTCACTCTAGTCTGGGCAACAAAACAACACTCTGTCTCAAAAAATTATAATAATAATAATTTGTTCTTTTTTGGGTGGTTAGTATGAATGTGCCAGAATTAATCTATTTGTTTCTCAGTGTACGCTGGGGTTGTTTTCTAGTTTGGGGCTATTGCAGATACAGTTGCTATAGACATTTGTATATAGCATTCTTGGTAGACATACATTTTTATTTTTCTAGAATAAAAATCCCAAGTGTGCAATTGCCAGTCTGAGACTATAGGAGTAAAAACCAAAGTGTTTTTCTATTCTCTCACTCAACAACAGAGAAACTTCTGTGACCTCTGGTCACCAAGAATTTTCTGAGGAATTCTCCCCACAAGCAACCAACCAAGTGTCCTCTACTCCAGCCCTGGATCTCGCTCTTGCTTAGGCTGCTCTCAAACTCCTAAGCTCAAGTGATCCTCCTGCCTTGGCCTTGCAGAGTGCTAGGATTGTAGGCATGAACCACTGTGCCAGGCCTAAAATGTTTTCTAAGTTAATTTTATTACTGTTTATAAAAACTTGATGGAGGTAGGGCATACAGAATGTTTTAAAAACCTGAATTTCCTTTAAAAGTTACCTTAATGTTGAACTTTAGGATCAAGGAATAGAGTCGATTGTGCTATGTGTTGCTCAAAAATAATTGGGCAAAGATACTCTTCATCTGAGATGTAGTGGGTTAACGCAGTTTTCTCTCATTTGTTACAGTGGTTTGCTTTTGTGTTGCAGTGCCAAACCCAAGCCCGAAATCCACGTGTCTATGGCCTCTCCAGTCACCATGTCTGTGGAAACCATATCCAGTCAAAGTAATGATCAGCCTACCATTGCCATCCCTCCAACTGCCCAGCAGCCTCCACCAGCCATTCCAAGCATGATTGCAGCAGCCAGTCCCCCGACACAGCCAGCTGTTGCCCTCTCAACCATTCCTGGAGCAGTCCCCATCACTCCCCCCATTACCACAATTGCAGCTGCACCGCCACCGTCAGCCACTGTGGGTGGCAGTCTCTCCTCTGTCTTGGGCCCTCCTGTACCTGAGGTTAAAGTGAAAGAAGAAGTAGAACCAATGGACATCATGAGGCCGGTTTCTGGTAAGTTCGTTCCCAGAACACTCTGCATTGGCAGATGCTGCTGTCCTTTGCCTAACTCTTCTCAGAAGTCCTTCCTTTTTTTTTTTTTCCTGAAACAGAGTCTCGCTTTGTTGCCCAGGCTAGAGTGAGTGCCGTGGCGTCAGCCTAGCTCACAGCAACCTCAATCTCCTGGGCTCAAGGGATCCTCCTGCCTCAGCCTCCCGAGTAGCTGGGACTACAGGCATGTGCCAACCATGCCTGGCTAATTTTTTCTATATATATTAGTTGGCCAATTCATTTTCTATTTATAATGGAGACGGGGTCTCGCTCTTGCTCAGGCTGGTTTTGAACTCCTGACCTTGAGCAATCCGCCTGCCTCGGCCTCCCAGAGTGCTAGGATTACAGGCATGAGCCACCGTGCCCGGCCAGAACTCCTTCCTGACTCCTGTCCGACCTCTGCCAGGAAGCCAGACTCTCTGATGCCCATATTAGATGTTGCATTTTAGTAATTTTTTTTTTTTTGAGACAGTCTTACTTTCTTGCCTGGGTAGAGTGTCGTGGCGTCAGCCTAGCTCACAGCAACCTCAAACTCCTGGGCTCAAGTGATTCTCCTGCCTCAGCCTCCTAGGTAGCTGGGACTATAGGCACGTGCCAGCCTGCCCAGCTAATTTTTTCTATTTTTAGTTGTTTGGCTAATTTCTTTCTATTTTATTGTAGAGACGGGGTCTTGCTCTTGCTCAGGCTGGCCAAGCTCAAGCAATCCAACTGCTTCGGCCTCCCAGAGTGCTAGGGTTACAGACGTGAGCCATCATGCCCAGCCCATTTTCGTAATTTTTAAGAACTGGACGAAAGCATTAAACTCCATGTGAAGGGTTTTGGTACTTTAAGAGGGGAGTCTGCCAATCCCCTCATTTGCTGGCTAATTAATAAACTTCTCTTTCCTTCTCAAAAAAATAAAAATAAACTCCCTATGAAAACCAAAACCATTTTGCTGCTCTTTGGTAATTACGTTTAATTTCTGGCCAGAATCATGAAAAAGATGAATATCTCCCATGGATAATTCTTCATTATAGCTTCCTCGTCTTCATTAAGAAAATATTACCATGTAAAATGAATAACAATAGCCAAGTACTATTTATTTGCAGTTTATTCCCTGCCAATTTTTGTTGCCTTGTCATGCAGTAAAGATTTATGTTGTTGATAAATTGTGATTAGTAAACTCTTAAAAGTATTCATTACACTTTTTCCCTCTTCATCTTAACTCTAAAATTCCAATTTGTGAAAGTCAAGTCGCTCTGTAGGGTTTTTTTTGTTGTTGTTTCGTTTTGGTTTTGGTTTTTCTAACAATTTATTGTGGAATCTTGTTTTTCCTGATTATAAAAGTAACATATTCAGTGTATGAAATTTATGAACTATAGACAAATCCAAAGTGAAAGTCGAGTTATTTTGTGCTCCAGTTACCCACTGGTATTCCCATGTCACATGTTTAGTAAGAGGTGTGATTTTATGCTGTGTTTATAGTTTTTTACACCTGCTATTTATTTATTATGCCAAGAAATAACTTTCCATTGGGTATACTTACTCTTGACACCTTTTTTCAAAGATACCATGGATAACCTAGGAGGAAAAAATTGAATGTGTGCAAGTTTGCTGTTCATCTGCTCGCTGTTTGCACAGTTCTCCTTCCCTCTCTGTGCTAGGAAGCTGACAGTACTCCTGCCTCAGCCTGTGGGGTCTATACCAGGGATTATTCTAGGCACTGACAATACAACCTTGTACAAAACAATGCCATCGTTTTATTGGTTTGTTTTGTTTGTTGTAAAAATTTGTTGAAATTGGACATATAGGCAGGCCAAAAAAAATGTGTTAATTGTAATCGTTGCTTTGTTTTGGTTTTTGGTTTTTTTTGAGACAGAGTCTCGCTCTGTTGCCTGGGCTAAAGTGCCATGGTGTCAGCCTTATTCCCAGCAACCTCAGACTAACTCCTGGGCTCAAGCAATCCTTCTGCCTCAGCCTCCTGAGTAGCTGGGACTTATGCGCATGTGCCACCATGCCCAGCTAATTTTTCTATTTTTAGTAGAGACAGGGTCTCACTCTTGCTCAGGCTGGTCTTGAACTCCTGAGTTCAGGCTCAAGCAGTAAGTGCAAAAGTCTTGAGATAGGATCATGCCCAATGGGTTCAAAACAGCAAAGAGTCAGAGGTCACTGGAGCTTAGAAGTAAGTGAGGGGAGTGGTAGACAAAAGGGTAAGAGAAACAGGGTCATGGTTGAGCAGGGCCTGTGGGTCATTGTAAGGACTTTGGCTTTGCTGGGCTTGGTGAGGAGCTGTTAGAGGGATTCAGCAGAGTGCCCTGAGCTCATTTAGGATTGAAGCAGAGCACTCTGGATGCTGGGTAGAGAATAGGCTATGGGAGCAAGGATGGAATCAGGGAGACTTGTCTATAAGCTTTTGCATTAATTTCAGGAAACACTGAGGGCTCAGCCAGGGTAGTTGCAGTGGACGTAGTATGAGGTGGTAGAATACTGGATATATTTTTAAGGGCAAAGCTAAAAGGATTTCTTTAAAAATAGGATGTTGAGTGTAAGTTAAAGAATATCTGGGGCTACTCCAGGGTTTTTAGCCTTAGCCCCTAGAAGCTATGGCATTACCATTGACTGTTAGGGAAGGTTGCAAGAGGACCGTGTTTTGTAGGGAGAGATTAGGAGTTCAGTTTTTGACACAGTAAGTTTGAGGTGTCTGTTGGACATCTAAATATATAAACATTTAGTAGTTGGATGTATCAGACTGGATTTTGGAATACCAAATGAAGTTGCAGGTATAAATTTGGGAGTTGTCAGTGTATATGTAAATTGTGTTTAAAGTCATTAACCTGGATGAGTGGATGAGGTCATCTAGGGAATGAATGCTGATTAAAAACAGAAGCAGCCACTGTCCTTAGCCCTAGGACACTGTGTCATTGTGAGGTGGGAGAAGAGGTGGAGTCTTGCAAAGGAGACTGAACACAGGGCGAGAGTGGCAACGTGGAGTATGTGCTGTCCTGGAGGTCAAGGACAGAGCTGTTTTAGGGAGGAGGGGGTTATCAGCTGAATCGCATGCTGTTGAAAGATCAGGAAGATGAGTACTGAGCAGTGACTTTTGGATTTGGCAACACAGAGGTCATAGAGATTTTGAGAACAGTTTCTGTGTAATGATGGGGTCAAAGAGTGATTAGGAAGAGAGTTTAAGAGAGAGCCAGGAGAGAAATAGAGACACTATATGTAAACAACACTTTTGAGGAGTTTGTTCTAAAAGGATAGACAAATTAAGGTAACGTGTGAAGGAGAATGATATTAAGAGGAAGTTTTTAAGATGGAAGAAATAAAGAATTTTGTCTGTTAATGGGAATGATCCAATAGAGTAGGAAGAATCAATGTGAGTTCCTAGAGTGTTGTCTGAGGAGGTGAGGGTTGGTGAGTGTACCTGAAGGGGTTGGCCTTTGCTGCCAACACAGAGAGAAGGAAACTACAGGGTCACATGTGTGTGGGGAGATGGGGTGGTGGGACTTGATGGACATTTTCTTCTGATTGTGCCTACCTTTTCAGTAACATAGATAGCAGGGCCATCCACTGAGAGTACAGATGGTGAGGAGGCATTGAAGGTTTGACGAGGACAAGTTGTCAAGTGATCATCTGGAAAGAGAGTAGCCTTAGCAGACATGGGAGAATTGTCCATGTGCGTCCAGTCAGCATTGCTGTGTGTCTCTAGCTGCATTCAGCCACATAGGCACAGACTAGTCGGAGAATTGGATTTACCTCTTGTGCTTTGGATAAGTGAGTGCAGTGAAGGAAGAAAATGGATTAAGTGATTGTAGAATTTCAACCAGCAATAGGGGAGGACAGACAGGGACCAGTGATGACAGGCTCGTGGTCAGGTGAGTGGGTAATAGTTTCTCATGGGTCTAAAGAGTGCTGGAAGTTGGGTTCTAAGGACAGTGACCCAGAAAGAGCAGTGGATTTGCCTGGAGAGTTGGGTGCTAGAAATTGAGGTTGGTTGTGAGGTGGTTTGCGGCTTCTGGTGACAGCGGAGTTTGGGGTATGACTATTGGGAGTGGGTAGCTAAGTTGGGTGGAGGAAAAGGATGTAGCAAATATGTGGCAGAGTGGAAATAGTAGTTAAGGTAAACCTTGAACATTATTTTTAAGTCCCTAGATGTGTGATTCATACAAGTGCAAACAAACGTTTACTTCCTTACTATGAAAGCTTTTTATCTGGAGGAAGAGTGCTGTGGTAGGAGTACAGGCTCTGAGGCTAGACTGCTTCTGTCAACTCCCAACTCTGCCTCTTTGTACTTGTGTGACTTGTGCCACATTTTCTCATTTGTGAATTGGAGAATAATAATGTTTACTTATTTAGATTGTTTTTAAGATTATGGGTTAATTGGTTGCCTGCTAGGAATTTATGTTGAAAGGCCTAAATAGTGGCTTAAACATGTAAGATTTTTATCTCCTTTGGAGCAAGTCCTAAGGCATACAATTCAGGGATGATACATGTATTCCATCAAGTCTTGGAGGATCCATTCTCTTTCCCTCTCTTTGCCACCCCTAGGATTGTAACCTCATACTCTCAATTCTAGATAGCTCAATTCTAGGAGCTCCAGTCATCACATCTGAGTTCCAGGGTAACAGAAGGAAGACAAGGAGTACAAAGCCACTCCTTGTTTCTTTCTCTCTCTCTCTTTCTTCATTCTTTACACCTTCTTTTAAGAAAACATCGTAAAAGTGCCACAGAACACTTTTGTTTTCATCTTATCTGACTATACCTATAACAAGCTAGGAAATGCATTCTTTGAGCTGAATCCCATGTCAAAATGAGGGTCCTGGAAGTAAGGTAGATGAAGATGTGGGGCATTAGGGGGCAGTTGGCAACCTCTGCCCCAATTAGAATGCTTAAATAGTGCCAGGCACATGGGAAGACTCAGTAGATGTTAGCTGTCTGTGCTGTTTCCTCAGTCATTGCCATTGCTAGACATCAAGTGAAGCTTTCCATTATGTTTGGTTCTTACAGATGTTTGTGCTCCTTTTCCTATGACAGCAGTTCCTCCACTGGCTACCAGCACTGTGTCACCGTCTCTCTCATTGCTGGCAAACAACCTGTCTATGCCTACAAGTGACCTACCACCTGGTGCCTCCCCAAGGAAGAAGCCTCGAAAGCAACAGCATGTGATCTCGACAGAAGAAGGTGATATGATGGAGGCAAACAGCACTGATGATGAGAAGTCTGCTGCCAAGAGTCTCCTGGTGAAGGCCGAAAAGCGCAAGTCTCCTCCCAAAGAGTATATCGGTAACGATCACTTACTCTAACTCTTGTCTCCTGATGCTTTCCATTTAAGTCAGGAGTCCACCCCAGGGTCATTTACTTAGTTTCACTCAGAGCTCACTTACTAGAATTGAAGTTTGAAGATTGTTGAAAATGTGTAAGGAGTTATTTTAATGTCTTCTTCCCTTTTATATAGATGAGGAAGGTGTGAGGTATGTCCCTGTGCGTCCAAGACCTCCCATTACTTTGCTCCGTCACTATCGGAACCCCTGGAAAGCTGCTTACCACCACTTTCAGAGGTACAGTGACGTCCGGGTCAAAGGTTAGTTTCCCCACAAACATCCAGTATTTCTTTTTAACATCTAGTATTAATACATGAAATTGGTGTAACACTTGACTATATTGTAATTATAATAGAAGAATACTATAGTATCATAATTTTCTATTTTTCAAAAAAACATAAATTTTTATTATAAAATCTTGAGACTTTAGTGTTTAACAAGTGAAATATCCTATTGAGTATTTTTTGTTTTGTTTTGTTTCTGAGACAGAGTCTTACTCTATTACCCGGGCTAGAGTGCTGTGGCGTCAGCCTTGCTCACAGCAACCTCAAACTCCTGGGCTCAAGCGATCCTCCTGCCTCAGTCTCCCGGGTAGCTGGGACTACAGGCATGCACCACTATGCCTGGCTAATTTTTTCTTTTCTATGTATTTTTAGTTGGCCAATACAGGATCTCACTCTTGCTCAGGCTGGTTTCAAACTCCTGACCTTGAGCGATCCACCCACCTCAGCCTCCCAGAGTGCTAGGATTACAGGCGGCCTCCTGTTGAGTATTAAACTTAGAAAATTATCCTTTGCCCCAGAAAGCTGTATGCACTTAATTGGAATTCCAGTGTAATGGTTAAGTGACCGCCTTGGTTTTAGTAAAATACATTGTGCTAACAGCTCCCCAAGTATTGACAGGATGACCTCCTTAGCCCCCAGAGCAGCTGTGAGAGAGCTGTGCTGGATTGCTGTGTAACGTAGTCTGTAGTCCATAGGGGTTCTAGGATGCTAAAATGTATGTTTATCATAAGCATTTTTTTCAAAAGACCTTTTGTTTAAAATATATATGAAGCTCTTGGCGTGGTCTAGGGCAAGCCCTTAATAAATGCTTTGTTATTGTTGTTGAACCTGAAAATAACATTTAATAAACCCACATGTAATGAAAATGGCTGACAGTACTTTGAAAATACTCTGCAAATATGTCTATTGATGGACCCTATATGTTGTTAATCTTCACTGTAATAAATGCACAGAGAACTGTGAGTTTCCAGAGAATTGGTCATATTTCTCATTCTCTTACATAAATTCTACTTGGAAACTTCTCTGAGAGTTCTCTTGAAGACTCAAGATGAGTCTAGTTTGGATGGGGTACCGACTAGTGTCCAGAGCAGGGGTGAAGGTGCTGACAGTTCATCCTCTAGAAGTACAGAGGTGGTGGAACTTCCCAGCTATTCTTCCTCACAAGTATACTTTGAGGTTTGAAAAGAAAGTGAGATTTCGAGAAGTCAGACAATGCTGACCTTTAAGGGAAGCAGGATATTGTCCTGCTAATTGTCTACTAATCATCTCTTCGTGCCACAAGAATTTCATAGCAATAAAGTATTTAGGGATTTGCCTGGTAATATTTAAGCCATACTAAAATTATTGCATAAACAGAAAACAATAACATGACAGACTTAAGCCATAACATGTCAGTAATTGTCTTAAATGTAGTCTAAATATACCAATTAAAAACAGATCGTATCACAACCAGTTACAGATTCCTTTGTTCCTTCTCCACTCCCACTGCTCCACTTGACCAGCCTTAAAAAAAAAAAAAAAACAGATTGCGAAGGCCGCAGTGGTGGCTCACGCCTGTAATCCTAGCACTCTGGGAGGCCGAGGCGGGCGGATTGCTCAAGGTCAGGAGTTCGAAACTACCCTGAGCAAGAGCGAGACCCCGTCTCTACTATAAATAGAAACAAATTAATTGGCCAACTAATATATATAGAAAAAATTAGCCGGGCATGGTGGCGCATGCCTGTAGTCCCAGCTACTCGGGAGGCTGAGGCAGGAGATTTGCTTGAGCCCAGGAGTTTGAGGTTGCTGTGAGCTAGGCTGACACCATGGCACTCACTCTAGCCTGGGCAACAAAGCGAAACTCTGTCTCAAAAAAAAAAAAAAAAAAAAAAAAAAAACAGATTGCAGGCCGGGTGTGGTAGCTCACACCTGTAATCCTAGCACTTTGAGAGGCCGAGGCGGGCGGATTGCTCAAGGTCAAGAGTTCGAAACCAGCCTGAGCGAGACCCTGTCTCTACCAAAAATAGAAATAAATTAATTGACCAACTAAAAATATATATACAAAAAATTGGCTGGGCATGGTGGCGCATGCCTGTAGTCCCAGCTACTCGGGAGGCTGAGGCAGGAGGATCGCTGAGCCCTGGAGATTGAGGTTGCTGTGAGCCAGGCTGACGCCACGGCACTCACTCTAGCCTAGGCAACAAAGTGAGACTCTGTCTCAAAAAAAAAAGAAAAAACAGATTGCAGAGTGGATGAAAAAACACAAACTATATGCTGTCTATAAGAAACTCACTTCGAAGCCACCTTTACCTGAGCAACATAGTAAATTTAAAAAATTTATATAAATAATAAATAAATATTTTTCAAAATAAAAAAGAAAGAAAGAAACTCACTTCGAGTACAATGGCATAGGTAGATTGACAGGAAAAGGATGGAAAAATATTTACAAAAATTAATTTAGATAAAATCAGTAGCTCTGTTAATATCAGGTAAAGTAAACTTCAGACAAAGAATATTGCTAGAGAAAAGAGACACATTACATAATGATAAGAAAATCAGGCCGGGCGCGGTGGCTCACGCCTGTAATCCTAGCACTCTGGGAGGCCGAGGCGGGCGGATTGCTCGAGGTCAGGAGTTCGAAACCAGCCTGAGCAAGAGCGAGACCCTGTCTCTACTATAAATAGAAAGAAATTAATTGGCCAACTGATATATATACAAAAAATTAGCCGGGCATGGTGGCACATGCCTGTAGTCCCAGCTACTTGGGAGGCTGAGGCAGGAGGATTGCTTGAGCCAGGAGTTTGAGGTTGCTGTGAGCTAGGCTGACGCCATGGCACTCACTCTAGCCTAGGCAACAAAGTGAGACTCTGTCTCAAAAAAAAAAGAAAAAAGAAAATCAGTTGGCCAGGAAACAATCCTAAATGTATAGGCAGCAGAAAAGAGGAGCTTCAGAATATATGATGTATCCATCATAGTTGGATGTATCCATCCAACAGAGTTAGAGGTAGAAATAGAAAAATGAATACTTAGAACTTTAACACACCACTCTTAGCACTTGATGGAACTACTTGTCAGAAGATAAGCAAGACTGTAGAACACCAGGAACTAACAGTATCTGCTAGACATTGACAGAATACTCCAACAACAGCAGAATACACATTCTTGCTAGTGCCATAGAACATATAAAGATAGACCATAGCCTGGATCATAAACGAACCCCAACTAATTTAGAAGAATTGAAATCATAGAGTATCTTCATTGACAATAATGGAATCAAACTAGAAACCAGTAAGAGAGAGATGACCCAAAAAGCTCCAAACCATGAAAATTAAATAGCACATGTCTAAATAGTCCATGGGTCAAAGAAGTCTCAAGGGAAATTTTTAAAAATACATAGAACTGGCCAGGCGCAGTGGCTCACAACTTTAATCCTACCACTCTGGGAGGCCGAAGCCGGAGGATCATTTGAGCTTAGGAGTTTGAGACCAGCCTGAGACCCCGTCTCTACTAAAAATAGAAAGAAATTAGCTGGGCAACTAAAAAAAAAATTTTATATATTAGCTGGGCATGGTGGTGCGTACCTGTAGTCCCAACTACTCGGGAGGCTGAGGCAGAAGGATCGTTTGAGTCCAGGAGTTCGAGGTTGCTGTGAGCTAGGCTGACACCAAGGCACTCTAGCCTGGGCAACACAGTGAGACTCTGTCTCAAAAAAAAAGAGAAAAATACATAGAACTGAATGAAAATGAAAATAAAGTAATAACATAATAAAATGTGTATTAAAGCAATGCTAACAGGGAAATTTATAGCATTCAGTGCTATGAACAGTTTTATCCTCATAAATTCAGTGATGTAAATGAAGTGAACCAATTCCTTGAAAACCACAAACTATCAAAATTCAACCAGAAACAAATAGACAATAAGAATAGTTCTATAACCATTAAATAAATTAAATCTGTAATTTAAAAGCTTCTATAAAGAAATCTGTAGGCCCACATACATTTACTGGAGAATTCTGCCAAATGTTTTTTTTGAGACAGAGTCTCACTTTGTTGCCCAGGCTAGAGTGAGTGCTGTGGCATCAGCCTAGCTCACAGCAACCTCAAACTCCTGGGCTTAAGCAATCCTCCTGCCTCAGCCTCCCAAGTAGCTGGGACTACAGGCATGCACCACCATGCCTGGCTAATTTTTTTTCTATATATATATATTATTTGGCCAATTAATTTCTTTCTATTTATAGTAGAGACAGGGTCTCACTCTTTCTCAGGCTGGTTTTGAACTCCTGACCTCGAGCAGTCTGCTCGCCTCTGCCTCCCAGAGTGCTAGGATTACAGGCGTGAGCCACCACGCCTGGCCTGCCAAATGTTTTGATGAGAACTAACACCAATTCTCTATAGTCTCCTCTCATATAAAATATAGGAAAGGATACTTCCAAATTATGAAGCCAATATGAAATCAAAACCAGACAGAGTACTAGTATAGCAAACTACTGAATATAGCAAACTACTGAATTCCTCTTGAATATAGATGCAAAAATTCATTAACAAAATATTAGCAACTCAAATCCAGCAATATATACCTTGACCAAGTGGGATTTATTCTAGCTATGTAAGTCTGGTTCAACATTTGGAAATCTATATAATTCTTCGTATTAGCAGACTATCAGTTTCCTAGGGCTACCATAACAAGTACCATAGGACAGATGGCTTACTAGTAGAAGTTTATTCTCCCATGGTTCTGGAGGCCTGAAGTTCACAACCAAGGTGTGACAGGATCATGCTCTTGGTGAAAGCATTAAGGAAAGTCCTTCCTTGCCTCCTTAGTTTCCGGTGACTAATAGCAGTCCTTGGCTTGCAGCGCATCACTCCAGTCTCTCCCTCTGTCTTCACGTGGCATTCTCTTCTGTATCTGTCTGCCTCTTCCACCTTCCTTTTCCTCTTTTTCCCTTTCTCCCCCTCCTCACCTCCTTCTTTGACTCTCTCTCTCCCCCTCTCTGCTTCCCTCCCTCCATGGAAGGACACCAACCATTGGATTTACAACTCACCTTAATCCAGTGTGACTTTTCTTTCCTGAATTACATTACCTTTCCTGAATTAATTCTAAATAAGGTTCCATTTCACAGGTACCAAGGGACTTGAACATATCTTGCGGGCGGGGGCGGGCACAATTCAATACACAATAAAAGCTAATGAAGAAAAATCGCATGATCATATCAATAGATGCAAAAAAATTATTTTACAAATTTCAGCACCTTTTCATCATAAAAACTTTGAAAAATAGAAAGAGAAGGAGTTTTCCTTAATTTGATAAAGTCTACAGAAAACCCATAGCTAGCATTATACTTTATAGTGGAAGACTGAATAATTTCTGCCTGAAATTGGCAAAAAGCAAGGTGTCTTCTCAGTACTCTTACTCAACATAGTATTAGAAGATCTAGCTACACAGTGAGGCAAGAAAAAGAGGTAAAAGCCACAGAAATTGGAAAGAAATAAATGAAATTGTCTCTATTTGCAGATGACCTCATTCATTGTTCAGAAAGAAAATATCAGGGATCCTACAAAAAACCTTCATGAAACTGGTAAATGAATTCAGTAAGGTCACAGGATACAGTATCAACACAAGCATCAATTGTGTTGGATTGTACTTGTGGAAACTGGTATTAAAAACATAATACTGGCCGGGCCTGGTGGCTCACGCCTATAATCCTAGCATTCTGGGAGGCCCAGGCGAGTGGATCGCTCAAGGTCAGGAGTTCGAACCCAGCCTGAGCAAGAGTGAAACCTTGTTTCTACTGAAAAATGGAAATTAACCGGCCAACTAAAAATATATAGAAAAAATTAGCCAGGCATGGTGGCACATGCCTGTAGTCTCAGCTACTCGGGAGGCTGAGGCAGTAGGATTGCTTGAGCCCAGGAGGTTAAGGTTGCTGTGAGCTAGACTGATGCTATGGCACTCTAGCCCCGGCAACAGAGTGAGACTCTGTCTCAAAAAAAAAAAAAAGTGCTAAGGTAAATGCTGGTCAAGATATGCAGAAACTAGCTCTCATTTATTGCTTTGAGCACTCTGAGCTTGTCATCCCTCTTCCTTCCTGCCTCCCTTGTTTCTGTGAGAAGTCCACTGTTAGCTGTGTTGGGGTTCCCTTGTCGTAATAAATGAAGTGTCATTTTCTCTCTTGGTGCTTTGAAGATTTCTTCATTATCTTGGGTTTTTCACATTTTGCTATAAGGTGTCCATTTGTAGGTCTCTTAGCACTTGTCATACTTGTAGTTCCTTCAACTTCCTTGGTGTTTTGGTTATTTTTCAATAAATTTGGGAGGTTTTCAGCCATTTTTTCTTTGAATATTTTCGTTTTTCTCTCTCTCCTGGTATGCCTCTCACACATTGCTTCTCTAATGGTGTCCCACATTTCTCTGAGGCCCTCATTGTTTTCTTTCTCTGTTCCAGATTGCATAATCCCTGTAGATCTTTATTTAAGTTTGCTAATTATTTCTCGTTCAGATCTTTTGAGCCCCTCTAGTGAATTCTTAAATTTGAGTTATATTTTTCAACTCTAGAATTTTAATTTGTTTCTTTTTTTATAATTTCTATGTCTCTGTTGTGTATGTCATGTGTGATAGTCATCCTAGTTTCCCTCACTTTTTCAGTCTTGCTTTATTTTAGTGCTCTGAACTTGTTTTTTTTTTTTTTTTTTTTTTTTTGAGACAGAGTCTCGCTTTCTTGCCTAGGCTAGAATGAGTGCCGTGGTGTCAGCCTAGCTCACAGCAACCTCAAACTCCTGGGCTCAAGCAATCCTCCTGCCTCAGCCTCCCGAGTAGCTGGGACTACAGGCACGAGCCACCATGCCCGGCTGATTTTTATATTATATATATTAGTTGGCCAATTAATTTCTTTCTATTTTTATGGTAGAGACGGGGTCTCACTCAGGCTGGTTTCGAACTCCTGACCTTGAGCAATCCGCCCGCCTCGGCCTCCCAGAGTGCTAGGATTACAGGCGTGAGCCACCGCGCCCGGCCTCTGAACTTGTTTTTTATGGGCATTTGAAATCTTTTGCTGTTACATTTGACACCTGGATGTTCTCACAGGCACTTTCTGTTGCCTGCATTCTTTTCAGAAGTATGGGCCACACTTTCCTGCTTCTTTGCATCTCGTAATTTTTTGTTGGAAGCTGGACTGTTTAGATAATGTATTGAAACAGCTCAGACTGGTCCTCCCACTCTTGGGCTTGCTATTGTTATTGTCTTATTTAGTGACTGGCTGGATTAATTTAGTAAAGTCTAACCACTACATTCCCTCTCCCACACAAGTGTTCTGCCTCTCATACTTCTCAGGGAAGCCTGTCTTGGGACATGCCCCAAACCACCCTCAGATGAAAGTGGCTTTGTAAGGGCTCTCTCTTCTTATCCTGACCTAACCCAACTAGTAAAGTCACTGGTTGCTGGCTATTTCCTCTACTGTTTTCAGCGGTGCCCTGGAGCACAGATTGCTCTACAACACTAATCCAGTCAAATTGTAGTTTCTTGTGCAGAATAGTTTCGAAGATTAGTGTCCCATATTTGTTCTGCCCTCAGGAGGGCTCCTCCGGCTGTCCTGTTCCGTCTGTTCTTCGCTCTCGTCTGCCAGCTAGCCCGCACTATCAAGGCTGGACTGTCCTTAGACACACACATCTCCCCGGTGCCTCTCCACATCCTCTCCTGTTCTTGGGAGCACCTTTAGGGTTAAACTTCTTCGCTCTTGCATATGGAGTCAGTTCCTTTGGGAAGAGATTAGAAGTTATCTGTTTTACAGCCCACTTCTTCCCCTGGCAAAATCTCTGAGCCAGGGCATTGGAGATGCAGGTGGGGACACAACAAGCATATCTCTGAGTGACAGCCCTGCTGCAGGAGGGCAGCACTCAGTGGAGGGGGAGTGGGGCGTGAGCAGCTCAGAGTCCTTTTGGCTTGCCTCTCCTACCATGAAACCACTGCCTAAAGTAAAAAAATTCTTGATAAAATATTGGCACTTAGGCTGTTTGCACAGAAGTGGTTTAGCTTTTTAAAAATTGAAATATGGTTATTTTTGTTTTTATATGGTTCCAGAGGAGAAGAAAGCTATGCTGCAGGAGATAGCTAATCAGAAAGGAGTATCCTGTCGTGCCCAAGGTTGGAAAGTCCACCTCTGTGCTGCCCAGTTACTACAGCTGGTAGGTGGAGTTCCAACAGTTGTTATATCATGCATGCTAAGAAAGATGCTGGAGATGTCTGAGTTCATAGAACATTCTCTTTTGAGTAATTCTGAAGCATTCCAGCTAACATGGGTCTTGCTAGAATTTTGTGTGTGCTATATAATGTTATAATCATTATATCAATTACATACGATTGTAATCAAAATACATCTGAGTTCTAGTAACCAGACCCAAAATATATGGAACAACTGTGGTATATAGTTAAAGATTCAGAATCATATGTTGTCATGACATCTGAAAAAGGGTAAGCCTCAAATGGCCTAACTGTAAACCCTTTCTCCCCACCCTGCTCCCTCACATAAGGTCTCCTAGCCACACAGCCTTTTTATCATGGGGCCAAGAACAGTTCCTGCTTCTCACTGAGCAGTGGGCTTTAGTTCCCTGGCAGCTTCCAGGGGGTACTTCTCCCAAATCTGCCTCCCCCACACCCCTGTTTGTTCAATCTGTTCCTGAGTGCAACCCCATGTGGACCTGCATGGTGTGCCAGGTCCTCTTCCCCCAAGCTGTGAGTACAGTCTCGCACCCCATAATTATGTTTTGGTCATCAGCAGACTACATGTATGACAGTGGTCCCGTAAGATTATATATAGTAGAGCTGAAAAATTCCTATTTCTAGTATTTACTACACTATACATTTCAATCATTATTTTAGAGTGAATTCTTTCTACTTAGAAAAAAGTTAACTAGAAAACAGCCTCATTGCTCACAACTTTTCAAGGGAGATGGGGGAAAAAAAAGCCTCAGGCAGGTTCTTCAGGATGGGTTCCAGAAGAAGGCATTGTTATCATAGGAGATGACAGCTCCATGCTTGTTCCTGCCCCTGAAGACCTTCCTGTGAGACAAAATGTATAGGTGAAAACAGTGATATCGATGATCCTGAACCCTGTGAAGGCCTAAGGCTCATGTGTATATTCATGTCTTAGTTCTTAACAAAAAAGTTTAGAAAGTTTTTTAAAAATTTTAAATAGAAAAAAGCTTATAGAATAAGGATATAAAGAAAAAATATTTTTGTACAACTGTACAATGTATTTGTGTTTTAAGCTAAATGTTATTACAAAAAAGCCAAAAAGTTAAAAAAATTAAAAGGTTTTGAAGTAAAATTGTTACAGTAAGCTAAGGTTAGTTTATTATCGAAGGAGGACAATTTACTTTCTAAATATAATGTAGCCTAAGTGAGCAGTGTTTATAAAGTCTACAGAAGTGTACAGTAATGTCCTAAGCTTTCATATTGACTGCTCACTCACCCAGAGCAACTTCCAGCCCTATAAGCTCCATCCATGGTAAGTAAGTACCCAAAATATGAGTACCATTTTTTTATCTTTCATGTCGTAATTTTACTTACATTTTGTATGTTTAATATTTAGATACAAAAATATTTAACCATTGTGTTACAATCGCCTACAATATTCAGTAAAGTAACATGCTGTACAGGTTTGTAGTCTAGGAGCAGTAGGCCACCCCATATATCCTAAGTGTGTAACAGGCTGCGCCATCTATGTCTGTGTAAGTACACTCTATGATACTCGCACATGTCTCAGATGTATCCCCTTTGTTGGAGACCTATGACTATGACTGTATATGTAACTCATGAACGACTGTCAATCTCATCTGTGCAATGTTGCATCTTACATATTGAGCTATTTCCATAATCCTAGGACAAGAATCCCTCCTTCACAACTTGGTGAAGAGACAGCAACATCATGAAGTTTTCCCTTCTTTTGAGTAGCAGTGATCTGAAGAAAATTGTCTGTTGTCAGAATCTAAAAAATGTAATGCCTTGGCTAGTTTTTACTTACAAAAAATTATTTCCGTGAAACTTGTGAACCTGTTTTTCAGAGAAATTGTGAATTCAGGGCAATATTTAAAAGTTATCTTTGAAGATAGACTCTGAACTATGGCAAATTATAATGTAAGTCTTTGTTGATCAGTATTCTATACTATTTGTTAACCTTAGTACCTTAGTCCTTGGGAGAAAGGACTTTGTCATCCCAACAGCTCTCATACCATCTTAGAAAGGTGATTCAAAGTGGGTTCATTTGCCCTTGGTTGACATAGAAAAGTAGCTCTGAGGTCACGATGTCCTCCCTCTTATGTGTTGCAGACAAATCTAGAACATGATGTCTATGAAAGACTTACCAACCTACAGGAAGGGATTATCCCAAAGAAAAAAGCTGCAACTGATGATGATCTACACCGAATAAATGAACTCATACAGGTTTGAATGAGCCTTTTCCCTTCTGATCATCCATTTCATGAAATTGCTTACTATGAAGTCCTATTTCTCCCATTTCCCTCCCACATTCACTAATATCTTTAGTAAAAACCTTTTATTTGCTTCAGCTTTCATTACTGAGAAACACTAAGACATTTTCTATATAGAAAAGCCTCAGAATGGCCTCTCCCAACAGTGAGCAGCTTTTTAAAAGCCATCGTCTAGGCTGGGTGCCGTGGCTCATGCCTATAATCCTAGCACTGTGTGACACTGAGGCAGGTAGATCATCTGAGTTCAGGAGTTCGAGACCATCCAATTAGCTGGACAACTAAAAACATATATATAAAAAATTAGCCGGGCATGGTGGTGCGTGCCTATAGTCCCAGCTACTCGGGAGGCTGAGGCAGGAGGATCACTTGAGCCCAGGAGTTGGAAGTTGCTCTGAGCTGAACTGATGCCATGGCACTCTAGCTTGAGGAACAGAGTGAGACTCTGTCTCAAAAACAACAAAAAAAAGCCGTTGTCTTTATGGTCACTGGTTGATGCTGTGGTGTCTTCTGTTTCAGGGGAATATGCAGAGGTGTAAACTTGTGATGGATCAAATCAGTGAGGCCAGAGACTCCATGCTTAAGGTTTTAGATCATAAAGATCGTGTTCTGAAGCTTCTAAACAAGAATGGGACTGTCAAGAAAGTGTCAAAATTGAAGCGAAAGGAAAAAGTGTAGACCCAGAAGAATCAGGAGTTTGGAAACAGAATTTGTGAAGAATGTTGGTGGGGGTGGGGGGAGGGGTTTGGTTATTTCCAAAGTGGAACACTGAAATAAAGGAAGTATTCCTTAATTCACACGTGAAAGCTGAAGGACCCATGGCATCCAGTGGCATGAAAGGACCTGAGCTGACCAGACACAGTGGGCCCCCTTCTTTTGTTCAGACGTGGCCCTGTTGAGCCTGCCCTGTGTCATAAGTGACTCCTGATGCATCAGTGTCCACCAGTTGGAAGCAGTGACAAGGATGGATGACCATCCAGCCATCCGGTTAATAGACTATCTGGTGGATTCCTGCAGGCCTCATACTGAGCCTGGACTAAAAGTATCCACTCGGACCATCTGTTTTCTCTCTACACTGAAAAATAAAACCTCTCCCACTTACCCCATTCGGCTCTCTGCCTGACCTACAAATGCCCAGTTGGCCTTTACAGCAGTGCCACAGCACCAAGCAACCACATCTCACACTCTGAAGAAGTTCTTGTCATTTCTTAAAAGAACCATTTCCAAGTGAATTGTTACATGGTTTGTCCCGTGTGTGTCACAGTTGGGTTTTGTGGATGTTCAGAGCAGGCAACATCATAAGTTGCTCTCAGATCCGTGTTCTGAGGTCCTTTCTTGGCTATCTGTACTTCTGTAGCTGGCGTGACGCTGTTAGTTGTATGTACCACACATCTCCAAACGTTAATAAAGGAATCAAAGAGGTTTTTGTACATGAGCAGCTCGCATCTTTTGTAAAGTGACTCAGTGCTATACTCTCCACTTCATTGAAGTGTCTCCCATACTGCGATTTCTCGCGCATCGTTGAGAGTCTGCTTTGTTAAAGTTTATTTAGTCCACAGAGTGCCACGTACCCTGATAATTTGAAGATGTTACAGTGGTAAAGTCTGTTGGACCATGGTTATCTTAAATACAAGTCTATATTGTGGCCCAGTCCAAATACAAATTGGTCAAATCATAGGACTATTAACATATTGACTGCCACACTAGAAAAAAATTTTTTTTCCTTGGGGCCATGATGTTTTATTACAAAAATAGAATAAAAACTTTGAAAACAAAATGATCCTTTCTAATTTAATAAAAAATTTGTTATTTTTTATTGTTTTCTGTGTGGGGGTTATATGCAACTTGAAAAATAGTTCATGTGGCTCCCAAGGTAAAGAGACATGTGAGTTATGCATATGCTTCTCGAAGCCCTGGGCTCAAAACTAGCATGAGTTAAATACAACTCACATGGCAGTTAATGTGTTAAGGCTACAGTACTGAATGAAGGTGGAGCTCGCGGGTAGGTGGATTCTCTTAACAAGGTTGCTTTTCAAAAAGTTCCTGTGAACTGAGTGATGGAGTAACTCAGGCTGGCTTGCTTTGGGCACAGGCCAGCAATCTTTCTCCCTTCTATCTGCCCTCCACGTGACAGGCCAGGAAAGATTTTCTCATGGGCTGCTTGCCTCTGGGAACAAGACCTTACCACACCCTCCTTAGGATACATGTTTCCAGCCAGTTACCAGGTTAGGGTTGGAGCTCTTCTCTTTGCCCTGATGTGAATAGTTTTGAGACAAGGAGTGTATACCTGTGCCTTGGGGACCAATGTTCTGTCGTGCCTGAGACAGCCCTCCTTGTATTCAAATGGCAAACTGTCATCTGTGAGATCGGGGTAGACAGAAGCAAAGTCGACTTGGCCTTCCTAGGGTTAGGCCACATAGGCCTGCAGAGCACAAAGGCTTCCCAGGATCTATCTAGGCTGCTTCACCAGAACGTTTCAGTATGATGTGTATCCGACTTCGATACTACAGTACAATACTGTGTAGTATCCAACTTAGGTACTATAATAGGTGTTCCCCAGGGTCCTTTGCCCAAGTTTCTCATCTCTGCACACATTGCCCCAGTGCTCACACTGGCTAAGACAGAATTCATGTGTTTGGGATCCTATGTTACAGATGTGTCTAGCCCAGGCAACACACTGAAACTGTCTCAAAAAAAAAACAATGGTTTTGAAAATAGCTTTATTTAAAAGGAATAATTGACACACAAGAAACATTTTATACAATTCAGTAAGCTCTGATACGTACACCCATGAAACCATCACCACAGTTAGGACAGCAGACCTGCTGCCAGTCCGAAAGCTTATTGTGCCTCTGAGGTATTGCCTCTTGCTCGTCCCCGGGCAGATGCTAATCTGCTTTCTGTTGCTTTACTTTAGTATGGATTTGCTAGAATTTTACTTTTTTTTTTTTGAGACAAGGTCTCGCTTTGTTGCCCAGGCTAGAGTGAGTGCTGTGGCGTCAGCCTAGCTCACAGCAACCTCAAACTCCTGGGCTCAAGCAATCCTACTGCCTCAGTCTCCCAAGTAGCTAGGACTACAGCCATGCGCCACCATGCCTGGCTAATTTTTTCTATATAAGGTGGCCAATTAATTTCTATTTATGGTAGAGACGGGGTCTCGCTCTTGCTCAGGCTGGTTTCGAACTTCTGACCTCAAGCAATCCACCCACCTCAGCCTCTCAGAGTGCTAGGATTATAGGCATGAACCAGCGCTCCCGGCCATAGAATTTTTTTTTTTTTTTTTTTTGAGACACAGTCTCATTCTGTTGCCCAGGCTAGAGTGAGTGCCGTGGCATCATCCTAACTCACAGCAACCTCAGACTCCTGGGCTCAGGCAATCCTCCTGCCTCAGCCTCCCGAGTAGCTGGGACTACAGGCATGCGCCACCATGCCCAGCTAATTTTTTCTATATATATTAGTTGGCCAATTAATTTCTTTCTATTTATAGGAGAGACAGGGTCTTGCTCAGGCTAGTTTCAAACTCCTGGCCTCGAGCAATCTGCCCGCCTCGGCCTCCCAGAGTGCTAGGATTACAGGCGTGAGCCACCGCGCCCGGCCCTTTTTCCTTTTTTTTTTTGACAGAGTCTCTTGTTATCCAGGCTAGAGTGCCATGGCGTCAGCCTAGCTCACAGCAACCTCAGACTCCTGGGCTCAAGGGATCCTCCTGCCTCAGCCTCCCGAGTAGCTGGGACTACAGGCATGCGCCACTATGCTTGGCTAATTTTTTCTATATATATTTTTAGTTGGCCAATTAATTTCTATTTATTGTAGAGACGGGGTCTCCCTCTTGCTCAGGCTGGTTTTGAACTCCTGACCTTGAGGGTTCCTCCCGTATCAGCCTCCCACAGTGCTAGAATTAATTACAGGCATGAGCCACCGCACCCGGCCTGTGGTTTATTCTTGTTGCTTGTTTTAGCAGTGCATTGCTTTGTATTGCTGAGCAGCTGTTGTATAGTTATTCCACAGTTGTTTATTCACCTATAAAAAGACATTTGGGTTATTTATTTGAGACAGTCTGGCTTTGTTGCCCTGGTTAGAGTGCCGTGGCATCAGCCTAGCTCACAGCAACCTCAGACTCCTGGGCTCAAGGGGTCTCCCTACCCTCCCAAGTAGCTGGGGCTACAGACAAACGCCTCCGTGCCCAGCTAATTTTTTTCTGTTTTTAGTTGTTTGGCTAATTTCTTTCGATTTTTCAGTAGAGATGGGGTCTCACTCTTACTCGGGCTGGTCTTGAACTCCTGAGCTCAAACAGTCCATCCACCTCAGCCTCCCAGAGTGCTAGGATTACAGTGGGTTTTTAAAAGGTTCTGAATGTCACAGATAAAATTTTTGTACGTTTGTGGGCTTTGTATGGGCATATGCTTATACAGAACTTTTAAAATTTTTTCTGTTGTATTTTATTTTTTTGTTTGTTTGGTGGTTTTGAGATAGTCTCACTCTGCTGTGGAGGTTGAAGTGCAGTGGTGTGATCATAGCTGATCACACAGCTGTGATGATGTTCCAATGATGAATGGAGCTCCAGTGATGAATGAATGATGATCACACAGCTATGATGAAGCTATGATGATCCTCCAACTCCAGGATTCAGGCAGTCCTCCTGCATCAGCCTCCCAGGTAGCCAGGAATACAGACATGTGCCACTAGGCTGATTTTTAAAAATTTTTTGTGAAGACATGCTATTTTGCCCAGGCTGGTGTTGAACTCCTGGGCTCAATCCTCCTACCTCAGCCTCCCGAAGTGCTGGGATTAGAGGTGTGAGCCAAGGCACCCAGCCTACAACATTTTAAGTACTGATTCATGGATTTTTATGACCAAGAGATAGTGCTGAGAAGTCCAGAGACTAAGTGACTCTACTCCAGAAAAATGTCATTCTTATATTAAAGATTAGAAAGAATTGCAAATGTATGTGAAATAAGACTTAGATTTGGCTTCTGTTTTTTTTTTTTTCCCCCAGCATATTATGGTGGTACAAATGTTTAGGTTATGTTTGTTGCCTTTCACCCCCTTCCTCCCCCCAGAGTCAGAGCTTCAAGCGTGTCCATCCCCCAGATGGTACGCATCACATTCACTATGTATGTATATACCATCCCCTCCTCCCCCTCCCATCTATCTGCCTGATGCTCGATAAATGTTATTCCTATGTGTCCACTTAGGTGTTTATCAGTTGAAACCAATTTGCTGGTGAGTACATCATGTGGTGCTTATTTTTTCATTCATGGGATACTTTACTTAGTAGAATGGGTTCCAGCTCTATCCAGGAATATACAAGAGATGCTATATCACCATTGTTTCTTAAAGCTGAATAGTATTCCATGGTATACATATACCACATTTTATTAATCCACTCGTATTAATGGGCACTTGGGTTGTTTCCACATCGTTGCATTTGTGAATTGTGCTGCTATAAACATTTGAGTGCGGTGTCTTTTTTTATAGTGTCTTTTGTTCTTTTGGGTAGATGCCCAGTAATGGGATTTTGGATCAAATGATAGATCTACTTGTATCGCTTTGAGGTATCTCCATATTGCTTTCCACAGAGGTTGCATTAGTTTACAGTCCCATGGCTTCTTTTCTTTACAGCGGAAAGTCAGAGAAACATAAATCTGAAAAAAAAACATTTTAGCCCATCTGGCTGGTCTAGAAAAATCTTTCATACTATTTTTAAAAACCTGGATATTTTCAAAGATCATTAAATAGAAAATGCCTTGTGTATATTTCTGGTGATTTTATCATAGTAATAATATAGAGTCACTATTTTAGGGTTGAAAAGTTATTTCCATACTAGGCCGGGCATGGTGGCGCATGCCTTTGGGAGGCCGAGGCAGGAGGATCACTTGAGGTCAGGAGTTTGAGACCAGCCTGAGCAAGAGTGAGACCAAATCTCTACAAAAAATACAAAAATTAGCCGGGCATGGTGGCGCATACCTGTAGTCCCAGCTACTCGGGAGGCCAAGGCAGGAGGATCACTTGAGGTCAGGAGTTTGAGACCAGCCTGAGCAAGAGTGAGACCAAATCTCTATAAAAATTAGCCAGGCATGGTAGCGCATACCTGTAGTCCCAGCTACTCGGGAGGCTGAGGCAGGAGGATGGCTTGAGCCCAGGAGTTCAAAGTTGCTGTGAGCTAGGCTGACGCCATGACACACAGTGAATGAGACTCTGTCTCAAAAAATAAATAAAAATTAAAAACAATATTCCTATATAGGGCACTTAACCATGAATGGAGCTTGCAGGACTGGAAGCTGCTCTGGGTGAGTCAGTGAGTGGTGAGTGAATATGAAGGCCTCGGACATTATAATACTATAGATGTTATAGACACTGTACACTTAAGCTACACTGAATTCATTAAAAATCTTTCTTCAATAATAAATTAAGCTTAGCTCACTGTAACTTTTTTACTTTATAAACTTTTAAATTTTCTTTTTATTTTAGATACAGGGTCTCACTATGTTGTCCAGGCTGGAGTACAGTCGTGTGATCATAGCCTACTATAACCTTGAACTCCTGGGCTCAAGCGATCCTCCTTGCTCACCTTCCCAAGTAGTTGGGACTACAGACGTGCACCACCATGCCTGGCTAATTATTACTATTTTTTTATTATAGAGATGGGATCCCAGTATTACCTGGGCTAGTCTCAAACTCCTGGCCTCAAGCAACCCTCCCACCTCAGTCTCCCAAAGTGCTAGGATTACAAGTGTGAGCCACCATGCCTGGCTGTTAACTTTTTAATTTTTTTAACTTTTTGACCCTTTTGTAATAACATTTAGCTTAAAACACAAATACATTGTACAGCTATACAAAAATATATTTATATCCTTATTCTATAAGCTTTTTTCTATTTAAAAATTTGTTTGTTTACCTTTTAAACTTTCTTATTAAAAACTATGACACAAATACACGTTATCCTAGACCTACACAGTGTCAGGGTCATCAACATCACTGTCTTCCACCTCCACGTCTCATCCCACTGGAAGGTCTTCAGGGATGACAACACGCATGGAGCCGTCATCTCCTATGACAATAGGGCTGCTTTCTGGAATCCCTCCTGGAGGCCCTGCCAAGGGCTGTTTTGTAGTTAACATTTTTTTATAGTAGTAGGAACATTTTTTTTTATAAGGAGTAGTATACTCTAAAATAACAAAAATATAGCATGGTAAATAACGTTTTTTCTTGTTGTTGTTATTGTTTATTATTTTTTATTATTATTTTTAATGGGAAGACTTCAGGGAAAGCTCATGTTTTGTTTTCTTTTGTTTTGTTTTTTGAGACAGAGTCTCCCTTTGTTGCCCAGGCTAGAGTGAGTGCCATGGCGTAAGCCTAGCTCACAGCAACCTCAAACTCCTGGGCTCAAGCGATCCTCCTGCCTCAGCCTCCCAAGTAGCTGGGACTACAGGCATGCGCCACCATGCCCGGCTAATTTTTTCTATATATATTTTTAGTTGGTCAATTAATTTCTTTCTATTTATAGTAGAGACGGGGTCTAACTCTTACTCAGGCTGGTTTTGAACTCCTGACCTCGAGCAATCCGCCCGCCTCAGCCTCCCAGAGTGCTAGGGTTACAGGCGTGAGCCACCACGCCCGGCCGTGTGGTAAATACATAAACCAGCAACACAGTTATTTATTGTCATTATCGTGTATTATGTAATGCATGTAATTGTGTGTTCTTTATACGACTGGCAGCGCAGTAGGTTGTTTACACCAGCGCATCATAAGTGACTCCTGATGCATCAGTGTCCACCAGTTGGAAGCAGTGACAAGGATGGATGACCATCCAGCTTTCCGGAGATGATGCCCAGGAGTTTGAGGTTGCTGTGAGCCAGGCTGACGCCACGGCACTCACTCTAGCCTGGGCAACAAAGTGAGACTCTGTCTCAAAAAAAAAAAAAAAAAAAAAAAAAATCCTGGGCTCAAGCGATCCTCCTGCCTCAGCCTCCCGAGTAGCTGGAACTACAGGCATGCGCCACCATGCCCGGCTAATTTTTTCTATAAATTTTTAGTTTGCCAATTAATTTCTTTCTATTTTTAGTAGAGACAGGGTTTTGCTCTTGCTCAGGTTGGTTTCAAACTCCTTACCTTGAGTGATCCTCCTGCCTTGGCCTCCCAAAGTGCTAGGATTACAGGTGTGAGCCACCGAGCCTGGCCTTTTTCTTCTTTTTCTTTTTTTTTTTTTTATTGAGACAGGGTCTTGCTCTGTCACCCAGGCTAGAGTGCAGTGTTGTCATCATAGCTCACTGCATCCTCCAACTCCTAGGCTCAAGCAATCCTCCTGCCTCAGCCTCCTGAGTAGCTGGGACTACAGGCATGCACCACAATAACCAGCTAATTTTTCTATTCTTTGTGTAGATGTAGTTTTGCTCTTGCTCAGGCTGGTCTCAAACTCCTGACCTCAAATGATCCTCCTGCTTTGTCCTCCCAGAGTGCTCAGATTATAGGTGTGAACCACTGCACTGGGCCTCAAGGTACTTTTTAATTTCCATTGTGATTTCTTCTTTGACTGATTCGTTGGTTAAGACTTTAATTTCCACATATTTGTGAACTTCCCAGTTTTCCTTATGTTATTCATTTCTAATTTTATTCTGTTTTGGTTGGAAAAGATATGTGTAGGATTTCAGTCTTTTAAAGTTTACTGAGATTTGTTTTATGGCTTAACACGTGGTTTGTCCTGGAGGATGGTCCATGTGAACTTAAGAAGAGTGTGGATTCTGCGGTAGCTGAGTGTTCTGTGTGTTTCTATCAGGTGAAATTGATTTTTAGTATTGTTTAATTTCCTGATTTCCTTGTTGACTTCTACCCATTTGTTCTACCCATTACTTAGAGTATTGAAATGTTTAACTAGTATTTTAGAAGTGTTTCCAGTCTATACATCTTTTATTTTCTTGTGTAATTGTTCTAGCTAGAACAATGTTGAATAGAAGTGGTGGGAGAGGACATCCTTGTCTTGTTCCTGATCTTAGAAAAAAAGCATTTTAGTCTTTTGTCATTAACTATGGCATTAGACGTGGGTTTTTTATAGATGCCTTTAATGAGGATAAGCATGTTCCCTCTTATTCCTATTTTGTGTGTTTTTACCATGAAAGGGTGTTGGATTTTGTCAGGTATGTGTTCTGTAGCTATTGAGATGCGTGGTTTTTGTCCTTTATTCTTTTTTTTTTTTTTTTTTTTTTTTTTTTTTTTTTTTGAGACAGAGTCTCACTTTGTTGCCCAGGCTAGAGTGAGTGCCGTGGCGTCAGCCTAGCTCACAGCAACCTCAAACTCCTGGGCTCGAGCGATCCTTCTGCCTCAGCCTCCCGGGTAGCTGGGACTACAGGCATGCGCCACCATGCCCGGCTAATTTTTTATATATATATCAGTTGGCCAATTAATTTCTTTGTATTTATAGTAGAGACGGGGTCTCACTCTTGCTCAGGCTGGTTTTGAACTCCTGACCTTGAGCAATCCGCCCGCCTCGGCCTCCCAAGAGCTAGGATTACAGGCGTGAGCCACAGCGCCCGGCCTTCTTTTTTTTTTTAGTCAGAGTTTCACTCTGTTGCCTGGACTAGAGTGCCATGGCATCAGCCTAGCTCACAGCAACCTCAAACTCCTGGGCTCAAGCGATCCTCCTGCCTCAGCCTCCCAAGTAGCTGGGACTACAGGCATGCGCCACCATGCCCGGCTAATTTTTTCTATATATATTAGTTAGCCAATTAATTTCTTTCTATTTATAGTAGAGACAGGGTCTTGCTTTGGCTCAGGCTGGTTTCGAACTCCTGACCTTGGCCTCCCAGAGTGCTAGGATTATAGGTGTGAGCCACTGGGATTATAGGTGTGAGCCACTGCGCCAGCCTGTCCTTTATTCTATTGATGTGGCATATCACATTAATTGGTTTTCAGATGTTAGACTAAACTTGCGTTCCTGGGATAGATGCCATTTGGTCATGATGTATACTTATTTTTATCTATCCATGGATTCCATTTGCTAGCGTTTTGCTGAGAATGTTTTAGTCTATTGGTCTATTTGAGTATATTGATCTTCATTGTTTTGTATGTATATGATGTTTTGTCTGTTTTAATATCAGGGCCATACTAATCTCAATTGCTAAGTGTTCCCTGCTCCTCTCATTATTGGAAGCATTTTTAAAGGATTTATATTCTTTAAACATTTGTTAGAATTCATCAGTGAAGCCATCTGGTGCTGGGATTTTCTTTGTGGGAGTTTTTTCTTAATTATTCAGTCTATTTACTTATTGTACATCTTTTCAGATTTTCTCTTTCTTCTTGAGTCAGTGTTCGTAGTTGAGTCTAAGAACTTGTCCATTTCATTTAATTATCTAATTTGTTGGCATACAGTTGTTTTTAGTATTCCTTTATAATTTTTATTTTTGTAGTTATATCCCATCCCCTCTTTTATGTCTTACAATAATTCTTTATGACTTCTACTTTTTCCTTGGTTAGGCTGGCTAGAAGTTTAACAATTTTATTGATCTTTTTGTGAACCAACTGTAGGTTTTGCTGATATTTTTTTCCCTATTGATTTCCTTTCATCAGTTGTTGTTTTTTTTTCTGAGACAGTTTTATCAGTTTTGGGGTTTTCCTCTGTCTCCATATCTAGAGTGTAGCAGTGCCATGACAGCTCACAGCAGCCTCAGACTCCTGGGCTCAGGCAACCCTCCCGCCTCAGCCTCCTGAGTAGTTGGAACTACGGGCGTGCACCAGGACACCTGGCTAATTTTTCTATTTCATTCTTGCTGAGGCTCTTCTCAAACTCTTGACCTCAAGTAATCCTCCCACCTCAGCCTCCCAGAGTGCTAGCATTACAGGTGTGAGCCATCAGGCCCAGCCTATACTTTATTCTTTAGGCTTAGACTGTTCTTCTTTCTCTAATTTCCTAATGTGAAAGCTTAGATTATTCATTTTAAATCTTTCTTCATTTCTTCTATATATATTTAGGGGTATAAAATTCCTTCTATAACTGCTTTCACTGTATCCCACAAATTTTGAGACTTATAGTTTCATTTCCCTTAATTCAAAATATTTAATTTCTCTTGAGACTTCTTTCACCATGTGTTAATTAGAAGTGTATTGTTTAATCTCCAAAGATTTTGGAATTTTCTAGCTTTTTCTTATTGACTTCCAGTTTAGTTCTACTGTGGTCTCAACAACACACTTTATGTGATCTCTGTTCTTTTAAATGTGTTAGGGTGTGTGTAATGTGGTTAGCAACGTGATCTGTCTTATTAAATCTACTCTGCCATTACTAGACCTCTCTTGCTTAACTTTATAGTAATTGTATTTCTGCATGTCCCTATGGTTTTAATAGCTAAATATGTATCTCTAAATGTTATAGTTGATCTTTCCTGTTTTCTTGGTTTTGATATGCCTTTAAATCTATTTTTTCTTTGTTTCGTTTTTTATTTTTTTTTGAGACAGAGTCTCACTTTGTCGCCCAGGCTAGAGTGAGTGCCATGGCGTCAGCCTAGCTCACAGCAACCTCAAACTCCTGGCCTCAAGCAATCCTGCTGCCTCAGCCTCCTGAGTAGGTGGGACTACAGGCATGCGCCACCATGCCTGGCTAATTTTTTCTATATAATTAGTTGGCCAATTAATTTATTTCTATTTATAGTAGAGACGGGGTCTCACTCTTGCTCAGGCTGGTTTCGAACTCCTGACCTCCAGCAACCTGCCCGCCTCGGCCTCCCAGAGTGCTAGGATTACAGGTGTGAGCCACCGCGCCCAGCCTTTTCTTTGTTTTTGAGACAGAGTCTCACTCTGTTGCCTGGGCTAGAGGGCCGTGGCATCAGCCTGGCTCACAGTAACCTCAAATTCCTGCCTCCGCCTCGCACGTAGCTGGGACTACAGGCATGCACCACCATGCTCGGCTAAGTTTTTATATATATTTCTAGTTGTCTAGCTAATTTCCTTCTACTTTTTTATTTTTTTTTATTTATTTATTTTTTCCTTCTACTTTTTTAGTAGAGACGGGGTCTCACTCTTGCTCAGGCTGGTCTTGAACTCCTGAACTCAAACGATCCTCCTGCCTTGGCCTCCCAAAGTGCTAGGATTACAGGCATGAGCCACTGAACCTAGCCTAAATCTTATATATATATGTATATATATAAAATATATATATATTTTCATTTCTAGTAAATTTCCAATAAAATCTTTAATCTATGACTGCTATTGACTAAATGTTTACACTAGCCCTAAATTCATATGTTGAAATGCTAACCCCTAACGTGATGGTATTAGGAAGTGGGGCCTTTGGGAAGTGTTTAGGTCACAAGAGCAGACCCCTTATGAGTGAGATTAGTACACTTATAAAGAGGCCGCAGAGAGATCCTTCGCCCCTTCTACCATATGAGGACACAATGAGAAGGCAGCCGTCTATAAATCAGACAGTTAATTTGCCAGTATCTTGATCTTGGACCTCCAGCCACCAAAACTGCGAGAAATTAATTTCTGTTGTTTATAAACCACCCAGTCTATGATATTTTGTTATAGCAGCCTGAACAGTTTAGAACAGACTAAAACAGTGACTTGACTCTTCTGTTCTTTTTTTTTTCCTTTAACAATTTATTTTTGTGGGGGTTGTTTTGGGGTTTTGTTGTTTTAGAGACAAGGTCTTGCCTTGTCACCAGACTAGAGTGCAGTGGCGTGATCATAGCTCACTGTGTGCATCCTGGAACTCTCTGCCTCCAGCAATCCTCCTGCATAATTTATTTGAGGTTTTGTTTTGTTTTTTGGTGCTTTTTAAAGCAAGCACAAAAATGAGGTTTACCGAGGAGAGAAAGATAAGATTATAGAGCAAGACCAAGATACAGGTTTACAGAGTGTGATACATATGCCACAGATGATGACCAGACTCACTGTTGCAGCAAAGGGAGAGCAAATGGAAAGGCTAAAGGACCTACACAATTTATTAAGGAACTCAATCACTAAACGTGTAATTTCCCACTGTCTATTTTTGCTTATTGGACTTAATGGCATAGTTCAGTATGTTTCTCTGTCCTCTGGATTCAGAGGCTTGATCAGATTCATGTTTGATTTTTTCCAGTAGGACATGTGATATTGTGTCTTTCATCAGGAAAATATGTCTGATTATCTCTTTTAGCAGCCATTTTGCTCAGTGCATGTTAATTATATAAATCGTTGTGTCTTTTTTTGTTTATTAGCTGGGATACTGTTATTTTATTTTATTTATTTATTTATTTTTGAGACAGAGTCTCACTTTGTTGCCCAGGCTAGAGTGAGTGCCGTGGCGTCAGCCTAGCTCACAGCAACCTTAATCTCCGCGGCTCAGCGATCCTACTGCCTCAGCCTCCCGAGTAGCTGGGACTACAGGCATGCGCCACCATGCCCGGCTAATTTTTTTGTATATATGTATTTTTAGTTGGTCAATTAATTTATTTCTATTTTTGGTAGAGACGGGGTCTCGCTCAGGCTGGTTTCGAACTCCTGACCTTGAGCAATCCGCCCACCTCGGCCTCCCAAAGTGCTAGGATTACAGGCGTGAGCCACCACGCCCAGCCTTATTTTATTTTTGAGACAGAGTCTCACTCTGTTGCCCAGGCTAGAATGCTGTGGCATCAGCCTAGCTCACAGCAACCTCAAACTCCTGGGCTCAAGCGATCCTCCTGCCTCAGCCTCCTGAGTAGCTGGGACTACAGGCATGCGCCACCATGCCTAGCTTATTTTTTCTGTATATTTTTTAGTTAGCCAATTAATTTCTTTCTATTTTTTTAGTAGAAACGGGGTCTCCCTCTTGCCATACAGGTTTCAAACTCCTGACCTTGAGCAATCCACCCGCCTCAGCCTCCCAGAGTGCTAGAATATAGCCGTGAGCCACCGCACTCAGCCATGGAATACTTTTATAAAGAGGATTTTCCCTTCTAATAGTATTGGTTACAATATTGGTATAGTTCATACAGAAAAGGGAAGATAGATGCTTGACTCCAACCCTTTCTTTACCAGTTTTCACAATAATGGGTACTCCGTAATCCTACAAACATGACCAGTTAGGTTTTTCTTTTTAGTATTATTATGAATTCATGGATTTAGACATATGTTATGTGATTCCCTCAATCATAATCATTACCTTTACTCAGGCTCCTGTTGCCCCATCTTCGGCTAGTAGGAGCATCTTCAGGTTGGCTCCTGATTCCAATTGATGTGATCTTGCTATCTGGTAGGGCAGGATATCCCAGACATGTCTTATATATTTCCTGCTCCTATAATCAATCATTTCTCCAAGAATCCTGGTTTCACATCCTGAGAAGTGGTGATTTAACACTACAACCTTGGAAGGCAGTAGGAAATCTTATTGCTATTGGGTTTGGAATTGTTTCTAGGATTTTTTAGTGGACAAATACACAATCTCGGCCGGGCACAGTGACTAATGCCTATAATCCCAACACTTTGGGAGGCTGAGGCAAGAGAATCACTTGAGGCCAGCAGTTTGAGACTAGCCTAAACAACATAGTAAGACCTCATCTCTACAAAAAAAAAAAAAAAAAAAAAAAAAGCCAGTTATGGTGGCACTCATCTCTAGTCACAGCTACTCAGGAGTACTGAGGCAGAATCACTTGAGCCTAATAGGTTACAGCTGCAGTGAGCTATGATGACACCATTGCACTCTAGCACAGGCGACAGAGCGAGACCATGTGTTTATATACACACACAATCACAGACATTTAGGTAGTGTTTGCCAGGTTTGTCCAGGGTAAATATACTTCTCCTCCCACATTTCCCTAATCTACTCATTGCAAGCAAGTCACTAGTACAGCCCACATTTAAGGGTGGGGAATTAAGCTCCACTGCTGTGAGGGGTCTCCCCCAATTTTTAAATAGTTGTACTATACTTACAATGTTAGAGCATATTGCCATTATATACTTTCTCTTCCCTTTAACCCTCAGTGTTTTTGAGACAGAGTCTCACTTTGTTGCCCAGGCTAGAGCGAGTGTGTGGCATCAGCCTAGTTCATAGCAACCTCAAACTCCTGGGCTCAAGCAATCCTGCTGCCTCAGCCTCCCAAGTAGCTGGGACTGCAGGTGTGTACCACCATGCCTGGCTAACTTTTTCTATATATATTAGTTGGCCAATTAATTTCTTTCTATTTATAGTAGAGATAGGCTCTCGCTCTTGCTCAGGCTGGTTTTGAACTCCTGACCTAGAGCAATCCTCTCGCCTCGGCCTCCCAGAGAGCTAGGATTACAGGCATGAGCCACCACGCCTGGCCCCTCAGTATTAATTCTAGAAATAACTATATATTTAATGGTCACTACTAGTCCTATGGCAATGTCTCTTTAGTCACTTTTTGATCGTTTGAAACTTGTTCTCCAGAGATACAATATTCCTTGAGTTCTTATATATCAGTAACAGTCTGTCCACACCAATTATACTTGGTCAGTTTGACTTTATAATAAAATTCTTGATTCACATATGGTTTACCTTTTCATTTAACTTAAAGGAAATGGAAACCATATTAAGAAAGCATGTGTAGTGCTCGCTTCGGCAGCACATATACTAAAATTGGAACGATACAGAGAAGATTAGCATGGCCCCTGCGCAAGGATGACACGCAAATTTGTGAAGCGTTCCACATTTTTCTGAGCAGCACCTAAGTGGACACATAGGTACTACAGTAATAGGGTATTGGGCAGGGGGGAGGGTATATACATACATAATGAGTGAGATGTGCACTGTCTGGGGGATGGTCATGCTGGAGACTCAGACTTGTGGGGGGAGGGGGGAAAGGGCATTTATTGAAACCTTAAAATCTGTACCCCCATAATATGCCGAAATAAAATAAAAAATTAAAAACAAAAAGAAAGCATGTGTATATTGCTATAGTTTGGTTTGTGTGACCCCTCCAAATCTTATGTCGAAATTGGATCCCCAGTGTTGGAATGGGGCCTCTTGGAAAGTGTCCGGGTCATGGGGGCGGATCCCTCGTGAATGGCCAATGTCTTCCTCCAGTTCAAGAGTGAGTTCTTAGGCCGGGCGCGGTGGCTCACGCCTGTAATCCTAGCTCTCTGGGAGGCCGAGGCGGGTGGATTGCTCGAGGTCAGGAGTTCAAAACCAGCCTGAGCAAGAGCGAGACCCCGTCTCTACTATAAATAGAAAGAAATTAATTGGCCAACTAATATATATATATACAAAAAATTAGCCGGGCATGGTGGCGAATGCCTGTAGTCCCAGCTACTCGGGAGGCTGAGTCAGGAGGATTGCTTGAGCCCAGGAGTTTGAGGTTGCTGTGAGCTAGGCTGACGCCACGGCACTCACTCTAGCCTGGGCAACAAAGTGAGACTCTGTCTCAAAAAAAAAAAAAAAAAAAAAAAAGAGTGAGTTCTTGCTCCATTAGTTCCCATTAGCCTGGTTGTTTAAAAGATCCTGGAACCTCCTTCTCCTGTCTCTCGAGATTTTCCTCTAGCTCTGTGATCTCTGCACACTGGCCACCTTCCGCTTCTGCTGTGAGTGAAGCAGCCCGAGGCACTCACCAGCAGGAGATGCTGCCGCCAAGCTCCTTGCACAGCCTGCGGGACCAGAGCCCCGTAAACCCTTGTTCTTTATAAATTACCCAGCCTCAGACATTCCTTTACAGCAACACAAATGGACTGAGACATACATATTGTTTTCATTCAGATTAACACAAGTCGGGTGCGGTGGCTCCTAGCACTCTGGGAGGTTGAGGCGGGCTGGCGGATTGCTCAAGGTCAGGAGTTCAAAACCAGCCTGAGCAAGAGCAAGACCCCATCTCTACTAAAAATAGAAAGAAATTAATTGGCCAACTAAAAATACATAGAAAAAATTAGCCTGGCATGGTGGCACATGCCTGTAGTCCCAGCTACTCGGGAGGCTGAGGCAGAAGGATCACTTGAGCCCAGGAGTTTGAGGTTGCTGTGAGCTAGGCTGACGCCATGGCACTCTAGCCCAGGCAACAGAGTAAGACTGTCTCCAAATAAAAAAAGAAAAAGAAAAAAAAGATTAACACAGCAGTATGTTAATGGTCTTGCTTATAAATTGATTTATCCCATTTTAATAGCATGTGATTGGTATTTCTGAAGCAATCTCTGAGATTTGTGAGCAGCGGATTGCTGCAACTACTGTATTCAAGGTGTGAGTCATACCTGCTTTTTCTTCTTCTTACAGATGTCCAGGTTCCCATAGTTGCTACAAAAATAGCAGATTAAAACAACATACATTTATTCTTTTACAGTATCTGTGCTTCAGGAACTTAGCTTAGATTAGCTGGTCCCCTGACCAGGGTCTCACCAGGCTCACAGTCATGATTAGCCGGAGCTGGGATCTCATCTAAGGCTAGGCAACTTCGTCCAGGTAACTTCGTCCAGGCTCAGGGTCTTTGGCAGAATTGAGTTCCTGTGGAAGGCATGGTGGCTTTTCTCAAGGCCTGCAGGAAAGTGTCTTTCTGGCTTCAAATCTTCCCTATCAGGGAAGGCCTCTTTTAAATAGCTCACCTGGTTATCTGGACCACTCCCAGGAGGTTCTTCCTTTTAATTAACTGGAAGTCAACTGATTTCAGGATTACACCTGAAAAATCCCTTCAATTTTGCCCTGTAATGAAACCTAATGATGGAAATGAAATCCTATCATATTCACAAGTCTTATCCACACTCAGGGGAAGAAATTATGAAGGTTGTATGCTTTGGGGGCAGGAAACTTGGGGGCCAGCTTAGACTTCTGCCTACCACAAGTGGATTGAAGAGAGGTTTATTTGGTTTTTATTAAGTGTGCTAAATAATTACATTTTGGAAAACTTGCTTTCTTTACTGACATAATCATCATCATGTCTGAAGTTTCTGATCTAAGCAAGACCTTGGGCTATGTTTGAGGATGGATAAAGCAAAACATGATCTGTACTTTACTGGCTATTTCATTACATACTACGTACATAAAAAAGAAAGGTAGCAATAAGCAGTAGCATGTACTAAGTGGTAAATCAGAAGTATAAAATGAAAATGCTTTTAGGACTTAGAGAAGACAATGATCACTGAAGGTAGGAATGCCAGAGAAAAGACGGTGGCAGGGGCAACTGAACTGAATCTGAAATTGAATTGAACAAATAGTTATCAAACCCTATAGGATGCTGTGGGGGCAGAAAGATGAATTGGATTATTATTGCCTTCCAGGAGTGCATAGTCTGGTGGAAGAGACCAACTTTGAACCAAGAGAATGTGGGCAAATTAAAAATTGGGGCCGTGTGTGGTGGCTCAAGCCTGTAATCCTAGCACTCTGGGAGGCTGAGGCGGAAGGATCACTCAAAGTCAGGAGTTCAAAATCAGCCTGAGCAAGAGAGAGACCCTGTCTCTACTAAAAATAGAAAGAAATTAGACAAAATTATCAGGGCATGGTGATGCATGCCTGTAGTCCCAGCTACTCAGGAGGCTGAGGCAAGAGGATTGCTTGAGCCCAGGAGTTTGAGGTTGCTGTGAGCTAGGCTGATGCCATGGCACTCTAGCTGGGGCAACAGAGTGAGACTCTATCTCAAAAAAAAAAAAAAAAAAAGACCAGCCTGAGCAACATAGCATGACCCAATCTCTACAAAATTTTTTTTTTTAATTAGGCATGGTGGCAAAGATATAAAATGTAACCAAATTGTTAAAAAAAAACACAAAAAAACCCATTTATTGGGTGTTGGGCAGGTGGAAGGTGGGAGGGGATGGGTATATACTTACATAATGAGTGTGATGCGCACCAACTGGAGGATGGACATGCTTGAACCTCTCACTCGAGGGGGGAGGGGAGGCAAGGGCAATATATGTAACCTTAACAACATTTGTACCCCCATAATATGATGAAATAAAAAAATATCAGGCATGGTGGTATATGGCTGTAGTCCCAGCTACTTAGGACACTGAAGCAGGAGGATCACTTGAGCCCAGGAGTTCAATTTTGCAGTGAGCTATGATAGTGCCACTGTACTCCAATCTGAGTAACAGAGAAAGATCTTATCCCTGAAAAAATAAAAGGGACATGTACAAGGAAAAAGTGATATGGAACCATTCCCATAAAGGCCCTACCTGGTTACGTTTCTGAACTTGAAGGATAAAGGGTTTTTCAGCCACACAGGCATAAAGAGTAAGCCAAGACAATTCAATAGGAAATAATAGTCGTTGCTGTAAGGTTTTTCGGCGGTGGCAAAAAGAAAAGAGACTCAGAGAAAGAGTGGGGGGCCAAACCACGTGGCTTTATTATACACTGGTGGAGGAGGTTCTGGGGCCCCACCCAAGGGGGGGGCGGAAGTCGCTGCAGTTTGAAGGGGCTGAGGCCTTTTATATCCTTTGGGCCTGGCTAGGGACTTTTGGCGGGAAGAGCTGGGGATTTTAGGAGGGGCTGGAGGTATTTGTGGAATCCAAGAGCCAAAACATTCTTATCTAGGTGGACATCTGGGTGTGGATCCTCTCAGCTGGGCCTGGCAGTTTTGTCCTTGGTGGGTCTGGTCTCATGAGTCTTTTCTTTTTGATCCAGGGAAGGGAGGGGGCTGCCACCAGCCTTACAGTTGCAACAAATGATAGTGGGACAACTTGATGTCCACATACAAAAGAATGATTTTGGATCCTCACCTCATACTTTATGCAAATATTGGGTAAAAATGAATCAAAAACCTAATATGTGAGAGCTAAAATTACAGAACTATTAGAAGAACTAGTATTAGAAGAACATAGTATGTTGAGTTAGGCAATAATTTTTTTAAAAAGGTGGGGTCTCACTCTGTTGCCCAGACTGAAGTGTGATGGCATGATCATAGCTCATTGTAGCATCTAACTCCTGGGTTTAAACCATCCTCCCACCTCAGCCTACTGAGAAGTTCGGGCTACAGGTGTGCACCACTACGCCTGAATAATAGCAAAAAAAACCTTTTTTTTTTAAAGATGTTTCTCTCGTTCAGGCTGGTCTTGAACTCCTGGCCTCAAGTGATCCTCCAGCCTCAGCTTCCCAGAGTGTTAGGATTACAGGCGTGAGCCAACTAGCCCAGCCTGAAAATATTTATTTTAAAAAAGTAAGTTGACCACGGAGGTCTACAGAAAAAAAGAATAATGATAATAACACAAATAAAGCAATACAGTATAACAACTATTTACATAGCATTTACATTATATTAAGTGTCATAAGTCATCTAGAGATGATTTAAAGTATAAGGAGGATGAAATACCATTTAGTTTTCTAGAAGGGACCCTCGATCTTGGTATCCGCGAGAGTACTGGAATCGATTCCCCACAGAACCGAGGGAGGACTGCGCTTGGACTGGATGTGCTGCGACTCGGCGAGCGCCGCGAGAAGGAGCCGCAGCACGCCGCGACCAGTTTCCTAGGCGCCGGTCTCTCCTGGGTGAGCTGCAACAGCATGGCTCTGCGACACGACGGAGACTAGCCTCCAATTACTGCACACTTGTCCCCTCCCCACGCAAATCCCAGCTGCCGCTGCTCTTGAGGCCCCCTCAAGAGTGCCAGCCTAACTACTGTTACTGCCTTGCGCGCAGTTTCCCGAGCCCTGGCTCGGAACGCTCCCGCGAAGACCGGCCCGGCGCGCGCCTCCCGCCCGGCCGCCGGGGGCTCTTCCGCGGCGGCCCGGCCTTCCCGCCGTGCTCCGCGGCGCCGCGGGAGCCAGGGCGCAGACGCGGGCGGAAGCCGCGGCCGAATCCGGAACCTTCGGGCTTGGGTCTGCGTTCTCCCGGGGACTGTGGCGTGTCAGTTGAAAAAAAGATAAAGAGGGAAGAGTCAGAGGGACCTGTGGAGGATAGAGGAGGAGAGAGAAGAAAACAGAAATAAATGACCAATCACTTCTTAGATGCCACACATCAGCAGTACAAATGATAAAAGAAAAAATCGATAAATTAGATTTTATCAAAATTTAAAACTTTGGTGCTTCAAACAATACCATTCTGAGAGTGAAAAGACAATCCATACAATGGAAGAATACATTTGTAAATGCTGTGTCTGCCAAGGAACTTGTATCCAGAATATTTAAAGAACTCTTAAATTGGGTTAAGACAACCCAGTTTGTCACATGGACAAAGGATTTGACTAAACATTTATTCAAAGAATATATATAAATAGCCAGAGAGCATATAAAAAGATAATCAATGTTGTTAGTTATAAAAATCACCCCAATAAGATGCTAATTCACATTCATTAGAATGACTCTAATAAAAATCATGGCAACAGTGTTGTCCTCAGTCTAGAGAAATTGGAACCCTCATACATTGCAGATGGGAATCTAAGATGGTGCAGCTAGCTACTCTAGAAAACAGTCTGGCAATTTATCAAAATTTAAACATAGAGTTTCAATAAAGATAAAGATGAAATAAAAATAAACATAGAGTTTCAATATGATCTAGCAGTTTGACTCCTAGGTATATACCAAGGAAATTGAAAACATGTCCACACAAACACTTGTACATGAATGTTTATAGCAACATTATTCATAATAGCCCGAGAGTAGGAACAACCCAATATCCATCAACTGATGACTGGAATGATATATCCATTCATACAATAGCATACTATTTGACCATAAAAAGGGATGAAGTACTGATACATAGTACAATAGAGATGAACCTCGAAAACATTATACTAAGTGAAAGAAGCCAATCACAAAAGACAGAACATATGCTTCCACTTATATGAAATTCCCCAAATAGGCAAATCTACAGATCAGTTGTTACAAGAGGATGTGGGGAGGAGTGTGTGGTGGGTGACTGCTGATGGGTAGGAGGTTTCTCTTTGGATTGATGAAAATATTAGATTATGAAAATTAGATTATGGCGATAGTTGCAAAGCTCTGTAAATACACTAAAATCCATTAAATTGTAAACGTTAAATGGGAATTTTATGGTATATAAGTTATATCTCAATAAGCTATTAAAAATATAAAGTTTCTTCAAGCGGTCAAAAATCAGACTTGCCTAAGACTTCTCCATGCCCAATTCCATAACAGAGACTATAGAACAATGTCTACAAAAGTCTAAGGGAAAGATTGACACAACAGTTTTATGCACAGCCCAGATGTCTAGTTTTTTTCTTTGTTTTTGAGACAGAGTCTCACTCTGTTGCCCAGGCTAGAATGCTGTGGCATCAGCCTAGCTCACAGCAACCTCCAACTCCTGGGCTCAAGCGATCCTCCTGCCTCAGCCTCCCGAGTAGCTGAAACTACAGGCATGTGCCACCATGCATGGCTAATTTTTTTTTCTATGTATTTTTAGTTGGCCAATTAATTTCTTTCTATTTTTAGTAGAGACAGTGTTTCGCTTTTGCTCAGGCTGGTTTCAAACTCCTGACCTTGAGCAATCCTCCCGCCCCAGCCTCCCAGAGTGCTAGGATTACAGGCGTGAGCCACCGTGCCCAGACTAGTTTTTTTCTTTTTTAAAAAACCACTTCTCGGCCAGGCGCAGTGGCTCATGCCTGTAATCCTAGCACTCTGGGAGGCCGAGGTGGGAGGATCATTCAAGGTCAGGAGTTCGAGACCAGCCTGAGCAAGAGTGAGACCCCATCTCTACGAAAAATAGAAAGAAATTAATTGGCTAACTAAAAATATATAGAAAAAATTAGCCTGGCATGGTGGCGCATGCCTGTAGTCCCAGCTACTTGGGAGGCTGAGACAGAAGGATCACCTGAGCCCAGGAGTTTGAGGTTGCTGTGAGCTAGGCTGACGCCATGGCACTCTAGCCCAGGCAATAGAGGGAGACTCTGTCTCAAAAAAAAAAAAAAAAAAAAAAAAATCTCACCTGAGAACAAACATCTATTCAAATACAAAAGCGACACATAGACAGACTGCTGAAAAAGCTACTCAGGAATGAAATCTGGCCAAACTAGAAGATTCAAAATAAAGAACTCAACAATGGGGAAGTCAAGGCAAAAGGACTAGAGGTGAAAATTGCACCAATTTAATATAGAACCAAGATTAAATAGGGGAAAGACAGTTCGAAATAGATAATAATTATTATAAACAAAGGAAAATAATTGACTCTCTTGTTTTACTTTTGTTTTTGTTCATTTGTATTCTGGTGGGTGAATTGTTACACACTCCTTAGCCCATTCCGACTTCCACGGCCACTGTCATTCTGCCTGCCTAATTTTGGAGACAAGGAGAAAAGTGATGTTAAACGTCCTTCCTCTTGCCCTTTGGTCTGTCTGTTCATTTTGCTGTTTATATTTGTTTATGTTGTCAGTATGGACTTTCTCCTCTGTACTGTTCTGCAGGAACCAGCAACTCTAAAATCCCAAGGCTTATGCTCCTTGCTCATGTTACACAGTGAACACTGGTCATCCCACGGCTGTGCCAGTCACCTTGGGACCCAGATTGACAGAGGTGGAACCATCTTGCAGCTACCTCTCTGGGAGTACCTGGGCCTCACTGTCAGTACCCCAGGTCAAGCGGCATAGGTTGCTGAAAGAGTTTGCACAAAGCCAGAAGCATTGTGTCCACGGGGCGATTCTGGGGTCTTGTTTTCAGCCAGCGCAGCCCTCGAAGGACCAGCGGTAAGGTGCAGTGTTGGTTGTGGTTCTCCCTACGCAGCCTTGGACCAACCTGCTTCACCAGCTCTCCAAAGAAGTCTGTGTCCTTCCATAAATTCTTCATCTCCAAGCAGTCAAAGAGGATTTTTGTCGTTTGTAGTTGAGAACCATTACTGAGAGGGGACCACTATGCACACGGCGTTTAGGACCATCAAACAACTGGGAAAACCAACCTCTCTCATTTGCCTCTTCTGTGCGTAAGGGTAAGATTTATATGATAGAAAAGCCAAATTTTTGGGTTGGCCATAAAAGATTTTATTCCCAGTCCCCACTTGCCCCAAATGGGGCCACAGTTAGTTTGGCTTTCACAAGACCTTTACTTCCTTTAAGAACAAGAACAAAAATAATCATCCTGTCCACTCTGCAAGGACACACACATATCCTCATTTCTTTCTCAAAATTGAGCACTTAGGATTTTTTTTTCATCAGTAATTGTTTTGTTTTGTTTTTTCCTGTCCTGAAATAATGCAATTCATCAGTAATTGAAAGCTACCTGTAGCTCTGCCAGCACTTCAGGGTGGGAGCTAAGAATAATTTCTCAAGAACTAAACTGTAGCTAACTGCCAAGCCCATTTTGCAATGAAAAGTAAGGTGCTAAGCCATTTCCAGCTACAAAACAAAAGATATACAATCCAAAGAATTATAGAAAGTATTTGCGAATCATATCTGACTTGTATCCAGAATAAAGAATACTTATATCCCAATAAAAAAAACAACCTACACTCTAGCCTGGGCAAAAAAGCGAGACTCTGTCTCAAAAAAAAAAAAACAAAAAAAAAACAACCCACTTAAAAGCACTTGAATAAACATTTCTCCAAAGAAGGTATGCAAATGGCACATTAAAATATATTAGGGAAATACAAATAAAATCCACAGTGAGATACCACCTTATGCCTAGTAAGATGGCTATAACAAAAACGATGGACAATACGTGTTGTCCAGGATGTGGAATAACTGGAACCCTCATGCACTGCTGGTAGGAATGTAAACTGGTGCAGCCACTCTGGAAGGCAATCTGGCAGTTCTTCAAAATGTTAAACCTAAAGTTACCATGTGCCCCTGCCATTCCACCCCTGGCTCCATAGCCAACAGAAGTGAAAACACATGTCCACAAAAATACCTGCACACAGATGTTCATGGCAGCATGAATGCAGAAGCAGAAGCAACCCACATGTCCACCAACTGAAGAATGGATAGAGTGCAGTGTATCCATCCCACAGATTATCATTTGGCCATAAAAAAGAATGAAGTTTTGACACAAGCTCCAACATACATGAACTTTAAAAACATGAAGTGGAAGAAGCCAGTCACAAAGACCACATACCATATGACTGCATGTACAGGAAATGTCTAGAAGAGACAAACCCATAGTCAGAAAGGAGACAGTGGTCACAGGGGTCTGTGGAAGGAAGGATGAGAAGAGTTGTTGCAGGGTGTGGGGTTTCTTTCTGGGGAGATGAAAGTGTTCCCAAATAGATTGTGGTGATAGATGCACAACTCTGAACATACTAACAATCACTGCATTGTACAATTTAAAAAGTAGATGGGTTATGTCATTTAAAAGGTAGATGAGTTAACTCATCTAAAATTTGTGGTAGATGAGTGATGTCTATAAAACTTTTTTTTTGGAAACAGAGTCTGGCTCTGTTGCCCTGAGTAGAGTACAATGCAGTTATCATAGTTCACTGCAACCTCAAATTCTTGGGCTCAAGCAATCCTCTAGCCTCGGCCTCCCAGAGTGCCAGGATTACAGGCGTGAGCCACTGTGCATGGCCCAATGCCTCTTTTTTTTTTTTTTTTTTTTGATACAAAGTCTCACTCTGTTGCCTGGGCTAGAGTGCCGTGGCATCAGCCTAGCTCACAGCAACCTCAAACTCTTGGGCTCAGGCGATCCTCCTGCCTCAGCCTCCCAAGTAGCTGGGACTACAGGCATGCGCCACCATGCCAGGCTAAATTTTTTTATATATATTAGCTGGCCAATTAATTTCTTTCTATTTATAGTAGAGACGGGGGTCTCACTCTTGCTCACGTTGGTCTCGAACTTCTGAGCTCAAACAATCCACGGGCCTCAGCCTCCCAGAGTGCTAGGGTTACAGGCGTGAGTCACCACACCTGGCTCCAATGCCTCTTTTTTTTTTTTTTTTTTTTTTTTTTTTTGAGACAGAGTCTCGCTTTGTTGCCCAGGCTAGAGTGAATGCCGTGGCATCAGCCTAGCTCACAGCAACCTCAAACTCCTGGGCTCAAGCAATCCTTCTGCCTCAGCCTCCCGAGTAGCTGGGACTACAGGCATGCGCCACCATGCCCGGCTAATTTTTTCTATATATATTAGTTGGCCAATTAATTTCTTTCTATTTATGGTAGAGACGGGGTCTCGCTCTTGCTCAGGGTGGTTTCGAACTCCTGACCTCGAGCAATCCGCCTGCCTCGGCCTCCTAGAGTGCTAGGATTTCCAATGCCTCTTTAATGTAACAAATCTCTGATCACAAAAGTTCAAGGTCAGATGGTAAATATTTGGATGGAAAAGGCTGCTTTTTACGAAAGGCAGCTTCTAAAACATTGGAATAAGTGCTGGCCTGGTGGCCCTGAGACTTAGACGGTGCTCCCAGTGAGGCTGCCCTGCCTTCATGGCATGGCCAGGTCATTCCACTTCTGGGGCTCAGTTTCCTTATCTGTACAATGGACATTTTGGACTGGATAGTTTCTAACTCTGGGCTTACATTTTCTCTCTATAATAAATACAGATATGTGTGATTATGGCAAATAAGACTGATATAAGACTGATATTTGGTTTTTTTCCTATCCTTTTATAAATATTTCTATTTGTTTACTTTAATAAAAATATCAGTTCTATATATTTTATTTGATTTGTACTTGTTAATATATCATATATTAATATTATTAAATATTAGTAATATTTAATTCTATTCCTATTAAAGGGGTAAAAACTTTCAAAGATGCATTGGATCATTCACATGCAATGAGTCCACCACCCCTGCAGTGCGGGATCCAGGCAAGTCACAAGAAGGGAAGGAAAACAAGAGCCCTTCACTCCCCCCTGCACTTTGTGCATGTCTCTTTGGTCTCCAGAAGAAACTATTATTAGCCATTGTATACGCCCTTGTCACCTTCCGTCCCATTCAAAGACATGTAGATAGACAAGCATATATAGATGCACCTTGTTTTATTGTGTTTCACATCATTGTGGTTCACAGATATAATGTTTTCTACAAGTTGAAGGTTTGTGGCAACCCTGCATTGAGCAAGTATATCAGCACCATTTTTCCAACAGCATGGGCTTATTTCATGAGTCTGTGTCACATCTTAGTAATTTGCCCACTATTTCAAAGTTTTTCATTATTATCTATTATGGTTATCTGTGATCAATGATCCTTGATGTTACTATTTTAATTGTTTTGGGGGACCACCAATCACAATGACATAAGATGGTGAGCTTAACAGATACATGTGTGTGTTCTGACTACTCCACTGACCACCCATTCCCTTGTCTCTCTCCCTCTCCTTGGGCCTCCCTATTTCCTCGGACACAACAATCTTGAAATTAGGCCAGTTGATAACCCTACAATGCTGTCTAAGTGTTCAAGTGAAAGGAAGAGTCTAACGGCTCTCACTTTAAAACAAAAGCTAGAAACAATTAGTGAGGAAGACATGTTGAATGCTGAGATAGACCAAAAGCTAGGCCTCTGGGACCATATAGTAAATTGTGGATGCAAAAGAAAATTTCTTGAAGGAAATTACAAGTGCTCCTCCAATGAGCATATTAATGAAAAGAAAGCAAAACAGCCTTATTGCTGTTACAGAGAAACTTTGGGTGATCTGGATAGAAGATCAAACCAGCCACAACACTCCCTTAAGCCAAAGCCTAATCTGGAGAAAGGCCCTAATTCTTCAATTCTATGAAGTCTGAGAGAGGGGAAGAAGGTGCAAAAGAGAAGTCTGAAGTTGGCAGAGGTTCATTCCATAAGGGTTAAGCCATCTCTGTAACATAGAAGAGCAAAGTGAAGCAAATGCTGATGGAGAAGCTGCAGCAAGTTATCCAGAAGATCTAGCTGAGATCATTGATGACGGTCCCTATGCCAAACAACAGATTTCTTTTTTTTATTTGAGACAGAGTCTCACTTTGTTGCCCAGGCTAGAGTGAGTGCCGTGGTGTCAGCCTAGCTCACAGCAACCTCAAACTCCTGGGCTCAAGCAATCCTACTGTCTCAGCCTCCCAAGTAGCTGGGACTACAGGCATGTGCCACCATGCCCAACTAATTTTTTCTATATATATTAGTTGGCCAATTCATTTCTTTCTATTTATAGTAGAGACAGGATCTCGCTCTTGCTCAGAGCTGGTTTCGAACTCCTGACCTCGAGCAATCTGCCCACCTCGGCCTCCCAGAGTGCTAGGATTACAAGCATGAGCCACTGCGCCCAGCCAAAACAGATTTTTTGATGTAGAAAAAACAGCCTTATACTGGCAGTAGATGCCATCTGGGACTTTCATAGCTAGAGAGGAGAAGTCAATGCCTGGTTTCAAAGCTTCAAAGGACTCTCTTGTTAAAAGCCAATGCAGCTGATGACTTAAAGTTGAAGCCAATGCTCATTTACTATTCCAAAAATCCTAGGGCCCTTAAGAATTATGCTAAATCTACTCTGCCTATAAAACAACAAAGTCTGGATGATAGCAATCTGTTTACAGCATAGTTTATTGAGTATTTTAAGCCCACTGTTGAGACCTACTGCTCCCCAAAAGAGATTCTTTTCAAAATATTACTGCTCATTGACAATGCACTTGGTTACCCAGGAGCTGTGATCAAGAGGTACAAGGATATTATAGAATAATGTTGTTTTCATGCCTGCTAACACAACATCCATCCTGCAGCCAATGGATCAAGGAATAATTTTGACTTTCAAGTCTATTTGAGAAATACGTTTTGTAAGGCTATAGCTGCCATAGACAGTGATTCTTCTAATTGATCTTGGCAGAATCAATGAAAGCCTTCTGGAAAGGATTTACCATTGTAGATGCCATTAAGAACACCTATGATTCATGGGAGGAGGTCAAAACATCAACACTTACAGGAGTTTGGAAGAAGCTGATTCCAAACCTCATGGATGACTCTGAAGGGTTCGAGACTTCACAGCAAGAGAACTAGAAGCAGAGCCTGAAGATGTGGCTGAATCGCTGCAATCTCAGGATAAAACTTGAACGGATGATGGCTTGTTATGAATGAGCAAAAAAAAGTGGCTTCTTGAGATGGAGTCTATTCCTGGTGAAGATGCTGTAAACACTGTTGAAATAACAAAGGATTTAGAATATTACATGAGTTTAATTGATAAAGCAGTGGCAGGGTTTGAGAGGATTGACTCAATTTTGAAAAGGGTTTTCCTATGGGTGAAATGCTGTCAAATAGCATTGTATGCTACAGAACAATTTGGCAAACTTTATTGTCATCTTATTTTAAGAAAGTACTATCAGGCCGGGCGCGGTGGCTCACGCCTGTAATCCTAGCACTCTGGGAGGCCGAGGCGGGCGGATTGCTCAAGGTCAGGAGTTCGAAACCACCCTGAGCAAGAGCGAGACCCCGTCTCTACTATAAATAGAAACAAATTAATTGGCCAACTAATATATATAGAAAAAATTAGCCGGGCATGGTGGTGTATGCCTGTAGTCCCAGCTACTCGGGAGGCTGAGGCAGGAGGATCGCTTGAGCCCAAGAGATTGAGGTTGCTGTGAGCTAGGCTGACGCCACGGCACTCACTCTAGCCTGGGCAACAAAGCGAGACTCTGTCTCAAAAAAAAAAAAAGAAAGTACTATCAAACAAGAAGATGGACAAAAACAATTTTTTTAATTACCCCAGCTACCCCAACCTTTAGCAGTCACCACTCTGATCGGACAGCATCCACATCAAGGCGAGACCCTCCACCAGCGAAAAGATTACACCTCACTGAGGGCTCAGATGATGATTACCATTTTTAACAATAATGTATTTTTTTTAGTTAAGGTATGTACATTTTTTAGACATAAAGCTATCGTACACTTACTAAACTACAGTATGGTGTAAATATGAATTTAAATGCACTGGGAAACCAAAAACTTTCTGTGACTAGCTTTATTGCGATATTTGTAGTAATGCAGCAGTATGGAGCCAAACCTGCAATATCTGTAAGGTCTACCTGTACAGAGAGAGATGGCAGTGATTTTATACTAATGAATGAAACTGAGTCCGTTGTGCAGCTGCGCTTTTCGCTTCACAGTGTCTTTGTCAGGGTGCAGAGCTCTGCCAGGCCCCTTTCCCAGCTGCATGGTCTTCCTCATATGGATGCCTCATCATGGATTCAAGACCCATTTCCCTGATGATGCAAGTTCTCCCTTAAAGATGCAATTAGGTGGCAAAAATTTGTTCTTACATCATGAATAATGCTGCACCTAGTATTAGTATTTCTGTACACCTGTGTATGAGACCTAGAAATGGAGCTGTGACATCTCTCCAATGGCAACCACTGTTAATTAATTGTTGCTGTGCCCTTCCAGTCTTTTCTACAGGCCATGAGATGTGGAAAGGTAAGCACACAGGGAAACACATGCATTCCTGCATGTCTAGAAATAGACCACAGTGTCTGCTCACTAGTAAAAGCAAGTCTGAGGCTGGATTTGGATAGTTGCTGCCAGGTCACCTTCCAAAAAGGCTACATCACCACTTCCCCACTCCTCACGTGCCTCACACTGGAAAGTGTCAAAGGTTTTAAATGTTACCAGTCTAATGTTGGGAAAATGTTCGGATTTTCACTTTCCTGATTGCCAGGAGCATCAATCCTTTTAGTGTATGTTTATTATCCATTATCATTACTTAAATAAATAAATTTATTCTGAACCTACCTGCACAACAGCAGAATGCCACTTTTTCCAAGTGCCTCTCTTCCCCCCTTTCTGCTTGGGAAGCACAAGTTGCTTTGTGCCACCTGTCCATGGGCCTTCCCTCTTTTCAAAGAGTGTGTCTGCAAGGACAGAACGCAGACATTTGGTCTGTGTTGCACTAAAATGTCACTTCCAGCCGGGCGTGGTGGCTCACACCTATAATCCTAGCACTCTGGGAGCCCAAGGTAGGTGAATCACTCAAAGTAAGGAGTTCAAAACAAGCCTGAGCAAGAGTGAGACCCCGTCTCCACTGTAAATAGAAAGAAATTAATTGGCCCACTAAAAATATATAGACAAAATTAGCCAGGCATGGTGGCACATGCCCATTGTCCTAGCTACTTGGGAGGCTGAGGCAGGAGGATCACTTGAGCCCAGGAGTTTGAGGTTGCTATAAGCTAGGCTGACGCCATGGCACTCTAGCACAGGCAACAAAGTGAGACTCTGTCTCAAAAAAAAAAAAAAAAAAAAATTGTCACTTCCTCCACAACACATTTGCCTGGCTCACAGCCGTAGACACTTGTGCTCATTCTCAGTCACTGATGCATGTGTTCTGTGAGGGACCCTATGGGCTTTATAACCCTAGCTAACTATGGTGTGTGGCTTCTTAGCCCTTGCAGGGCCAAGGTGACATGGAAGGGACAGGAGTTACCAGAGAGGGTGCTCCTCCTTGCCTCTGGTGGCTAAGTAAACATTGGAAATTGTTGTTGTTGAAGTAACATGGAAACTGCCTGCCATTATGTCTGCCTTGTAGCAGGGCCTGAGGAAGTGATGGCTGTTATTACTGTGCACGTTGGTACTTAAAGTTGGGTTTGGACCCGTATGACTTTGCCTCCTAAAATTGACAGTACAACTAAGGGGCATCTTCATCTGCACATGTATAACTTCCTGCTGAGTGCCTGAACTGTCCAGGCTGAGATGTAGGCTGAAGAGGCTGGGACCGGCTCCTGTTGGCAGTTAGTAGATAGAATAGCTTCCGTAAGACATAATATTGCCATTTGCTTAATTTTTTTAAGGTCACTCAGGAAGGCCATATTTAGCACTACTGTTTTGGCACAGTCGTTACTGGCAATAAGCTTAACATGAGGACATGGCAGCTGGAACTGCAAATGATTTCCTTGAAGGTAAATTGGGAATGGCGTTTCTTGGAAAGTTAGCTTTCTAGAGCAACACTGAAAGCTTCAGCCAACAAACACAGAAGAGTTAATAGCCATGGGGACCTGTCTTCACAGCTGACTTTGCCCTCACAGTCGGAGCCATGCATGGGTGGAGAGGAGAAAGCCTTTGACTGCAAGAGCAGGCCTCCCCGCGCCGTCACCGGGGCATCGTCACCAGGGCACCGTCACCAGGGTGCTGCCGCTGGCCAAGGTCTACTGTGTGTGCAGCTCAGGTGCCATGTGGGCTTCACAGTGAATCCAGGCAGCCCACCTACTGGATGATCATTAACCAGATGAGAAAGCTGGGGCCCAGAGAGGCTAAGGGACTTGCTCAGTGGGCGTAGGCGCCTAAACCCAAACCCCCACTCCATGCACTTTCTCCTTACACCATTCTACTCCCCGCTGTACGCCCATGATGCTTTCCCTACCCAATTTGTTCGTGTGCATATTTCTTTGTCCTTCTAACAGGTAGAGAAGACTTGGCAAATAACTCTAAAGAGTATACTGTGTGCCAAAACCTGTCAGGTGCCTCATATACATGATCTCCTAATCTTCACAATTCTAAGAGGTAAAAGAGGTGAAAGTTCAGAGGTTGCCTCTGAACTTTTAATTTGAATATGGTTTACTTTTTTATTTCAGCATATTATGGGGCTACAAATGTTTAGGTTACGTACATTGCCCTTGCCCACCCAGATCACAGTTTCAAGTGTGTCCATCCCCTGATGGTGCGCACCGCATGCATTAGGTGTGAACATTCCCATCGCTCCTCCTCCTTCCCACCTGCCTGACACTCGATGAATGTTATTACTATATGTGCACGTAAGTGATGATCAGTTAATACCAATGTGATAGTGAGTACATATGGTGCTCGTTTTCCCATTCTTGGGACACTTCCCTTAGTAGAATGGGCTCCAGCTCTATCCAGGATAATACAAGAGGTACTAGATCACAATTGCTTTTTGTGGCTGAGTAGAACTCCATGGTATATATATACACCATATTTTATTAATCCACTCATATATTGATGGGCACTTGGGTGGTTTCCACAGCTTTGCAATTATGAATTGTGCTGCTATAAACATTCGAGTTCAGATGTCTTTTTGAATATGGTTTATTTTTTAAGTAGTAAATACATACAGGGAAGAGCACAAATCCTAAGTATACCTGTGTAGTAGCACCCAGATCAAGACACAGAATGTTGGGATATAAGGGGAGCTGCCCTTATATCCCCCACTCCCCGGTGACTTATCCCAGCTGCCACTCCAAGGATAGCCACATACCAGCTCTTAGCACCATAGATTTTATGTGCCTCATTTTTGAACTTCATATAAAGGTACAGTGTGTCTACCTTTTTTGTTCAACATTATGTGAGATTCATCCATATCGTGCATGTTGTTTTAATTTTATTTTTTATTTCTTTTTTGAGACAGAGTCTCACTCTGTTGCCTGAGCTAGACTGCCATGGTGTCAGCCTCGCTCACAGCAACCTCAAACTCCTGGGCTCAAGCAATCCTGCTGCCTCAGCCTCCCGAGTAGCTGGAAGTACAAGCATACACCACCATGCCTGGCTAATTTTTTCTATATATTTTTAGTTGGCCAATTAATTTTTTTTCTATTTTTAATAGAGATGGGGTCTCGCTCTTGCTCAGGCTGGTTTCAAACTCCTGATCTTGAGCGATCCTCCTGCCTCGGCCTCCCAGAGTTCTAGGATTATAGGCTTGAGCCACTGAGCCCGGCCGTGCATGTTGTTTTAGATTGTGCATTCTCATTGCTTTTCTCCCTCTTGATGTGAATATGCCACAAGTGATCTATGCATTCTATTGTTTGTGGGAATTTGGGTGGTTGTAAGAGGTAGGCATTTATCCTGATATTACAGGTCAAGAAATTTGACACCCCAAAATATTGAGCAGTTTGGCCAAGGACCTAGGGTTACTGGATTCATGTCCAGCTTTTTATGTCATACCGCTACCTCGCAGATGAATCAAGAAAGTCCGTAGAACTAAAACTCTCTTCATCCCTCTGATACTCAGAGCAGATGGAAAGGAGATTAGGATTTTCTGTTAAACTAACCTAGATGTTTTATGTCGGACTCCTTCAATTATTTCAAGCCTCTGGATTCCAACCGGCGAATCGCCTCTGTGGGTGTGCGCCTTGCTGAGTTTCTGTGGAGTTGGCGGCCGTCCAACATCACTGCACACCTGACACCAGCCGGTTCACTGCAATTCAGCTCTGACCCTGACCACCCACGGTGGTTAACGTCAGACTCCATAGGTTTGAGGACACAGGCCCCAGCAAGACTGCCCACTTCACACATCACCCACAAGCAGGGTCCCAGGACACCTGCACTTCTCACTGACTGGCTACAAATCTGGGAGATGCCCACACCACACATCAGGTTTGATAATTCAAAAGAATGACTAACAGAACTCAGGAAAGCACTATACATACAATTACAGTTTTATTATCAAGGATGCAACAAGAATAGCCAAAGAAAGAGACATATGGGCAAGCCCTGGAGGGTCCCGAATGCAAAGCTTCTGTGCCTTCTCCCCGTGGAGTCAGGACGCATCACCTTCCTGGTACATTCATGTGTTCACCAACCTGGAAGCTCCACCAAGCATCAGTGCCCAGAGTTTTTATTGGCATTGCACAATGTAGGCATCACTGATTGAACACTGGCTGCTTGATCCTGATTGCAGATGATGTCCAGCTCCCTCCCCTACATGGAGGTCTGGCTGGCTCAAACCCAAACCCTCCAATCACATGGTTAGACTTTCTGGTGACCACGCCCCTTCCCCAGTCATCTCATGATGAACTCAGGTGGGCTCAAAGGGGCCCATAACTAACAAAGACACTCCTATTACTGAGGAAATTCCGAAAATTGAGAGACTCACTCACAGGAATGAAGTACAAGGGATAGTCAAATTTTTGCTTGTACAATATTGCCTCTCATAGGGTTTGTCCTATCATGGGACCATCCTTGGTGTCATTTTTTCTAATGGAAGTGCTTGAACCTCATTCAATATTTGTGGTTATGCTTATTGTTATGGGCTGAATTATGTGCCCATCCAAATCCGTATGTTGAATTCCCAAGGTTAGTATCTCACCATGTGATTGTGTTTGGAGATACGGTCTTTAAAGAGATAATTAAGGTAAAAATGAGGTCATACAGATGGGCCCTAATCCCATATATCTTGTTCCCTTTTAAGAAAAGGTGATTACGGCCGGGCGCAGTGGCTCACGGCTATAATCCTAGCACTCTGGGAGGCCGAGGCGGGCGGATCACTCAAGGTCAGGAGTTCAAAATCAGCAAGAGCAAGATCCCCTCTCTACTATAAATAGAAAGAAATTAATTGGCCAACTAATATATATAGAAAAAAATTAGCCAGGCATGGGGGGGCATGCCTGTAGTCCCAGCTACTCGGGAGGCTGAGGCAGGAGGATCACCTGAGCCCAGGAGTTTGAGGTTGCTGTGAACTAGGCTGATGCCACGGCACTCACTCTAGCCTGGGCAACAAAGCAAGACTCTGTCTCAAAAAAGAAAGAAAGAAAGAGAGAGAGAGAGACAGAGAGACGAAAGAAAGAAAGAAAATCCTATACGATAGGGCTAGTGAAAAAAATAAAATTAAATTAAAAAATAAAAAAAAAAAGAAAGAAAAAGAAAGAAGAAAGAAAGAAAGAAAGAGAAAGAAAGAAAGAAAGAAAGAAAGAGAAAGAAGAAAGAAAGAAAGAAAAAGAAAGAAAGAAAGAAAAGGTGATTAGGACACAGATAAGGATCTGACCTTGGTGTATCCCAAGGGGGTTTTGACCTAGATCCAGTTGCTCACCACAGAAAGATCCAATTATTGAGACAACGAGGATTGCCAAGGAAGAAAGGAATTTTAATGCAAAAGACTCCTGTCAGAAGACAGGAGAAATAGTCTCAAGTCCGTCTCCCAGACCAACGGAGGTCATAGGCTTTCTGAGGATGGGCTACGTGCGCTACCGCAGGTAGGGGTGGGGGTTCTTGGCATCAGGAATCTAGCTCGGGGGTCTCCAGAGTCTCAACTCCTTTGTCTTGTAAAAATTCCACCATTTCTGAGAAACAACACAAAAATTCAAGTAGTTAGTTAAGGGAGGATATTATAAAAAACATACAGGAGTCATTGAAAAACGTGTTCATTCATAGAGCCGGGTACAGGGTGGCCGCGTGCGGACACAGAAAGAAGGCAGCCATTGAAAGCCAAAGACAGCAGCCTCCAAAGAAACCAAAGCTGCTGGCACCTTATTCTTTTACTTCTAGCCTCCAGATGGTGAGAAAATTCATTTCTGTTGGTTAAACCACCAGCAGCAAACTAACACGCTTGTTTTTAAAACACCATCATTTTTCTGTGCAGCTTGCCCAGTATTCACTGGGTGCTGCGGGCCCAGCGCTGTGTAACCTTGGATATCAGCTCAGCAGCATTTTGAGAGCTCAGCTTTTTCACAGCACCGTAGTTGAAACATGCTCCTCAAGCTCCTCTGTTTCACCTCTGCTTTCTTTATTTTTTTGAGACAGGGACTCCCTCTGTCACCCAGGCTAGAGTGCAGTGGTGCTATCATAGCTCACTGCAGTCTCGATTTCCTGGGTTCAAACTATCCTCCTGCCTCAGCCTCCCAAGTAGCTGGGACTACAGGTGCGCATCACTATGTCTGGCTATTCTTTTTTTTTTTGGTAGAGACAAGGTCTCATTGTATTGCTCAGGCTGGTATTGAACTCCTAGTCTCAAGTGATCTGATCCCCTCACCTTGGACTTCCAAAGTGCTAGGATTACAGGTCTGAGCCACTGCCCTGGCCTTTTACCTCCACTTTCACTGGAGTTTTTCCTTTTTTCATTGTCTTTGGACAGCTACTGCCCTCAGATAGTTTGAGTCCCACACACTTTGTTTCTAACTGAGGGGAGCAAGCCAAGGGGTTGCTGCTGTCATCTGCCCTTCCTTATACATACACGCTTCCGTCCCTGCCTCTAGCTTAGCTCTCTGAGCACCAGAGTCCAGCGTGCAGGCCACGGCCCTCCTTCTAGAAGCCTTGCAGGCTCTGGGCCCTGCACACCCTGGAAGATGGAGAGGTCTACACGCTGTTTTCTTTTTTTTTTCTCTCTCTCCTTTTTTTTTTTTTCGGCATATTATGGGGGTACAGATTGTAAAGTTTCAATAAATGCCCATTCCCCCCCTCCCCCACAAGTCTGACTCTCCAGCATGACCATCCCCCAGATGGTGCACATCTCACTCATTATGTATGTATATACCCGCCCCCCTCCCCCTCCCACCTGCCCAATACCCTATTACTGTAGTACCTATATGTCCACTTAGGTGCTGCTCAGTTAATACCAACTTGCTGGTGAGTATATGTGGTGCTTGTTTTTCCATTCTTGGGAAACTTCAATTAATAATATGGGTTCCAGCTCTACCAGGAAAATATAAGATGTGCTATATCACCATTGTTTCTTAGAGCTGAATAGTACTCCATGGTATACATATACCACATTTTATTAATCCATTCTTGGATTGATGGGCACTTGGGCTGTGTCCACAGCCTTGCTATTATGAATTGTGCTGCTATAAACATTCGAGTGCAGGTGTCTTTTTTGTAGAGTGTCATTGGATCTTTTGGGTAGATGCCCAGCAATGGGATTGCTGGATCAAAGGGTAGATTCACTTGTATCGCTTTAAGGTATCTCCATATTGCTTTCCACAGAGGTTGAACTAGTTTGCAGTCTCACCAGCGGTGTAGGAGTGTTCCTCTCTCTCCGCATCCACGCCAGCATTTATTGTTCGGAGTCTTTTTGATAAAGGTCATTCTCACTGGAGTTAAGTAATATCTCATTGTGGTTTTGATTTGCATTTCCCTGATGATTAGAGATGTTGAGCATTTTTTCATATGGTTGTTGGCCATCCTTCTGTCTTCTTTAGAAATGTTTCTGTTCAAGTCCTTTGCCCACTTTTTAATAGGGTTATTTGATTTTTTCTTGCTGATTTTCATGAGTCCTAAGTATATTCTAGTTATCAGTCCCTTATCGGATGCGTAGGATGCAAAAATTTTCTCCCATTCTGTAGGTTGTATGTTTACTTTCATGACTATTTCTTTGGCTGTGCAGAAGCTTTATAGTTTGATCATGTCCCATTTATTTATTTTTGTTGCTGCTGTGATTGCCTTTGGGGACTTCTTCATAAACTCTTTGCCCAGGCCGATGTCTAGGAGAGTGTTTCCCACTTTTTCCTCTAGAATTCTAATAGTTTCATACCTTAGGTTTAAGTCTGTTATCCAGCGTGAGTTGATTTTTGTGAGAGGTAAAAGGTGTGGGTCTTGCTTGAGTCTTCTACAAGTGGCTATCCAGTTTTCCCAGCACCATTTATTGAAAAGGGATTCTTTTTCCCAGCGTATGTTTTTGTCTGCTTTGTCAAATATTAGATGGCTATATGAGGATGGTTTTATATCAGGATTCTCACATCTGTTCCACTGGTCAATATTCCTATTTTTGTGCCAATACCATATTGATTTAATTACTACAGCTTTGTAGTATAGTTTGATATCTGGCATATTAATGCCTCCCATTTTGTTTTTGTTGCCTAGAATTGCTTTTGATATTCTGGGTCTTCTTTGGTTCCATATGAAGCATAAAATTATTTTTTCTATATCTGTGAAGAATGCTGATGGGATTTTAGTAGGTATTGCATTGAATCTGTAGATCAGTTTGGGTAGTATAGACATTTTAATGATGTTGAGTCTGCCGATCCACCAGCATGGTATGGATTTCCATCTGTTTACATCCTCTGCTATTTCCTTACTCAGTGTTTCATAGTTCTCCCTGTACAGGTCTTTTACCTCCTTGGTTAAGTATATTCCTAGGTACTTTAATTTCTTTGTTGCTATTGTGAAGGGAATTGAGTCTTTGATTTGGTTCTCAATTTGATTGTTGTTGGCGTATACGAATGCCTCTGATTTCTGTGTATTGATCTTGTATCCTAAGACTTTACTAAATTCATTTATCAGTTCCAGGAGTTTCTTGGTTGAATCTTTGGGGTCTTCTAGATATAATATCATATCATCAGCAAACAGTGAAAGTTTGATCTCTTCTGCCCCTATTTGAACACCTTTAATTCCATTTTCCTGTCTGATTGCTGTAGCCAGGACTTCCAGCACTATGTTGAACAGAAGTGGAGATAGTGGGCAGCCTTGTCTGGTTCCAGTTCTAATTGGGAATGATTTCAATTTTTCCCCATTCAGTATGATGTTGGCTATGGGTCTGTCATATATGGCTTGTATCATTTTTAGGTATGTCCCTTCTATGCTGATTTTCTTAAGTGTTCGTATCATGAAAGGGCGTTGAATTTTGTCAAAAGCCTTTTCTGCATCTATTGAAAGAATCATGTGGTCTTAGTCTTTGCTTCTGTTTATGTGGTGAATTGTATTTATAGATTTACATATTTTGAGCCATCCCTGCATCCCTGGGATGAAGCCCACTTGGTTGTGATGGATTATTTTTTTGATAAGCGTCTGGATTCGGTTAGCTAAGATTTTGTTGAAAATTTTTGCATCTATATTCATTAGGGATATTGGTCTGTAGTTTTCTTTTTTTGTTGCATCCTTTCCTGGTTTTGGTATCAGAGTAATATTCGCTTCATAAAAGGTGTCGGGGAGGTTTCTGTTCTTCTCGATGTTGTGGAATAGTTTCTGCAAGATAGGTACTAGTTCTTCTTTGTAAGTGTGGTAAAATTCGGGTGTGAAACCATCTGGACCGGGACTTTTCTTTTTAGAAAGATTTTTTTTTTTTTTTTTGAGACAGAGTCTTGCTTTGTTGCCCAGGCTAGAGTGAGTGCCGTGGCGTCAGCCTAGCTCACAGCAACCTCAAACTCCTGGGCTCGAGTGATCCTTCTGCCTCAGCCTCCCGGGTAGCTGGGACTACAGGCATGCGCCACCATGCCCGGCTAATTTTTTATATATATATATCAGTTGGCCAATTAATTTCTTTCTATTTATAGTAGAGACGGGGTCTCACTCTTGCTCAGGCTGGTTTCGAACTCCTGACCTTGAGCAATCCGCCCGCCTCGGCCTCCCAAGAGCTAGGATTACAGGCGTGAGCCACAGCGCCCGGCCTTTTTAGAAAGATTTTTAATTGCTGTTTCTATTTCAGCTGTTGAGATTGGTCTGTTCAGGGAATCTATTTCTTCCTGGTTGAGCCTAGGGAGGCTGTGTGTTTCTAGAAATTTGTCCATTTCCTCCACATTTTCCAGTTTGTGTGCATAAAGATTTTTGTAGTATTCATAAATTATATCTTGTATCTCTTTGGGATCAGTTGTGATATCTCCTTTTTTGTTCCTGATGGAGCTTATTAGAGATTTCTCTTTTCTGCTTTTCGTTAGCTTAGCCAATGGCGTGTCAATTTTGTTTATTTTTTCAAAGAACCAACTTTATGTTTCATTAATCTCCTGAATAGCCTCCCTGTTTTCAATTTCGTTTAGTTCTGATTTGATCTTGTTGATTTCACTTCTTCTGCTGGGTTTGGGGTTGGTCTGTTCTTCTTTTTCCAGCTCTTTGAGTCGTTTCATTAGATTGTCTATTTGTGATCTTCTTGTCTTTTGGTTATAGGCATTTATGGAGATAAACTTTCCTCTCAGAACTGCTTTAGCTGTGTCCCAGAGGATTTGACAACTTGTCTCTCCATTGTCATTTAGTTCATAAAATTTTTTTATTTCCATCTTGATTTCTTTATTTATGAAGTAATCTTTTAGTAGGAGGTTGTTTAATTTCCACGTTTTTGTATAGAAATGCGAGTTTCTGTTAGGGTCGATTTCTACTTTTATTCCACTGTGATCCAAGAAGCTACATGGTATGATTTCTATTTTTTTAAATTTCTTGAGGTTTACTTTGTGTCCTAGGATATGGTCAATCTTAGAGAATGTCCCGTGAGCTGATGAGAAGAACGTATATTCAGTGGATTTTGGGTAGAATGTCCTGTAAATGTCAGTCAGACCCAATTGTTCCAGAGTTTTGTTTAAGTCCATTATTTCCTTATTAATTTTCTGTTTGGAGGATCTGTCTCATGCCGTCAGTGGGGTGTTGAAATCTCCGGTGATTATGGAGTTGCTATTAATCCATTTGCTTAGATCCAGTAAGGTTTGCTTTATGAAACTGGGTGCACCTAAGTTGGGTGCATATATATTTAAAATTGTTATCTCTTCTTGTTGAAGTGTCCCCTTCACCATTATATAATGACCCTCTTTGTCTTTCACTACTTTTGTTGGTTTAAAAACTCAATCGTCTGAAATTAGAACTGCCATGCCAGCTTTCTTTTGGCTTCCACTTGCCTGGAATACTGATCTCCACCCTTTTACTTTTAGTCTATATGCATCCTTGCAGGTTAGATGTGTTTCCTGAAGACAGCATATACTCAGCCTGTATTTTCTTATCCATTCAGCTAGCCTATGTCTCTTGATTGGAGAGTTTAAGCCATTCACATTTATTGAGAGAACTGATAGGTGAGGTAGATTGTTAATTCTGTTGGGTTGGATTTTGTTGTTCTGATTTCTCTCTTGAGCCATTGTATTATCTGGCCTTTAATCTTTGGGTTTTGGTTGTTTTTATATTCGTGAGTTTTTATTATGGTGTTCCATACATAACACTGTTTTGAGTACTTCTTGTAGGGCTGGTCTTGTCTTGGTGAATTCTCTGAGACTTTGCTTGTCTGAGAATGTCTTTATTTCTCCTTCATAGATGAAGCTTAGTTTTGCAGGGAATAAGATTCTAGGGCGGGCATTGTTTTGTTTCAGAAAAGTGAGAATGGGGCCCCAGTCTCTCCTTGCTTGTAAAGTCTCATTAGAGAAGTATGGTGTTATTCGAATTGGCTTTCCCTTGTATGTTACTTGCTTCTTTCATCTTACAGCTCTTAGAAGGGCCTCTTTAGTTGATATTTTGGTCAGTCTGATGACTGCATGTCGTGACGTCTTCCTGTTTGCATTGAATCTCCCAGGGGTCCTCTGAGTTTCTTGAACTTGTATATCGAGATTTTGAGCAAGGCCTGGGAAATTTTCCTCTATTATATCTTCAAACAGCTTGTCCAACCCTTGAGTGTTGTCTTCTTCCACTCTGGTAACCCTATGACCCTCACATTAGGTTTCTTCACATAATCCCATATCTCTTGTAGGCTTTGCTCTTTTCTCTAGTTTCTCTGCTCTATCACTGTGACTGTTCTATTTAGTTGGAGGGTGTTATCTTCAATCTCTGAGATTCTTTCTTCTGTTTGATCTACCCTGTTATTGAGACTTTCCACTGTATTTTGTAGTTCTTTGAATTGATTCTTCATTTCCAGGAGTTCGGTGAAAGTTTTCTTCATTGTGTCTATTTCTTTAGTGAACTTTTGTTCTAGGTCCTGGAGGCTTTTTGTGGTTTCTTTGTGTTGGTTATTGAGTTGTTGTTGCAGGTTGGTGAGTGTTCTTGTGATCCACATAGGAAATTCCTCTTCTGTCATTTTGGTTGCCTGATTTGGGTTGGTGTCTGTTTCTAGGGGGATGGTGCTCCTCTTTGGGGGTGTGTTTTCCGTTTGGTTCTTCATATTTCCTGAGTTCCTTCACTGATTTCTTCCCATGTTGATCAGTTGTTGTTTCTTTCCTTTAGGTTTTTGTTTGGGTATTCACACGCCTTGTTTAGTTTCTGAGCCGGTAGGTGGTGTCTGTGGGTTAGATTCGACCACTCCCTGTATGAGGAGTCAGTAGGTGCCGTGAACAGGCTGTGCAGGATGCCCTCCCTGTCAGTAGGTGGCGCTTGCTTGGAGGAACAGGCTACGCTGTTGTTTTTGTGTCCTGTTATCAGCTCTTGTTCCTGTAGAGAGGCACTCTAGTGCCTCAGGTGTTGGGTGGGGCCTGGGACTTCCAGGTGTGTACTTTTCTCCCCCTCAGTGAGGGCTGGACTAGGAGAGAGTCTCGGTGGAGCTGGGTTGGGTAAGCCTGCCCTCAGGCACCACCAATGCTGTTAGCAGGGGTCAAAGTTCTGTTCTCTGCTTCTGGGCAAAGCTGTCAGGGAGGGGCTGGAATGGCCCTGCTCAGCCAGAGAGTCTGCGTGTGGGGGTGGGGCTGTCTGAGACCTGCAGTCTGGAGCAGGCCTGGCTTCTTTCCACCGTCTCCAACTCTGCAGCTACTCCTGGGCCTCTGCCAGCAGGTCAGACCTCACGCCACCAGGCCTCCCCTGACTCTGATGCTGGTGGAGAGGTTCCCTCGGCAGAAACGCCACCTGGGCTGGGCATATGGCCTCCTTTTGGGAGGAGGGTTGCCCTCTAGGATGCTGATCTGCCCCTGAAGGCACACACACCTCAGTAGGCTGTTCACAAATATCCCTTCTGTGCCCTGGGCAATGTGAGACCTCAGTGCACGGGATCTGGTCTGCAGGACTGACCTCTGGGTCCCAGAGTTCAAACTATCCCCACCAGGGAGAGGAGTGCCAGTCCCAATTCACCCACAGGGAGCCCACGCTGGGTCTATGTCTCTCAGCCTCAGGGTCTGCCCTGTTCTCCTGGGATCACCAGGCCAACAGCACCTGGGAGGGCTGGCGGGTAGGGAGCTCACAGTCTGAGTTCCCCTCAGTCAGCTGTAGGGTCCCAAAAGGGAGGGTCCCGTTCCCTGGAGGTGCCTCCGGCTGGTGGCTATATTGTCTCTCTGGGCAGCCGCGGGTAGGGTCGGGGGAGGGGAGGAGGAGGCAATATGGCGCCTGCCGCGCGGCTCGGGTCTGTGCTCACGGAGGTGCCCGCCAGGATTTGGGAGCCTGGTGCCGCCTTCGCTACAGGCTTACTGCTCGCTGGCGGCGGCCATCTCTGGGCTGGTGTCCGCAGGTCTCTCCACCCGCTGAGAAGCCCACAAGCAGTCCCAGATGCTGGGGAGGGGAAAGGGCACAGCCACCTACCCTTCCCGCTGGTCTTCGGGCTGCTCCGGCGGTCTCAGCTTCCAGTTCTCCTCCGCAGCCTCCTCCCGTGGAGTCTCCCCGGGTCTCAGGTACCCGTCCTTCCGGCGCTCGTCCGCTATATGCTCATCTTCTTGCTTATTTTTTCTTAATTTCTGCTAGAATCTGTCTTTTCTGCAGAGACACTCTGTCTGGCGGTGTTTCTTGTCTGCCATCTTGATCCTCCCCCTTCCTGCATGCTGTTTTCATGTGAGCACAGCATTTCTTCATAGAGCAATTCTTTTAACTTCTTTATTTATTTTGTCTTATTATAAATATATGTACATTAATGAAATCAAGAGAGGGTCAGCTAAGTCTCTTAAAACCTCATGTGGCATTGGGCGGGCTGGCTCACGCCTGTAATCCTAGCACTCTGGGAAGCCAAGGCGGGTGGATCACTCAAGATCAGGAGTTTTAAACCAGCCTGAGCAAGAGTGTGTCCCCGTCTCTACTGTAAATAGAAAGAAATTAATTGTCCAATCAAAAATGTATAGAAAAAATTAGCCGGGCATGGTGGTGCATGCCTGTAGTCCCAGCTACTGGGGAGGCTGAGGCAGGACGAGGATTGCCTGAGCACAGGAGTTTTTTTTTTGTTTTGTTTTTGTTTTTGAGACAGAGTCTCGCTTTGTTGCCCAGGCTAGAGTGAGTGCCATGGCGTCAGCCTAGCTCACAGCAACCTCAATCTCCTGGCTCAAGCAATCCTCCTGCCTCAGCCTCCCAAGTAGCTGGGAGTACAGGCATTCGCCACCATGCCCGGCTAATTTTTTGTATATATATATTAGTTGGCCAATCAATTTATTTCTATTTATAGTAGAGACGGGGTCTCGCTGTTGCTCAGGCTGGTTTCGAACTCCTGACCTCGAGCAATCCACCCGCCTCGGCCTCCCAGAGAGCTAGGATTACAGGCGTGAGCCACCGCGCCCGGCTGAGCCCAGGAGTTTGAGGTTGCTGTGAGCTAGGCTGACGCCACAGCACTCTAGCCCAGGCAACAGAGTAAGACTCTGTCTCAAAAAAAAAAAAAAGAAAACTCAATGTGGCTTAAACACGGGTAATATTTTACCACCACTCACGGTGACATAGCTGCCATTAATTGTCCGTGTGGTCAGCACTGTTCTGATGCTTTATGTCCATTGTTACCTACAACGCACTTAACAGGTGAGAACACTCAGACTTAGTGGGATTGACTTGCCCCAACTCACAGTCAATGAAACTGCAGAACTCAGACTTTGATGTTAGGTCTAACAAAGCCCTTATTCCTAGCCATGATTCTTTTTTTTTTTTTTTTTTTTTTAGACAGAGTCTCGTTTTGTTGTCCAGGCTAGAGTGAGTGCCATAGCGTCAGCCTAGCTCACAGCAACCTCAAACTCCTGGGCTCGAGCGATCCTTCTGCCTCAGCCTCCCGAGTAGCTGGGACTACAGGCATGCCCACCATGCCCGGCTAATTTTTTATATATATATCAGTTGGCCAATTAATTTCTTTCTATTTATAGTAGAGACGGGGTCTCGCTCTTGCTCAGGCTGGTTTTGAACTCCTGACCTTGAGCAATCTGCCCGCCTCGGCCTCCCAGAGTGCTAGGATTACAGGCGTGAGCCACCGCGCCCGGCCCTAGCCATGATTCTGTTTCTTTCTGTCTCTTTAAAATATGTATATGTGGACTTTTTCATAGTTGTGATCAGACTGTATATAATTTTTTTATTCTTTCTTGACTTAACCTTAAATCACAAATACAGTTTTCCATATCGCGGAAGGATTCTTTCCAAGCAGAACTTTTGGTGGCTGCAATGTGGAGGGGGGAACACTTATAATAGCCTTGAGATTTTTTGCTTTGGGGTTTTTTTTTTTCTCTCTCTCTCTCTCTCTTTTATTTTTTTTTTTTTTTTCAGACAGAGTCTCGCTTGTTGCCCAGGCTAGAGTGAGTGCCGTGGCGTCAGCCTAGCTCACAGCAACCTCAAACTCCTGGGCTCAAGCAATCCTGCTGCCTCAGCCTCCCGAGTAGCTGGGACTACAGGCATGCGCCACCATGCCCGGCTAATTTTATATATATATTAGTTGGCCAATTAATTTCTTTCTATTTATAGTAGAAACGGGGTCTCGCTCTTGTTCAGGCTGGTTTCGAACTCCTGACCTCGAGCAATCCGCCCGCCTCAGCCTCCCAGAGTGCTAGGATTACAGGCCTGAGCCACCGCGCCCGGCTTCTCTCTCTCTTTTTTAACTTCTTTTCAGTTAAGGGGAAGCTCAGTCACATAGTTTTTCCTTGAGCTTGAGAGATTCTTTTGGGTGTGTTACAGGATTCCCAAGTCAGCTCAGCAAGTGGCCCGCAGACAGGGCCTGGCACACTCTCAGCTGCGCCCTCTGCTTACACAGGCAGGGCCAAGCCAGGGCGCTTTAGGAGCGGCGTGTGTGCGCGCTCATTGTTCTGAGACATCAGCGGTGCAGCGGCCTGTCCTCGCCAGGGCACAGCTGTGCCGCTTCTCAGGAGCCACTCTGCGCAAGAGAGCAAAAGCTTCCCCTTCCTGCCTTTTCCACCAAGGAAGCTGGATGTTTATGTGTCCATATTGGGGGTCCTCAGAAGATTTTCTTTGAAAAGAGGGTTTTGTTGCTCAGTTTAAAACCCCAAATTCAGTCCAGTTCCTTTATTCTACAAATGAGGAGACTGAGGCCAGGGCCTGGGAGAGTCTCATTCAAAGGCAAAGTGGCAGGGCCAGGACACAGGTCTAGGCCTCCGGCGTGCAGCAGTGCTCTTTCTGGGCCACAACTGGAATTCCCAAGAGCTCTGGAAGTGAGGCTTCCAGAGTGATCAACATTGTTGTACCCAAAGATATGTTATACAATACAGCACTGGGAGAATTAAACAAGAGTGTAGAATTCAAGAGTCACACGTCTAGAAAGAGGGTCTCTTCTCCGTAGTTAATGATGGCCTGCCTTCTCTGAAGATGTCTTAGCCATCTTGGCTGCTATAACAAAACACAATAGGGTGGGTGGCTTAAATAAGGGATATTTATTTTTCAGTTCTGGAGGCTGGAAGTCCAAGATCAAAGTGCTGGCCAATTTAGTTTCTGGTGGGGGCCTCTTCCTGACTTGTAATCGGGGCTTTCTCCTGTGTCCTCACGTGGCGAGTGGGGAAAGGGGTGAGAAAGAGAGAGATTTCTCTTTTCCTCTTCTTATGAGGCCGCAGCTCTGTCAGATTAGTGCCCCTCCCTTACAACCTCATTTAACCTCAATTACCTCCTAAAAATCCGATTTCCAGATACAGTCACACTGCAGGTTGGGGCTTCAATGAATGAGTTTGAGTGGGGACAGAATTCAGTCCATAGTAGCAGCCAGTGCTTCTCAAACTTTGGTGGATTTAGAATCCCCTGGTTTATCTCAAAAACTAGCCTTATGATCAAACTAAAAAAAAAAAAAATAGAATCCCCTGGAGACTGTGTCAATTGAGATTCCAGATCCCGTCCAGAGGACTAGGCGGCAGGGCCTGGGTGGAGCCCTCTACTTTGCCACCATTCCCTCCACGACACTCACCCTCGGCTGGAAGCACCACAGTCTGAAGCCGGCAACTGAAACAGCCTGTCTTTGAGATGTTCGTCTTTCTCACCTTCCTCCTACTTGTCTGCCCTCTGTCTGTCATTTCTACACGACTTGCATGAGAACTTTCTCATCTGATTAGGGAAGGGCTACAAATAATTGAGGCAACAGCATTAAAAAAAATAGGTTTTATATTTTACAAACTCAGAACAAGGCCAGATACCATGGCTCATGCTTGTAATCCAGCACTTTGGGAGGCCGAGGCAGGAGGATCGCTTGAGTCCAGGAGTTTGAGACCAGCCTGGGCAATATAGTGAGACCCTGTTTCTACCAAAAACAAAAATTGAAAAATTAGCCAAGCATGGTGGCATGACCTGTAGTTCTAGCTACTTGGGAGGCAGAGGCAGAAGGATCACTTGAGCCCAGGAGTTCAAGCCTGCAGTAAACTATGATGGCACCACTGCACTCCAGCCTGGGCAATAGAGTGAGACTCTTGTCTCTAAAAAAAGAAAAAAGAAAAATAGATGAAATGTATCCGAACATTTACTGAGCATGGACTATGTGCACACCTCTATGCTGAGAGTTAGTGGGATAGAGGTGAATGATCCCCAGTTTATCTTGGAACAGCTCTTATCCCAGAGGGAAAAACAGACAAGGAAACAAAGAATTACCCTCCATGAAGGAACCTTCACCCAGGGAGGTGAGCACAGGTTCTAAGTATAGGCGCAATGACCACTCAAAGCAGCCTAAGTGCCCTCCTCTTCCTCGTCCCAGTGGGCTGGACAAGGGGTTGGGGGAGATTGGTAGGGGCCTGTGGAATGGCCCCGACATTCCTGCCACCTCCACTGGAAGCAGCTCTTCCACACAAGCACCATGGATTACGTAGCCCTGAAGACTCAAAGGTCTCATTTGATTGGAGTTCTTCAAGTGGTATAATTTTTTAAAAAATCAATAGAGGAAAACTTAGTTCCGTCTTTGGGGATTGTTAAGTCAAGTCCTTTCTCTCTGAGTAGGCATGAGATAGAAATATGTAAGGAAAGTCTCGTCTCTGAATTGGGCAGCTGGCAGAAGCTGAGCTATTGTCCCTTCACAATGCCGAGTCAAAAATACTCTGTGCCTAGGCCGGGTGCTGTGGCTCACGCCTGTAATCCTAGCACTCTGGGAGGCCGAGGCAGACGGATAGCTCGAGGTCAGGAGTTCAAAACCAGCCTGAGCAAGAGCGAAACCCCGTCTCTACTATAAATAGAAAGAAATTAATTGGCCAACTAAAATATATATAGAAAAAATTAGCCAGACATGGTGGCGCATGCCTGCAGTTCCAGCTACTCGGGAGGCTGAGGCAGGAGGATCGCTTGAGCCCAGGAATTTGAGGTTGCTGTGAGCTAGGCTGACGCCACGGCACTCTAGCCCGGCAACAGAGTGAGACCAAAAAAAAAGCCATTAAAAAAAAGTATTCTTTGCCTACATGCTAGAAAAACCAAATTCATTCCCAGCCCAAAGAGGGACAGTGGGCCCAGTGCTGTGTGCACAGGTGCAGGTTCGGTGTCTGTGTTCTCCTGCCAGCTGGGAGAGATGCTCTTCCTGGCACCCTCCCAGGCTCTCGTTCGTGCAGCTCGAAGTAGGTTAGAAGAGGTAGGGACACTGGACTTAGGAACTCCATTTCTCCACAAGCTAAGATCCCTGCCCTGAGAAGTAAGAAAATATTGATGACATGTTCAGCCCTTGGAATTCACCCATTTGTTCACTCTTAGTCAAACACCTTTGTGCCCAGTGCTGTTGCTCCATGGAGCTTCACACTGTGACATGTTCGACAGGCCAGCTGCACAGCAGGGCCCCCCTTTGTGAACTCCAGCAGGGCCAGTGAAACGGGGGTACTGAGGCCGTCAGGCAAGCTCAAAGCTCAGTCTCTTTTCCTTTGCCTTGGTGTCATCCTCAGTGATTTGATGGGTTCTATTGCTCTGTGTCTGTCCAGTGATTTCCATTCAACTGGTTACTTTCTGTTGTCCCCAAGAAGCCCTGAAGCTGACTGTGTCCGTGTCTGAGTTTGCAGCTGTGCTTCCCACCGGCTTCTTCCTTCTGTCCCCGGGCCCTGCCTTTCCTTTTGTGGTTAGATGTCAGTTGTTGCTTCTGTCTCATCATTGCCCTGTCAGGTTTGCACATCAAGGTCTCCTAACAGAACAGTGAGGGGGAAAAGTAGTCTTTTGTTCTCACTTGTTTCCATCTCTGAGAAACTGAAACTCACTGTATTAAGAGAGTCTTTGCAATGCTTGTGAGGCATTCACTCTTGGAATGTGTCCCACTGACCTCAGGGAGGGCTCTGTCCTTCCCCTGCTGTGTACCCAGTCGCTGCAGTTTTAGGAACTACAAGTCCAGAGCAAGCCCTGAGCTGCCAGACAGTCCAGGGATGGTGACAGCTTTCAGCATTATTGGGAGAAGGCCCAGAACTTCTAAGGTTTCAACCAAGACCAGAAGGAGCTGCTGCTGGCACGTTCCCAGAAGAAACAGAGGCAACCTCCTCACTTTGGCCATGCCTTGAGTGATGGCTGCGCCCTTATATGCCGGTTCTTGCTCAGGCCCAGCCCACGCTTCTCAGTTCAGCTTTGCGAGGCTGGGCTCAGGAGTCTGCAACCGCGTGTTTTGCAAACACTCTGGTCCCCTGAGTTCCTTTTAGGTGCTGCCAGTGGGAGACGCTGGGGGAAGACTGGAAGGTGGGAGGAGAGAAGCAGGGCATCTTTTCAGCAGTGATGGCACCCACCCAGTCAGTGCAGACAGCTCCAGCTTCCCACCTCTCAGGCTCCCTGGGCACTGGTCCAAGGGCACCCCTCAGAGGTCCCAGCCCCGTGTGGCCTGTCCTTCAACTTCCCAGGTTCTTGTGATGTCAACTCTTCCCTTTTGTTCTCCTAGCCCTACAGGTGGTAGGTGCTTCCTACAGTTGCTCATTTTTTGGGTTACCTCAACATCTACTTTGTCCTTTTAGATTTCTTTTTTTTTTTTTTTTTTTTGAGACAGAGTCTCACTTTGTTGTCCAGGCTAGAGTGAGTGCCGTGGTGTCAGCCTAGCTCACAGCAACCTCAAACTCCTGGGCTCAAGCGATCCTCCTGCCTCAGCCTCCCGAGTAGCTGGGACTACAGGCATGCGCCACCATGCCCGGCTAATTTTTTTTATATATATATCAGTTGGCCAATTAATTTCTTTCTATTTATAGTAGAGACGGGGTCTCGCTCTTGCTCAGGCTGGTTTTGAACTCCTGACCTTGAGCAATCTGCCCGCCTCGGCCTCCCATGTCCTTTTAGATTTCTAACATCTGTGTGACCAGTTCCTAGAATTAAACCCCTTTTGTTTGAAATGCCTAGTGTGGTTTCTTTTTTCTGGACCCCAACTGACATAGTACTTGGTATCAGGACTAAGGTCTATTTCTAACCTTCTAGAACACATGTAATTTTTCTGTCCTTCCTTCTTTTCCTTCAATAAATTAGATTTTGTTTTGTTTTATTATTTTTGTTTGCTTTTTTAACTTTTGTTTTGTGTACTGAAAGATTCTTTTTTCTTTTTTTGTCTTTCTATATAAGAATACATTGGTCAGAATACACATGTGATTTCTAATGCATCTAAGGTACTTGCCACTTCCTGCTCATTGAGTCCACTCAGCAAGAAGTCACCAGTGTGATGGATCAGGGTAATAAAGGAGGATTAAATTCTCTACAGGTAAGATTAGGGCAGAGAGAAAGGTGTGTGATGTAGCACTAAGGCCAAACACACAAAGGTGTGTTGTTGCTCTCTGAAATGCCTCCTTTGGCACTGGACACCAACAGATACAACAGGTATCTTTAACCATGGCAATTCCAGAGTGAACTATATATAGTGTGTACGACAGAACCATATATGTCCTATGTTCTATCCCAACCCCCATGCTAAGGTTGCAAAATAACATGAGATCTTGTAAAGAAAAATTTAAATCTCTAGACTCAGAAAAGAGAACAAGATTGCTTAAAAATAATGCTGGATGGTGGCACATGCCTGTAATCCCAGCTACTTGGGAGGCTGAGACAGGAGGATCGCCTGAGCCCAGGAGTTTGAGGTTGCTGTGAGCTAGGCTGACGCCACGGCACTCACTCTAGCCTGGGCAACAGAGTGAGACTCTGTCTCAAAAAGAAAAAAAAAAAAAATAATGCTGGAAAAACAAGTTGTGGCATATCCATTCAATATGTATTGAATAGTAATAATTCAATGTGTATTGAATGGCACAGTATTCTTTGTAACAAAGAAAGAATGAGTTATAGCTGCATACAACCAAAGGAATTCATAATGTTGAACAAAAGACACCAGAAACAAAAGATTATGTACTGTATGAGTCCCTTTGCATGTCCATAGCATTCAGGGACAGGGAAAACTATTCCACAGTGATAGATGTCAGAATAATGGTTGTCTTTTGAGGGGGGAATTAGTAACTGGAAGGGGCACAAGGGAGCCTTCTGAGCTGCTGGAAATATTACACATCTTAAATTGGATGGTGGCTACATGGATGGATACTAATGTAAGACCTAGTCAAGCTGTACACTTAAGACTGGTGAATTCTACATGTGTATGTTATATCTCAATGAAAAAGCAATGCAAATGCTCAGTAGAGAGTAGCCATTAAAAGAATATTTATAGAATAAATGAACATGTGAGTTGATCCCTCCAATTTTGTTTCATTTATTTCATTGCTAATACTATAAGTTTAGAAACGTTTTGATATCAAACTCTCCCCAAGTGACAAAGTTTAAAAATACATCTTTTCAGAGTAATATGGCTTAACAAACAAAACACTGTAGGTCTTATCAGTTTATTTAAACTACTTCATATTTATGAAATATTCAACCTATGTTCACATCTGTATATACAAAGATTTCTTTTAATCAGATAAGAATTGATCATCCCTCTGAAGTGCTCACGTGGACAGTTGTAGAAGAGACACAGGAGAGAGACTCTGTCTCTGGAGGAGATAGTTATCCCTCTGGGCCTGCCTTTTGTGAAGGGCAGAGCACAGAAGCCAACCAAAGCCAGACTCTCTTTAACCTGAAAACTGGAAAATCTACATTACCCATCAAGATCGCCTGTGAAACCTTATTTCATTATTACTAGTAAGTGAATGAATACCTTTAGCTCATCAATGCATTGGTCATACAAAACCAAAAGAATGTGTATAACTGGTGTACAGACTAACTTCATGCTAACTTCAACATTGGAATACTCATGAAGCTCAGTTATTAAGCATTTTTGCCATGCTAACCCTATAATAGCCTTATGATGTATAGATTTATAGGTATTTAAATCTTGTAACAACCCTATGAAGTTAGGTACTGCTACATTTCCCATTTTATAGATGATAAGCCTGAGTCACTGACATAGGAACTTATTGACAGGCACTCAGTATCAGGGCTAGAATTTGAACCCATGCAGACTGATTCCAGAATGGACTCTCTTAACCATAACCATATATTCGTAGCCATTCAAGGTAAAAAATGATAGAAAGCTGTACATCAGGGAGGCATAAGATTTGTTCTGGGGTATTCTTTTTTTTTTTTTTATTTTTTGAGACAGTATCACTCTGTTGCCTGGGCTAGAGTGCTGTGGCGTCAGCCTAGCTCACAGCATCCTCAAACTCCTGGGCTCAAGGGATCCTCCTGCCTCATCCTCCCGATAGCTGGGACTACAGGCATGTGTCACCATGCCCGACTAATTTTATATATGCATTTTTTTAGTTTTCCAGCTCATTTCTATTATTTTAGTAGAGACAGGGTCTCACTCTTGCTCAGGCTGGTCTTGAACTCCTGTTCCTGAGCTCAAACAATCCGTCCGCCTCAGCCTCCCAGAGTGCTAGGATTACAGGCGTGAGCCACCGCGCCTGGCCTCTGGGGTATTCTGATAGTGAGCAGTACAGCTATATCACAGGAGATTGGGGTGACATTTCAGGACCATGCAGAGGGCTTGAGCTACCCAACTTTTCTGCAGTTCCCCTTTCCCAACTGTATTATCTGCCTGCTGCCTTTTGGCATCCTTCATTCATTCAGTCAAGCTACAAATAATAATTGTACGCCTGATATGTGCCAGGTTTCTGTATTATACACAGGAAATGAAAAGATTAAGAAGAAACAGTTTCTTTCATATTTATGGCAAATACTGCCCTTACTTTCTTACTCCTGTTCATAATTTCATTGTTCATCTTTCCATCAGTTCAGATCGTTCCTTGCTGATGTGAAGTGACCTCCAAGTGACTTTTTTCTAAGTCCTGACCCTTTGCCTTTCAGCATCAGTTAAAAACAGCAGTAGTAACAAGTAAACATATAGTGTCATGAAGAAAAAAAAAAAAGAAGAAAGTAAAATAAATATAAAAAATTAAATTAAAAAAAATAGCAATACCATCTGGATCCTATTTCTCAGTAAAATGCTTTTTCAACAGCTCAAAGCAAGATTTGTTTTTTGTTTTTTGAGACAGAGTCTCACTCTATTGCCCAGGCTAGAGTGCCATGGCGACAGCCTAGCTTACAGCAACCTCAAAATCCTGGGCTCAAGCAATTCTTCTGCCTCAGCCTCCTGTAGCTGGGACTACAGGCATGCGCCACCATGCCCGGCTAATTTTTTCTACATACTTTTAGTTGACCAATTAATTTCTTTCTATTTAGAGACGAGGTCTTGCTCTTGCTCAGGGTGGTTTCAAACTCCTGACCTTGAGTGATCCTCCCACCTCTGCCTCCCAGAGTGCTAGGATTGTTTTAATTTGGGAGTGTTTCAAGTCCAACTTAGTTCCATCATTTACCTCCTGGCAGCTTAATAACCAGGGAGCAATAACTCCCTTATCTGTGGGCTGTTTAATGACTATATAGTACCACCCTGGGAGCAATAGGCTAAGGCCTTTATCCAGATGCCTGTGTTTTTAAGACTTTAAGCTTGAAAGACCTTCACTATGTAAAATTTACTTTGATTATTTTAAGTCAGGATTTGGCTTTCTTATTCAGAAACAAAAAAAATTGGCCTCTGGCTTTCTGCCTCCCGCTCTTCTGGCTCTAGTCCATATGATCATCTAATTTGTAGTTTTTCAGGCAGACAGAAGTTAGAAAGTGGTAAATGTGGCCTCAACAACAGATAATCACATCAACCCTGACAGGAATTATACAGACTGCTACAGAAATTGCCATTTTTTGTAAAAAATTCACCTCTTTTTCCACAAAACATACCTACTTCTTCCTCCCTCTGTCATGCTTGCCTGTTCTCTTTGAGAACTCCAGGTCCAAGAGGCACCACTCAGTCGCATTGGGTTTTGTTGCCTATAGATAATTATGCTAAGTCTGCAGTACTAGATCTTATTATGCTTGCATATATTATGCATTCTATAACAGAAGGTTTTTGCTGGAAAGCACCATTAGATATGATTTGCATTTTTTACTACATACTTTTCTTTGGTCCTTGAGGACAAACATGTTAAGGATTCCTTTGTGCATCAACAGAAAAACAAAACACAAAACAGTATATCTGTGGGCTTCAGTCTTTTATTTTTTCTTTAACAAAACAGACATTGCTTTAAAGCAGGGCTTGCCTTTGCTGCCAGGCCTAACGGTGTTATGTTTGGAGCTGTTAGGGTGAGGGAGGACAGCAAAAATAAGACTTTTAGTGTAACCTCATCTATAATTGAAAATAAAAACGCTGCCATAAAATCAAATCTTGTCAAAAATAACAAGTATTTGAAATTAAAATTATTCACTCCCAAATGTCTTTTAAGATGTTCTTTTTGAGGGCCTTGCTCTGCTAGTGCTGAAGAACGTGTTTAGCTGGCCTACTGAATAATCAATCCCGCACAGCGGGCATTCCACTGAAGTCATGTCTACTCGGGAGTTCAGGGATGAATGATAGAGATGGACCCCTGACATGAGCTGGTGCCGCCCTGGCTGGCTGAATCTGCCCTCCCCCAGTGCATCAAAAGGCTGCCTGGGCCAGGTGCGAGCGGCTGGCACCGAGCCTGGCACACCTCTCCGCGGGCCTGGCCGCGGCCGCTGTCGGCTTGATTTAAGGCTGGTCTGAGCTGCCCCTTCCACGCAGCTTTCCAGGGCTGCGGCCGCGACTGGCGAGGAGACCTGAGCGAGACGCTTGGGAGAAGAGCCCTTGGCAGCTCAGCGCTGGGTCACGGACGTGGGAGAAGGTCCCGCAGCGAGGCTGGAGCACTGCAGCCGGCGACTCCGTGCCGGCACATCGGCCGCGTCGTGGACAATGCTGCCCGCCAACCCCGGACTACGACTCCCGGCATGCCCCGCGCCCGTTCCACAGGCCTGGGCGGCCTGGCGTGCACCGCGCCAGCCCGCCTGACAGCACAGCATCCCGCTCGGCCCGCTCTGCGCCCGGCTAAGCACGCTGGCCTTCTAGTGTCTTTCCGTGTGCTCCTCTTTATTCTGACTGCCTGGGACTCAGCCCCTCCGAATTGAAAGCAGCCTCCAAAATTCAACCCCGTAGAGCCACCGCCAGCCAATAAAGTGCCTGGATTAAGGCCACGTGATAGTGGTGGGGCGGTGCTCCGACGGCTCCTTGATCTCTATGGTTTTCACGGCTCGCTAGAGGGCGTGTGGTCCACTGGAGGACTCCCTACATTCTTCCTCCATTACCTCACTGCCTCCGGTGGCTGCTGGGATATCGGAGGACTCTGGTTCCAGCTCGAATCAGTCCTCCAAGCGCCCGGGGAATACCTCTAGTTCTTCCCGGCCACCGCCGCCGCACAGCCGTTTCCTCCTTCGCCCGCCCGCCTCTTTCGCCCCGCCCCGTCCGTGCCGTGCGTCCGGCCCACCCGCGGGCCCGCTTCTCTCGGGAGCCCCCACCCAGGCGCATGGCTCCATGAAGCAGGAGGAGGAGGCAGAGCGCGAGAGGTCCCGTCCGCCCCAGCCGCGTCTGGGCCAGGAGAAAAGGTGGGAAACTCGGTCTGCGCCGCGCCCTCCTTTTCCCCCGCCGTCGGGCCAGGCCTCCCTCGGGCCGCCGCCGCCGTGCCGAGCGGCCTGCTCGCCCTGGGGCGGGCGGACGGCCGGGAGTGAATCCCCGGGATCCTGGGGCAAGGGTCCCGGGGCAGCGTGGGGGAGGGGCCCCGGGCGGCGGTGAAAGAGCGGGCGGGGCCTCAGGCCCTGGGTCCCCGCGGAGGGCAGGGGGGTGGTGAGGCTCTGCTGGCTGGGGGTGGGCGGCTGCCTTTGCCCCGGGCCGCGAAGCGAGACTCCAGCTCCTGCTCCTTTTCCGTGCTCCCTCCAGGAAACAGTCGCGGGTCTATGTAAAGTTTGGTGGTCTCCGGCGCCGCCTGGCGGCCCCCACCCACCCACCGGCCCCCGCCCCCGCCCCCGCCGGCGTCTGGATTCCACCCCCGCGGCTCGGCCCAAGCTGCTCTACCCGTCGCTCTGTCGTCTCCCTAACTCCCCCAGCGCTCCGTGCTCTCCTTCCTCACACCCTTTTTTCTTACCTTTCACCTTTTCCCTCTGCCTGGTTTGCCCCTCCCCGCTCTGGCTTCTCCTCTCCCCACTCTGTCTTGTCCTTTTCTTGCTTAACTCTCTTTCCACACGCGCGCTTTCTCCCCTTCCTCTTTTCTTTTTTTCCCCACCCCCGTCCTTAGGCCCACCTCCTTAAGCACCCCGACCCCCATTTCCGTCATCCCCCCACCTTACACTCCGGGTTTTATGCCTCTCTCCTCCCCAGGCTGTGGGTTTTGCCCTTCACTCCTTGCCCTCCTACATTCCCTGTCCTGATGTGAACTCCTCTTTGCTGTACTCCCTCACCCTTATACCTCTGGGCCTTATCCTCTTTCATTGCCCTCTCTTAGGATAGAGTGGGTAGCGCCTGAAGTCTCCTGTTTACATCTTTGGGAATAGCTCAATTCTTTAGTACTGGGAGAGTTGAAGAGATTATGTAGAGATTTGTGGAAGATTGAGGATGAGTGACTTTTACCAACAGCTATCGTCTCCCGGCATAACAGGATGGTCTGTCTTCAGGTCCCTGCCCCTGATATGCTGTCCAGTAATTCTTCACGATTGTCTTTGCAGAGGATTGGGGAATATGTTAGTATTCTGAAACCAGTGGAGAGCCTCAAAATGGTATATCCTGGCCTAAGAGCAACTTTTGATCTAAATTGGTGATGGGGGAAGTTTTAATGTGTGCCTGATGATCAGCTTCAATAAAACCTTAGAATCCTCAGTGTCTTACCTTTTGGGTCATGACGCTAAGGATGAGGTGATTCAGGGCATGGAACTGCCACTGCTGCCTCATAATTATAGTCTGAAATGTTTTGAAGTAAGGAGAGCCTGTTCTGTAGCTTTCCCCCCACCCAGAAATTGCTTTCTTGAGGTGTAGTTTTTCAAAAACCATCTTATGTACTACCTTGATTTTGTTTGCTCACTGCACCTGCGTTTCCATCTTAGGTACTGGAAGAAGGAATGGAATTGGAAGGAAGATTTATTCCAGAGACAAAATAGCTCCCCTCTTCTGTTGTAGCTATTCCTCTGGCAATACAAACTTTCTGCTTTCAGTGAGTATTATCTTGGACATATTTAGAATAGAATTTTATTGCTGTTTTTGGTTTAGGCCTGTGTTAGGATTTTAGGATGAAGGCATATTTTTCTGATTGCATGAGGAAGTCCAAATGTCGATGAAGTTCTTCCACTTGTTCTCTTTTAAAATAATTTAAATATGCAAAGACAAGTTATCTTTCATAATCCCATTAGAGTCACCTAGATGGTGGTATATGGCATTACACTTCCTTTATATTCTAGTGCAGAAGGTTCTGGTTTCCCACCCTTCCCAAATTACTCACTTTTTCAAGACAACCAAACAGATTGTCTTAACTCTTAGGTTAATTAATTCAGAGGTCAGTGCAGTTCCTAATCAAGGTCAATTATTGGTTCTCTTTTATATGGTTGTAGTTTTCAGAGATTTTTGGAACATTTTGCCCTAAGTTCACTATGGTAATATTATTTTCTTGAAAATTCCATCATAGATTTGAAAATAATTAAAATTCTACATGTAAACTTTAAACAAAGTTCTGAAAAAAAAATTATTACTGCTGCACCCCCTTGAGTATATTAATGGTAATATGCTAACATTTGTAAGGGTTTTTCAGAGTGCTTTCACATCTCATCTGAGCCTCCCAGACACTCTTGTGAGGGAAGAAGGGACCAAAGTATTTTCGCTTTACAAATGAAAGAACTGAGGCGCTGTGGTGGCTCACACCTATAATCCTAGCACTCTGAGAGGCTGAGGCAGGAGAATTGCCTGAGCTCAGGAGTTTGAGACCAGCCTGAGCAAGAGTGAGACCCTGTCTCTACTAAAAATAGAGAAATTAGCTGGGATTTGTGTACTTGTCTTCCCAGCTACTCTGGAGGCTGAGGCAGGAAGATCACTTGAGCCCAGGAGTTTGAGGTTGCTGTGAGCTAAGCTGATGTCACAGCACTCCACTGAGGGCAACAGAGTGAGACTGTGTCTCTAAAAAATAAAAACTGAGTCCCTGAAAGTTCTCACACCTTGCTATGAGTCACACAAAAGGAAGGGGAGATGAGAAACAAAAGTTGTGACTCCTACATAACGTGTTTTTCTTTAGGCTAAGTTGATGTGGAAATGTATAGTTCTGCATGTTTTTAAAAATCTATAAATCTTAAAAGCAGTTGTTGGGTACAGTGGCATGGGCCTGTAGTCTCTCATAGAGAGGTGGGAGGATCACTTGTGCCCAGGAGTTCAGGGCTGCAGTGAGCTATGTATGATTGCACTGGTGAATAGCCACTGCACTCCAGTGTGGGCAACATAGTCAAACTTCATCTCTAAAGAAAAAAAAAAAGGAGGTTGTATAGGTAGATCTGCCTGTATTTTGTGGGGAAGTTTTTCACACACCAAGTGTTTTGGGTGTGTGTGTGTGTGACAATTCCAATTATTTGGAATGGTTACCAGAATGTTTGTGGGTTTTCATCTGACTATTTCCTGGAATAGTTCCATAAGTAGGACAGAATTATAGCTCAGGTGCCATTTCAGTACTCATAATTATTAAATTGAATTTCATCTCAACTCTCTGTGTCACAAAGGAAACAACAGCCTGTTCCCTTTTGTAGAAGACTTGATTTGAGCAGACATCTAGACACTAAATGATAACAGAAGAAAACGAAGAGAACCCGGTTTCTTTCCTTCTTTCCTACCTCTCAGATCTTGATGAGGTCATGCCCTCCAATAAGCTGTTTTGAGGCTTATCTTCAAAGGGTAAATCTAGATTTTTTTTTTCCATCTCTAGGCTTTTGTAGATGTTTTAATCTGGTTATTGTTTGAAATCTAACTACTTTGACAGTGTGTTTCCACTAATCAATATGTGTCAGGATTTCTACAGTAATAGCATATTTAGCAAGTTTAGTCTCTTTAATGTATGTTTGTAACCTTAAAAGAGGACCCCAGTAGAATAGAATTTTGTACAGCTCTGAGTCCAGTATTCTTTGTTTTCAGTATCTCAGAATGAAAAGAAACAGCTCGTGATTTATAAGAAGCCATTGCTCTCCAAAGTGGAAGGACTTCAAGGTCATTAGAGTAATAATGCCATGTTAATAGTATGATCTTTTGGAGTACAAAGTGGTTCTTAATAGAATTATGAGAGTGTTTATTTCTCTTGAAATTATAAGAACTCAAAGCCATGTTACTTTTGTAACCAACCCTACTTTTATAAGTAGGAGTAGTGGTAGTATTAGTAATAGCACTCAGTTAATAAATAGTAGTTATGGTGCATTATCACAATTGATTGTTTAGTCAGTTACAGATTGAACTCTTTGTTCTACTCTTTCCCCATTTTTCACTATTGCCCTTGACTAATCTTTTTTTTTTTTTTTTGAGACAGAGTCTTGCTTTGTTGCCCAGGCTAGAGTGAGTGCCATGGCGGTCAGCCTAGCTCACAGCAACCTCAAACTCCTGGGCTCAAGCAATCCTTCTGCCTCAGCCTCCCGAGTAGCTGGGACTACAGGCATGCGCCACCATGCCCGGCTAATTTTTTTCATATGTATTAGTTGGCCAATTAATTTCTTTCTATTTATAGTAGAGACGCGGGGTCTTGCTCTTGCTCAGGGTGGTTTTGAACTCCTGACCTTGAGCAATCTGCCTGCCTCGGCCTTCCCAGAGTGCTAGGATTACAGGCGTGAGCCCCTGCACCAGACCTAATCTTTTTTTTTTTTTTTGAGACAGAGTTGCTCTGTTGCCCGGGCTAAAGTGCTGTAGCATCAGCCTAGCTCACAGCAACCTCAAACTCCTGGGCTCAAGCGGTCTTTCTGCCTCAGCCTCCCAAGTAGCTGGGACTACAGGCATGCACCACGATGCCTAGCTAATTTCTTCTGTTTTTGGTAGAGATATGGTCTCGCTTTTGCTCAGACTGATCTCAAACTCATGAGCTCAGATGATCTGCCTGCGTTGGCCTCCCAGAGTGCTGGGATTACAGATGGGAGCCACCATGTACGGCCAGTACTTGACTAATCTTAAAAAAAAAAAATAGTAGTTACATTCAGAAAAAAACTACCAAGTGCTTTTAATGTCTTCTTACTCATTGAATGCTCACAAATAACCCTCTGTGGTAGCTAGGGTCTGAGTCCACAGAGATGTGACAACTTGCCTGAATTTGCAAAGCTGGTATGTCGCAAGTCAGAGTTGGGATCTGAGCTTAAACTGTAACCCCAAAGCCTAGACTCTGTCCTCTGAAGATGGGTGTTTTAAGTGGACTTAGTAGCCTTGGAAAGGACCCATAATAATGGAGGAAGGCCTTTCTGCCCAGCCAGCTACATGAGTCAGGGTGCCCTTACATCCTGATCTTAGTACTGTTGTTAATACCTTGTTTGTAAACGTTAGCAATGTATGAGAAATGGTTTGTATTAATCTCTGAAATCATTTATTGCCACCCAGGCAAATGAACTCTCCAGTGGGTAGCTCTTAAAGTGCTCTATCATTCAAAAAGGAAAAAATAATTCTTCTCAATTGCAGTTTAGATTGTATATGTCATAGGAAAGCTTTGAGCCACCTAATGTTAAGTGGTACCTGAGGCCAGGTCCAGAACTGATCAGTTAGTTATCTTATGTGTTTTAGCAAAGACAGGACAGATATTAGTGTAAATTGGAACAAGAAGTGGATTTAGGTGATAGTTGACCTAATTTTTATTTATTTATTATTTTTTTGAGACAGAGTCTTGCTTTGTTGCCCAGGCTAGAGTGAGTGCTGTGGCATCAGCCTAGCTCACAGCAACCTCAAACTCTTGGGCACAAGCAATCCTTCTGCCTCAGCCTCCCAGGTAGCTGGGACTACAGGCATGTGCCACCATGCCTGGTGAATTTTTTCTATATATATTAGTTGGCCAATTAATTTCTTTCTATTTATAGTAGAGATGGGGTCTCACTCTTGCTCAGACTGGTTTTGAACTCCTGACCTTGAGCAATCCGCCCACCTCTGCCTCCCAGAGAGCTAGGGTTACAGGTGTGAGCCACCGCGCCCGGCTGATAGTTGGCCTAATTTTTAGAGTGAATTATCCACATTGGCGATCCATTTTGCTATGAAAATTATTAAACCATCCCTTGGTTTGGGCTGAATAGAGTTGACATTGTTGATAAGTACTGTGGCTCACACGTGTAATCCCAGCATTTTAGGAGCTCGAGGCTTTAGTGAGCTATGTTTGTGCCACTTTATTCTAGCTTCCACCAAGACTCTTGTCTTATAAGAAAACCAAAAACAAAACAGGTACTTGTCATTCGATCACCCTCAGGTTTGGAGACAGTCCACAGCCAGCACCTCACAGTGGAACCAAGGAACTAAAAGATCAGATTGTGCTTATTAAAAAAAGTCAAACAAAATTACTAGAAAATCTGTAAATAAGATTGTGGGCGGTAATCGGCAGTTATTTTGTGTGTGCTTACTGTATGTAGGGCACTGTGTTAGGTGTTGTGAAAGATAAAACACAGACGTGACTTGGCCTCTCAGGCTTGGTGATGTTGAATTCAGTGCTGGCTGGAATTTTTAAGTGGCATTGTAAGCTGCCCAGAGCAGCAGAGCACTGCTCAGTTTCCACACAGAGAGAGGAATAGTACTAAGTAGCCTTTGTTGTGGACCATAATGAAGTTCAGGACCTCCTTGAGTGTTGAACATGAGGTGAAAGAGAAATTGTTCTGCAAGGACAGGGAAGTCAAGGACTCAACAACATAACTGAGGAAGGGGTGCTGACTCCCAACACTGAGGGCGTGCTTTATTTGACACTTGCAAATTTAGGGGGTCTTGAAGAAGTAAAGTGGTTTCTGTTACTTCCCTCAGGTTTTTGTTGAAGTATGGTTATTGTATCCATCTGGTGGAAGTCCAGTTTTAACTAGTTCCTTCTCATTGATTGTTCTAAAGTGGATGGGCAGTAGGAAAAGGAGATTGCTACTGTTGACTCTAAACGTGGTCCTTGAGCTTAGCTCTGCAAGAGTAACCAGCTGTAGGCCTGGAAGGGTCTTGGTGGCTTTGTAAAACAAGAGTTTTTACTCCTGATTCCACTTATTTCAGCTGAACAGACTTCACAGTACCTTGTACTATGGTCAAAGTATCATCCTTGATAGTTTTTATGTGGTTTTGGGGAAGGGTGAGAACAGATTGACTTGCAGTTGTAAACATGTTAACTGGGCCAGGCACTCTGGGAGGCCGAGGCGGGCGGATTGCTCGAGGTCAGGAGTTTGAAACCAGCCTGAGCAAGAGCGAGACCCCGTCTCTACTATAAATAGAAAGAAATTAATTGGCCAACTAATATATATAGAAAAAAATTAGCCAGGCATGATGGCGCATGCCTGTAGTCCCAGCTACTCGGGAGATTGAGGCAGTAGGATTGCTTGAGCCCAGGAGTTTGAGGTTGCTGTGAGCTAGGCTGACCGCCATGGCACTCACTCTAGCCTGGGCAACAAAGCAAGACTCTGTCTCAAAACAAAGAAACATGTTAACTGCCATGTGAATTGTATTTAACTCACTAGTTTTGAGCTCAGGGCCTCAGGAATCATATACAACTTCAGTTGGTTAATGAAAATCTTACTGGTTGATGTTTTTATTGTTACAATTAATACTGACAATTTAGTTGCATATAACTCATACACAGAAAACAATAAAAAATAACAATTTTTTTATTAAAACACTGTGGCCCAAGGGGAAAAAATTTTTTTTTCTAGTGTGACAGTGTGTTAAGAGAGGTAGAATATGTCATTAGGTAGAATATTTGTTTTTAGCTGATCAGACAGATGGTTTGCCTAATCTAAAATGCTATTATTCTGAAGTGTTGACCTACTGGAGCACCAGGTGTGTCTTAGCCATGGTAGTGTGGTCCTGAGAGCTGAGTTTGGACCTGCAGAGTAGTGCCTGCTTCGCCAGAGTGGGGTTTGAGGAATTTCAAACCTAAAGAGAAGATTTTGATAAAGTTGGTTGATAGTGGTTGATGTTGTTTAAGAGGCCTTTGTTTACTACCAGCACCCTGGTTTACTTCTTGTTCTTTACCTAGAGTTGAGTTATTAATAATATTTGCTTTATGTTGGCAGATGAGTAAGATATTCACCCCCTTAAAAATGTGTTTTCAAAATACTTAGTAGAAGGATGGGAGGTAGAGAGAGAGATTAGGTGATGTGTATTAAGTAAAGATGGCCATGTGTTGAAAACTGTCAAAGCTAGGTATTAGATTCATGGTACTGTTTTCTCCACTTTGTTCATGTTTTAAATTTTCCATAGATTTAAATTTATAGATTAAGTTTTTAAAGAAATGCCTTGTAATATATTTTTGATGCAGAAAGTCTAACTCTGCTTTTGGTCACTAATTGAGACTATCCATTGTATTGGTTACTTAGTGGCCTCCAGAGGAATTCTTGGGCCTAGAGACCCACGAGATTTGGTTGGTTCTATTCATTTCAAGTAATTGTTTGGAAGGGTGTGGGGGAATTGTTACATGATAACACTAGGTATCAGTTGTGGTCATGCTCCATTGCGGATGAGTGATTATACGCGATATGTAGGTAGTCTTCTAGACTTGCTTTTTGGCATTGGTTTGAAGATTCCTTCTGTTGCTCTGCGGGGGGGGGGGGGGGGGACAGTGGTGTCTCACTAGTCTGGTAGCTGATATTATCTGCTGAGGAACACTGGGGTCATTGCCACCATCTCAGGACATTAGCTTTTTCTTCAGGTGTGGTTTGGTGTGATGAGAATGATAAGAGGATTTTTTTTTTTAAACTTTGTTTTTCATCCCTTCTCTTTGTTTCTTTGAATTCTGGAACTCTTGAGGCAGTGCTCCAGGGCCGTGTTCAAACTCTAGCTCTCTGGAGATAGTCCTGCTGCTTCACAGTACCTTGTGTCCTTAGCCCACTGCCCAGAGTATGCACAAGGTAGAGTCAAGTGAAAACTCAGGCCATTGACATCCTGGCCTGAGTTCCCACTTGACTCTACCTTGTACATTTGGACTCAGTGATAGGAGATCATAATTTTCCAGGTGATGACTGAGATGTTGTTGGACTTGGTTTTTCTTTTTTCTTTGTTTTTATTTTATTTATTATTTTATTTTTTTTTTTTTGAGACAGAGTCTCGCTTTGTTGCCCAGGCTAGAGTGAGTGCCGTAGCATCAGCCTAGCTCACAGCAACCTCAGTCTCCTGGGCTCAAGCAATCCTGCCTCAGCCTCCTGAGTAGCTGGGACTACAGGCATGCACCGCCATGCCCAGCTAATTTTTTTCTATATATATTAGTTGGCCAATTACTTTCTTTCTATTTATAGTAGAGACGGGGTCTCACTCTTGCTCAGGCTGGTTTCAAACTCCTGACCTCGAGCAATCCGCCTGCCTCGGCCTCCCAGAGTGCTAGGATTACAGGCGTGAGCCACCGCGCCCGGCCTTGTTTTTATTTTTTAAGATGGAGTTTTAGTGTTTTGCCCAGGTTGAAGTGCAAAATGGCACGGTCCTAGCTTCATAGCTCACTGCAGCATCAAACTCCTGGCCTGAAGCAGTCCTTTTATCTTGGCCTCCTGAATAGCTGGGATCACACGTGCAAGCCACCATGCCCAGCTAATATTTTTTGCAGAGACGAGTCTCACTATATTGCCCAGGCTGGTCTCAACTCCTGGCCTCAAGTGATCGTCCTGCCTTGGCCTCCCAAAGTGCTGGGATTACAAGTGTGGGCCACCATGCCCAGCCTTGGGCTTGGTTTTCTATGTGTTTTTTTCCTGCTCCATTTTTTTTTTTTTTTTTTGAGACAGAGTCTTGCTTTGGTGCCTGGGCTAGAGTGAGTGCCGTGGCATCAGCCTAGCTCACAGCAACTTCAAACTCCTGGGCTCAAGCAATTCTGCTGCCTCAGCCTCCCGAATAGCTGGGACTACAGGCATGCACCACCATGCCAGGCTAATTTTTTCTATATATATATTAGTTGGCCAATTAATTTCTTTTTATTTATAGTAGAGATAGGGTCTCGCTCTTGCTCAGGCTGGTTTCGAACTCCTGACCTTGAGCAGTCTGCCCGCCTCAGCCTCCCTGAGTGCTAGGATTACAGGCATGAGCTACTGCGCCCGGCATCCTGCTCCATATTTGTTGGCAAGATTCTATAAACTATTAGATTAGTTCTTAGTATACCCTAGAATGTAATTTTTTTTTTAATGCCCCTCTAGGAAAGGGATTAGTTTCAATGGATATTATTGTCAGTTCTTATTCTTCCTTGTGGTTTGGTGAAAAGACCCAGGTCATGGAGTCTGGCAGATTGTGATCCAATTCCTAGCTCAGCCATTTAGTGGCAATGTGGCTTTGGGCAGTTCTTTTCCCCACTAATCCTAAGGTTTCTCCTCTGTAAAATGATGGTAACATTCATTGTCTGTCTTGCCAAGTGGTTTAGAAGTGTGGTCTCTAATCCTTGGGCTGTAGACTGGCCGCATAGCACAAGGTAAGCCTTGGGAAAGCTAAGCAAAGCTTCATCTATATTAACAGCTGCTCCCTATTGCTCGCATCACCTCCTGAGCCCCGTCTCTCCCCCACCTCCCATCTGGGGAAAATTGTCTTCCATGAAACCAATCCCTGATGCCAAAAAGGTTGGGAACCGCTGGTTTAGAGGATTCAGTGAAATCCTGTTTGAATAACATCGGCTCCATGCAAGTTCTGCTTTAAGCCCTGAGTGCACAGCCAAGTCCTGCCCCCCAACCAGCCCCCATACAGTTGCCCTCTTGGTGGGAGCAGTTAACTAGAACCCAGTTGATAAGAGCAGCTAGAAGTATTGATGCTTACCACATGAGTTTCAAGCCTTTTAACATAGATTGGACTCATTTATTTCACAACGCCAGAAGGCAAGTATTATGATTATTCCTGTCTTGAGGAAACTGAGTCAGAGAGAGGTAACTCTTGGAAGAACCAGGATTTGAACCCGAGCCATCTGGAGGTAGCATTTTTAACCAAGACACTGTTCCTTCTCTTAACAGTCTAAATAAAACAGTGTGTTACATACGAGATTCATAAGGCTGCAGGACAGAGAGACAGAGTCACCGAGGCTGTAATTATCAAAAGGATTTTTATTGTCTAGCTCGAGCTAGGGTCCGAGCCCCCAGAGTGCCAGAGCAGTGGCCTCTTCTCTGGGCAGGGACCCTCCTTTGTGTGTTAGTCCTCTTTTTGTAACTCAGTTGTTTACACATTGGTCATGCATCAGTCTCCATAGTGATTCTTACTTTATCCTGCCCTTGATAGGCTCTAACCTGTTCCGGGTCCTAGCTGAGAGAGTCCGGTTTCTGCATTCTTTGTTTTTTTCCTCTGCATCCTATAATGTACTCAATGCCTTGCAGTTAGCAAACAAGCAGTAAACAGAAGCTGGAAGGTGTCCATTGTCCTTATAGCCTAGTATCTTACAAGTGATGTCCGTGCTCAGAAACATCGAAGGTTTTATTTTGTCATATATATATAAAGTTTTCTCAAAAAGAACCCCCTGGCTGGGCGCAGTGGCTCACGCCCGTAATCCTACCACTCTGGGAGGCTGAGGCCGGCACATTGCTCGAGGTCAGGAGTTCAAAACCAGCCTGAGCAAGAGTGAGACCCTGTCTCTACTATAAATAGAAAGAAATTAATTGGCCAACTAATATATATAAAAAATTAGCCTGGCATGGTGGCGCATGCCTGTAGTCCCATCTACTCGGGAGGCTGAGGCAGGAGGATTGCTTGAGCCCAGGAGTTTGAGGTTGCTGTGAGCTAGGCTGACGCCACGGTACTCACTCTAGCCTGGGCAACAAAGCGAGACTCTGTCTCAAAAAAAAAAAAAAAAAAAAAAGCAAGCCCCTGTTTCAAGCTAGACATTGAAATGTGCAAACTATTATTTCTTGACTACAGCCAACTTTCATCTCACTCAGAATTGCCCTAGATGTATATTTTGTTACAGATCAGCATATATGAAGAACATAAATAATAATTGTAAAATTTATATATCTCATTCAACCTAAAGTGACAAATTGTTTGTGTAGAAATAATAGCATTGCAAATTGGTATGTAAATATTTAGTTTGATTTAAAAGGTTGTGGAATTTACAACTGAAATGCTATGTTGTAGAACACTGCCTAAAAAGACAATTATGTGCTACAATTTGTCCAAATCACAGGGAAAAATTTAGACAAGACAGTGTGAATATATCTCTTTTCTCTTTCTCTCTCTCTCTCTCTCTCTCTCTCTCTCTCTCTCTCTCTCTCCCTCCCCCTCTCTCCCTCCCTCTCTCTCTCTCTCTCTCTCTCTCTCTTTCTCCCCCTCTCTCTCTCCCTCTCTCCCTCTCTCCCTCTCTCCCTCTCTCCCTCTCCCCCTCTCCCTCTCTCCCCCTCTCCCCCCTCCTTCTCTCTCTCTCCCCCCCTCCCTCCCTCCCTCCCCTCCCTCCTCCCTTCCTCTCCCCTCCCTTTTTTTGTTTTTGTTTTTTTTTTTGAGACAGAGTCTCACTCTGTTATCTGGGCTAGAGTGCTGTGGCATCAGCCTAGCTCACAGCAACCTCAAGCAATACTGCCTCAGCCTCCCGAGTAGCTGGGACTACAGGCATGCGCCACCATGCCCAGCTAATTTTTCCTATATGTTTTTTGTTGGCCAATTAATTTCTATTTTTAGTAGAGACAAGGTCTCACTCTTGCTCATGCTGGTCTCAAACTCTTGACCTTGAGCTATCAGCCGGCCTCAGCCTCTCAGTTCTAGGGTTACAGGCATGAGCTACAATGCCAGGCTTTCTCCCCTCCCTTTTTTCTTTAATCTTTTTTTTTTTTTCTTCATGGCCAAAAGAATAAGGTATATAATGATTTGAGGGAAAAACTCAGTATAATTTTCTCATGTCAGCCAAATTTTACAAACTTTGGTATTATCAACATTGAAATAACTAGGATCTATTTTTCTGGTTTTGTTGATGGTTGACACTTTACAGAGGAAGAGAGAAAGGTCCTTGGTCATGTTATGGCTATACATTTTTACCTTGGGCTTTTTTTTTTTTTAGACAGAGTCTGGTCCTGTTGCCCAGGCTAGAGTGCCGTGGCATCAGCCTTGCTCACAGCAACCTCAAACTCCTGGGCTCAAGCAGTCCTGCCTCAGCCTACCAAGTAGCTGGAACTACATGCCCCAGCCACCATGCCCGGCTAATATTTTTTTCTGTATATTTTCAATTGTCCGGCTAATTTCTTTCTATTTTTTAGTAGAGACGGGGTCTCACTCTTGCTCAGGCTGCTCTTGAATTCCTGACTTCAAGGAATCCTCTCCCCTCAGCCTCCCAGAGTGATAGGATTACAGGCGTGAGCCACCATGCCCGGCCTACCTTGGGCTTTTTAAGAAAAGGAATCATTAAAAAAGTAATCCCTCCCTCCCTTTACATCATCCACTGGGATGCTGTGGCTCCTTGGACCAACATTTTGTTGAACTGGGTGGCTTTGCATCTGTCTGCCTGGCTATGACAGGGCAGAAATGGCTACCTCACAAAAGGACCGAAGCTTGGGTCATTTGTGTACATAAAGGTTTCTGCTAGGTTGCAGTTTTTTTGAATGGGTTCTTGAAAAGATAGGCAGGTATATAGAAATGGGAGTGAATTCAGAGGGGAACCAAGGAGAATGAGTGAGGGGCTGGGTGGGGAGAGCTGTGAAGGCAAGGCAGGAAGGTGGAAGCCTTGTGTTACAACCGTGCCCTCTTGAGAGGGACGGCTAACCGCCTTTCATCCTGACTGCGGACTGGGCTGTGAGCACGAAGACAGATCTAAGTTAGTGCTGAGGAAAATGCTGAAGGATGTGGTTAACAAGGAAAAGCATGAAAGTTCCTCTGGAGTTCTTTAAAAATAGGATGGTTCAATTTGGAGCCTCTAAAAAAGGTAGAGAATGCCACCTGATGGCGAGTCTGACAGCCATATGCAGTCTTCCCTGGGTCTGGAAATGTCCTTGCCCAGTTTCATGAGCTGCTGCCCCACCCTTCTGCTCTGGGCGTCCTGGGGAAGAGGCAGCTGCTTATTGCCTGCCTCCATCCATCCTGGTCATACAGAAAATTTATGAAAAATAAAAAATAGTTCCCCTTTAGGAAAAAGGTTAGGGTCTGTTCTGGTGAGCCTTTTTGACCATGTGACTTGGCGGTTTAGGTGGGAAAAATAATTTGACAGTGTTGACCCTGTCAATGCAGACTCGCTGTCTCCTTTTAACTAACCATTCAAATTAAGGTTTAACTATTCTTATTTTGGTTAGGGTTCTGCAGCATTCCAGACCTCGAGCACCGAATCAGGATGGGAAAAAGACGTTGTGTTCCTCCATTGGAGCCCAAGTTGGCAGCAGGCTGTTGTGGGGTCAAGAAGCCCAAATTATCTGGAAGTGGAACGCACAGTCACGGGAACCAGTCCACAACTGTCCCCGGCTCTAGTTCAGGACCTCTTCAAAACCACCAGCATGTGGACAGCAGCAGTGGACGGGAGAATGTGTCAGACTTAACTCTGGGACCTGGAAACTCTCCCATCACACGAATGAATCCCGCATCGGGAGCGCTGAGCCCTCTTCCCCGGCCCAATGGAACTGCCAACACCACTAAGAATCTGGTGGTGACTGCAGAGATGTGCTGCTACTGCTTTGACGTGCTCTACTGTCACCTCTATGGCTTCCCACAGCCACGACTTCCTAGATTCACCAATGACCCCTAGTGAGTAAATCAATTGCTGGGGGCAGTGAGGAGGGCATGCTGGCATCTCCCTAGGGTCATTTCCTTGAGTGGCTTTGCTGCTTATAAAGTTTTAAAATCATTTGAGCAAAGGGTAATGGGAAGAGAATGATGAAAAATGTCCAGACAATATTTAGAACATTCAGTGGATTCATTAATGGAAGGGGGGCTAGGTTATGTTCGGAGGAGGTTGTAGACTTGTTAAAGTAATATTCTGGAAATTAGAGAGGTTTTGTTCTTGGCTCTTCTGTTGGTTACATGGCAGTAGGTAGGTCATTTACCCTCTCAAATGGAGAAGTCACACCATTAGGGACCCCAGTAGTGTTGAAGTCCAAGTGAATTGGAGGTGTCTGAGGGCCAGGTTGGAGACAGGAGCTCTCATTCATGGGAGCTGTGATGCCCTTTAGCAGGAGTCCCCTCACTCTTCAGTAGCCCCTTGGTAATCCCATAGGAAATCAGAATCTGCTTTATGATTTTTAGTTCAAGACCCTGTTGCTTTTCCCAAGCCCTCAACAGTGTCGGTGACTTAAATGAGCAATGTGTATGAAGCATAAAGAAAAGCAAAGAAATTCATGCTGGTGTTTTTATCTGAAATTGGAAGCAGCTCTGAGCTGGCTTTGAAGAGCACTGCTGCTCTTTGATATTTGTTTTTAGGGAATACTTTTGATGCATTTGTTGATCTGAGATCATTCATTCCTCATCTGCTGGTTGCCATAGGAATGCTGTTAAAGCCCTGGGCAGGGTGTGAGAAGGGCTTTGAAGAAAAAGGGCCTGCCCTTAGGAGACTTACTGCTGAGTTAGCAAAACGCACGCGTGCATGCACACACACACAGCTAAATAGTAGTACAGGGAAGGTCCTCACTGTGTGTATTCGAAGGAATGGAAATGCAGAGGACAATGTGCTGAGTTTTTAGGGTGTGCTCTGGGATACTGTGGTCAGGAAACTCCCAACTGAGCATGTAGAGAGCCCAAGCTGGGGTGAGATCCAGGGTGTCCTTTGCAAGACAGGGATGTGATTTGGAAGAACAGGTAGGGACATCGATGTGTGGGGAAGGTTTAGGCTGTTGTGTTCGAGGCTTTGCATTTCTGTCCTACAGGCAGTAGAAATCTTGTCTGAGGGTATTTGAGTAGGTTCGGAGGCAGTAACTTTGGTGATATGCAGGTGCTTTATTGAAAGGGAAAGATGGCTAGATGGGAGATCTGCTAGGAGCCTTTGTAACAGTGATCAAAGAAGTAGATAACTTTGAAAACTCAAAGATTCTAAGATATAAGGGCATTAGGAGCGTGGAGGGATCTCAGGAAGAGAGGACAGCTCTGTAAGGGTTTCCCAATAGAGCCTAATAAAGTATGATTTTGGCCTAGAAACAGAAAATGGCAACTTCCATGAATAAAAAACTTTCTAGAGGAGACCCTTTTTTCCCTGAAAATATATGAGCAGGAAATATTTGTAGTTGCCAAAGGCAGACATAATTATGGGAACAATGTGGACTTGCAGAGAATGCTTGTGGATAAGGGGGCTGTACAGGTGAGGTGTGTCCTCATGAAAGATGGAGCTGGGGAACGTGGCTATTCAAAAAAATAGAGAACAAAGTGGAGAATTAGAAGAATGAAAAGTTGAGCCCTGGGCAGCTAAAGAAAAAGCATGTGAATGTGGTGGCTAATGAATTAGAGCTGTCAGCGTGGAACGTAGGAAAGGCTATACAGAGAGCCTTTCTTCGTTTCGCCTGGTGGGTTTCCTCTCTGTTTCCAGTCAGGGGTGATGCCACTTCGAGAAAGGCAGAGAGTCCTCCAGGTAGCTGGCAATTCAGAAAACAATCTTTTTGGGCAATAACAGAAATGAACAGGGACAAAGCCAAAAGGTGTTTTTCGTCTCCATGATTAATTTGGGGCTGGAGAATGTTTTGTGTTTTGCTTTTTTAGTCCGCTCTTTGTGACATGGAAGACAGGGCGGGACAAGCGGCTTCGTGGCTGCATTGGGACCTTCTCAGCCATGAATCTTCATTCAGGACTCAGGGAATACACGTTAACCAGGTAATGACACCAGACACTAAGAACTGATGATAAATTGGCTAGAATCAGAAACAACTGCCTGACTTTATTTCTTCTGAGTGTTACATTTTGAGCATTCTCTTTTTGGTAATCAGGAAATGTAAGGGCCTTAATCTGCTGGTGAGTCACTCATCAGTTGAAGTATAAACAGTTGATAGCATTGAGTTGTTCTTAACATGTGAGTGTTGATGAGTAATAGACGTTCTCCGCATATCTTAGGATTCATAAATATGTGGGCTCTGTGGCACATGATGCTGGTTCCTGAGTCTAGAGCAGCCTTACCGATGTTTTCTGTCCCCCTCCAGTGCACTTAAGGACAGCCGATTCCCCCCCCTGACCCGAGAGGAGCTGCCTAAACTTTTCTGCTCTGTCTCCCTCCTTACTAACTTTGAGGATGCCAGTGATTACCTGGACTGGGAGGTGAGAACAGCCGCATTTGGAACTCTGCATCTCTCGTTGCATTTGGGTTCGGGTTAGTACATGGTAATGTATCTCCTTCATTGAGAAAGGGCATAACAATGTGAAAGTTGAGTTTGAAACCAACTGTGGGCAGCATAGGTGACAGAAGAGGTACTGCTGTATTAAGAATAGGAAGAGATGTAAACATAAAGGCTTTCTTCTCCCATTTCTTCCTGGTCCACTCTCTCCCACATCTAATAAGAAATAATGGGATAAGAAAATATTCCAGATCCCTCTTGGCAGCCCCTCGAGTGAAAGTTTTTATTAGGAATCAGATGTGAAGAATCATGAACCCAGATAAAAACCCTGTGGCATGTTCATTTAAATATTCAAATTAATGGATGAGCTACTTAAAGAATTTATTTCTATAACTGTCATATTCTCGGAGAGATAGCTGAACATACATGCACTCAACCCTTCCCTAAAACTGAACTTTCTTTGGCCTCTATGCCTGAGAGGGAATGTTAGTTATAAAAAGCAAGACGCTCTCCTTATTCCCAGACCTGGGCAACCCGGTCAGGGGACAGTATTAATGTATATGTGGGGGACTGACGTTTCATTAGAATAAGTAAATGCCATTCACTTAGTTGTGTTTTTTCTGTAGGTAGGGGTCCATGGGATTCGAATTGAATTCATCAATGAAAAAGGTGTTAAACGTACAGCCACATATTTACCTGAGGTTGCTAAGGAACAAGGTGAGTTGGATCAGTGGAATTTTAATGAACAATACTATTCAAAGTGGTGCCAATTAAAGGGTGGGAAAGAGAAGTGTGTCATCTTTCAACCCAGCTGCAACTAAGAATGAGTGCCTTTCCTTAGTAACTATCAAATTCCTGTAGAATGAGGGCTACACTCCCAGAAAAATCTAGGAGCTGGGAAAAGGAAAGGGGTAAATACTTCCCTTACTCATCTGCTTTTTTCAAACACTTCTTATCAGTGAATAGTTTTATTTCTTCGCCCTTTAAACTACTGTGGTAAGTGTAGCAAAATTCTAGGAATCAACTTGACCATGTTAAAGAATTCATTATAAAATGAATCTAATCTAATCATGAATCATTAAACAGTGTTATAAGTAGTTAATAAGTTCTTGTAACAGGAACATGAAAGGTAGAACGTGGGTTGGGCAGGTTTTCTCTTTCGAAGAATGTCTAGAAGAATACCTTTACATGTTGCTTGTGCATTCAGTGACATTGTAACCCAGTTTTTGCTGTTTCTTGGAATTATTCTGCTTTTGAAAGTAATATATGAAACACAGTATTTGCTGAGTGTGAACCTTGAATGGAGAAAAATAGCTAAGTATATATCAGTGACCTAATTATGCGGAAAGTGATTGCCTGTTGGTTTCCATTATTGTTGTGTTTAAACTTTTCAAAAGCAGTGTGGATGTGGCATAAAAAAGAAACCTTTGGCTACATCTTTGAGGTCATAAATCTAACATACTTCTATATAAAGAGGCACACCATAGTGTTTTGTAAAGATAAGGTATGAACAATAACTTAGGTAAATAAATTACTTTTGTCATTTGGAAGTTGGAAAAATTAAAAATGTGGGGCACCCTAGTACAGCACTTTAACAGCTTCCTTTCTGCTGTCAATTCTTTATTATAGAAAACAGGATTCCTAGAAATCATCAAACTGAAGGAAGGCCAAAGGAATACAAGCTGTAGAATTTAAATTCCTCTCTTCCACAGAGCAGCTTGGGTACCAGCACTAGGCCAACAGGCCAGTCTAAGTTGGGACCATGTTTGTTCCTAAATAATTATACTGGGGTAACATCTGACAGGTAGCATGCAGGAGCAGGGAGCCTGGGAACAGCCAATGTGGCATGTGTCGGGCTACCATCTCCTGTCTCCACTGGAGTGTCAGTAAGGCGGACGGGGCACCAGGTATGTGGGGGCCAGTGCCCAGGGCTGCTTCTGCCTGTACCAGGTTCAGCTGCTGCTTGAGTCCCATTTCTTCGTACCGGCCATGTGAGAGCATGTCCTCCCACTCTGGCACGACTGTGTGCTGACCCGCAGTGTGGCCTCTCTTCTCCTCAGACTGGGATCAGATTCAGACAATAGACTCCTTGCTCAGGAAAGGTGGCTTTAAGGCTCCAATTACCAGTGAATTCAGAAAAACGATCAAACTTACCAGGTAAGCCATGGTCTCGTTTTCCTTGTCATTTTAATTAAGTTGGGGTTGGCTGAAGGATACTTTTGATGGGAAGGGGAGGAAAAAAGTTTTCTCTGCTAATGTCCCTAACCAAAAGAAACATGGGGGAGGTTTAAGCTTTGAGGAAGCAGCAGCAGCAGAGGCAGACTCTCCCCAGCACCTCGGGCATCTCCACAGCCAAGCTGATCGCAGGGCTGCAGGGTGCAGGGCTGCCAAGCAAGTCCTGGATGCTTTGCCAGAGTCACTTGGTTGGGAGGCTGAAGGAGAAGATTAAGATTAGGAGAGAAGGCTCTCTGTGGAAGTCCAGGGTCAGTTGAGGTGCTACTTCATGTCCACACATGCAGTCAGGTGGCAGGAGACACAAAAGAGTTAGAAAATGCTTTTTACAAAAAGTTAAATGGAAACACCTCCCCTGTTTGAGAGGAATACTTTTAGGAGGAGGCTGCATAGCGTAGCAGAATGCACATGGACTTGGGGTCTGAATGCCAGCTCGACCACTTACTAGCTGTGTGACCTAGTTATTCTACCTCTTTGAACCTGTTTCCTGTCTGTAAGCTTTTAGGATATGGTAAGGTAAGGAAGGTATGGAGAATTTCTAGCCCAGGGCCAGGCAACATTGTAGGTGATCAGTTCTCTTCTCATCCCTATTGAAATTGGAAACACTTGAGAGGTTTAGCTTCTGTGGGCCTCTGTTGGGCCTCTCTTCTGTAAAATGCTGACTAGTCATATGCTAATCTCACAGGTCTGTTGGAAGATAACCCAGTGTTTTTTAAATGCTTTGGATTCCAAAAATTTTAAAAACAACAAAAAACACTCTTCAAATACAAAGCATTATTATTATTATTATTATCATTATAATTTATTTGAACAGCCATTTCCCTGTCAAAATTCAGGAATAATCACCTTGCAGTGGAGGAGTGATTACAGTGGGAAAGAGATGGCTCTGGGTAAGGATTGTCACACCCAGCTCCTGTGGTCTGTAGTAGGCTCCATAGGTTTGTAACACCCCATGCTTCGCATCCTGACTCATGGCTCTTTCCAGAGCAAAGCCAAAGTGCTATGAATTCTGTTCTGATGACCCTGCGATATGGCATATTCATCTGGGGATTGAGACCTGTCCTATATAGCCCCAAGGATCCTTTAACCTGCTTCATCAGAATTTGACTCAGAATTAGGTATCTGTGCCCCTTTTAGTTATAATGACTTGTTTGTTGCTCTTCTGCAAATTGAGGTTTCATTTCTGTCAAATTTCTCACATTTTAACTGAAAGTAGATACGCAGGTTACACTGGGTTTTGGTGCAGCCATCTTCCAATCTGCCACCCGTGTAATTTGACCTTGAAATTCTTCATCCAGACCCCAGTAGCGATTGCTTATGAGCAGCCTGAGCATATGTAGTGTGTGAAGGTGGGATGTGCTGAAATACATTCTCAGGGGTGAATTGTGATTGTGCTTTTTCATCTTGTTCATTTGTAATAACAACATTGTTTTCTTGTGCTGTCTTTCATTTTCTGTAAGTAAGATTGCTCTTGGTCTTCCATTTTATTCTTTCAAAATGTGGAATAAGCTTTTGGTTTTCTCTGCTGAGTGACTTTAAAAAATGAAGTGTTTGGGGTTCCTAATACCCTTTCCTGTTTCCTTATACAGGTACCGAAGTGAGAAGGTGACAATCAGCTATGCAGAATATATTGCTTCTCGACAGCACTGTTTCCAGAATGGCACTCTTCATGCCCCGCCCCTCTACAATCATTACTCCTGACACACGGCTGCATGACCAGTCCCACCCCACTGTGGCCACCAATGGCTATGACATCATTGGAGCAGATGCCTCCTCTTCCTGGTCCAGTTACTTCTATTACTGCACCATTTTATGATGCTAGCTTCCGTTGCCAAGTCTGCCTCCTGCTGACTGAGGGGGGGGCGGGTTATATTGAATGAAGCAGAACTTGAGGGGCCCAAGCCTTATCTCAGCCTTTCCTCAGTATGGGGTTCCGTTGGATTGGGGCTCCTCCGTGACTAGTGAGAATTACCGCTGGGTTCAGAAGCCCCTTGTCTGGTGATTGGCCGCATGTGTGTTGTTGGCCACACGCTGGAAGCTGGAACTGATGGTCCATGAAGGCTTAACCCACACACCCCTACAGCCTCCCCAGATCAAGTAGGTGTATTCCCCTGGCAGTCTGGGCAACGGAGACCAACAAGAAACATTTTTAGGTTGTTTTAAATTCCTTTTTTAAACTTCCAGTTTATTGTGTACCAAGAGTTGATTAGAACCTCCATGCTTCATAAGTGGACGCCACATTAGGGTTGGACGTGGGCACCATGAGTCAGTCAAGGCTCCTGGACAGAGACCCACATCAAGATCGGAAGCCCTTCGGATGGCGTTGCAGATCTCATTGCTCAATAAGCCGTGAAGGTTTTAATTCTCATCCCACTCTGAGTTGGATTTTCTGGCACTCTTCCTGCATTGAGTCTCCCAGTACTGAACAGAACTCTGTGGTGTAGCCTGTTGAGGAATGGAATGCAGAATGCCCACGGGAGGTCCGACGTCATCGCTGCAGTCAGGTGTGAAAGGAGAGACCTCTTCCTTACCACCCGGCTACCTCACTCCTCCACTGGTGGCAGTGCCTATAGCTGGAGCTAGGTTCTCAGAAGCATAGATGTGCAAACAAGCGGTTGGGTTGGGCTTTAGGAGGACACCTTGTCATAGAGAATCTGGGGTCTCCAAGCTGGTTTCTTTTCAGGCAGATGTCCTGAGGGACCTTTAAGCAGGAGAGTTCCTTTTTCTTGTTTGCTTATAGAAGTGGGAAGACTGTTGATGCTTCAGTCCTTTATAGGACTTTAGAACAAAGCTGTGTAACTACACAAGGTGAATCTGTATCTTGCCTAACATGCTGGGAATCTTCACCCCACCAGGGCAAATTTCCAAATAGCTCATTTTATTCTAGGTCTTTCAAACTTTCATGTGACATATTTCCCTCTCCCATTGTTGCTGATTTCCAAATAGCTGCCAGCAAGTTTTTCCTCCCTCTTGCCTATTCTTCACTCATTTGGTGGCAGAGTTTATAGAACTTAGGGGACTTGGAAGATGCTTTGAAAACACTGTTACAAAGGCACTGCTAAAATGATTCACAGGAAGAGTGGCCAGTTGGAAAAAAGGATCCTAAGGACGGTACACTGGTTTTCAACAACATGCTTAGAGAACTTTTGAAGTGGATCGGGTGTCAACCCAGTGAACACGATGTTTTGATTTAATTTATTTTTTAGAGTTTATGTGGTGATGGTGTGGCTTTCTGAAATGGGCAAATATTCAAGTCAAAAAATCGTTTGAGTTTTCATCTGCCAGGGATGGGGGAGGGGGAATGGAGGCACAATCTGAGAAAGGACATGTGTGCTCTTCCAGGTGTTGCTGGCAAGTTTGTGGGAAGGAATGGGTAAGGGTGAGTGGGTTTGCTCAGTACTGTCCTGTGCTGCTCACAAGGACCTGGGACGTGTAAAGGAAACGTGGGTGACATCAGGGTGCCCAGGCCACAGCCCCCTAACTTCTGTGCTGGGTTCCCACAGCCTGCCACGTTTCCCTTGGTGATGGAAATGAAGATGAAGGGGTCATTTCATGATTTCTTGCTGCTGAGAATAATAAATGTTTTGTTATAAACACATGTGACAGCAGTTACTCTTAGGTGCCATGGATTGATGTCAGGGTGGTCAGCTCTGGACTAAGCCACCCACCTCCAATTTGTACAACAGTATTGATACATAGGGCTACACTCATTACTGTTCAAGTGTTCTATGTTAAAAGTTGTGTTTAATTTCTAAAGATTAAAAAAAGCAAAAAAATTGGTGCTAAACTTTCACCCCCTGAGCACTCTCAATGAGACTGGTCATGCAAGCATTACAGTGCCATGCTCCTAAAGCCTATTTTTTCTTGTAGAAATGTTGCCCTATTTGTCTTCCCCAATGTATAGTATGTTTTTTTATTTTATTGAGGGTGGGGTAGAATACCTGCCATTTAAGAAAATGAATAGAAAAATTTAAAACCCAGGAAATGGGGAAAAAAAATCAGTGCACAAGAATTGGGCTGGTTAAGCCCAGCACCACACTGAAGTGGGCTCAGTGGTTTTGGAGTGAAGAAGCCTTACTCCCTGCACATTCCCTCATGCTCCCACACAAGCCCAGCAGGAGAAATGCTCCAGTTCCTCTTGCCTTGTCGAGGGGACTCAGGAGTCAACCAAGGGAAACTATTTGTCTCCCGTAAGGAATGAGCACTGTCAGTATCGGTCCTGAATGGGGCCTAGTCAGGAAGCGGTCTGGAAGTGTACGGTCATGGTCGCCTCATGGAAATGTGTGGCAGGTGGCTCTCAGGAAAAATACCAAGTCTGGATCATCCACGTGGCAGCTTTGCATAGGGAGAGACAGCTCTGAACTGGAACTGAACTGCCTTCCACACGCTTGACCAAAGCAGTGATGAGGGTGGCCAGTACATGTGGCGTGAGTGGTAGGTTATAAGAGAAGGCAATGTTTCCTGCTGATTGTTTCCTTTGTCCTTGGGCTGCTCAAGCTGGACAGTAGGTAACCACTATTTTCAAGGAACCAGCCCAACCTTGCTGGCTTGGTTCAGAGTTTGTTTCATCCCTAGCTGTGAGTGCCTTTTGGTCTGGAAAGTTGGCTTGTCTCATAATACCCACAGCTAGGACATTCTCTCTGTAATTATGAATTGTCCTTGTTTTACATTAAAAGAGAATGTCTTTGATCACTAGAGTTTGTCGGTGTTGGATTGTTTCCACTGTGAGATTCTTAAACTTTTTCGCTTCATAATATTAAAATAACTCATGTTAGAGACCCTTTCAACATGAAAGGTTTGTAGTTAAGACATTACATATATTTTATTGTTTATAATAAAAATCATCTATACAAAAGAAGTACTGGGTGTTAATTTTAATATTTTGCACAAGCTCTGTTTTCCATATGTGTTAACATCTACAATTTCACTAACTGTTAGTGTTATTTTCTATTGAGATTCTGGAGCCTAGGGAGCTATGTGTTCTTTTTGTTTATGTTTGTTCTTATTTCCCTGAAGCAAGAGACTATATGGCCTTCAGTGCAAAGACTTCAGACCAATTCTTTGTATTACACTTGGTTGCCTCTTGGCTATATAACTTCTGAGTGCAAATCATTGAACTCTTTAATGAAGTATTGTAGAGAATAAATCATAATGGATAAAAATTGTTCTTTGCCCTGACTTTTTCTTTGACCATGTGGCTTGAATTATGTGGAACATAACAGTGGTGCTATTTTTGGAGCCAGCCAAAAAGATAGTATTCAGTCTGCCTGCAGATTTTGCGTGGTGCTCATAACCCCCCAGCAACCTTGCACTTGTGTATTTCTTGTGTGTGTGTGGTTGGCAGCACTGCCACTGGCTTTTTAGAGCCAGGTTTCGTCAGCAATTGTTCATGAACCCTTTAAAATTTGGGTTTTTTTCAGAAAGGTAGTTTGCGTGCATTGGATTGTCAAATAAACTGACCTTTCCACAAAAGCTAAAACTTTTGGGGAAAAAAAAAAAAAACACTCAAATTTAGGATATCATTTGGTGATATTTATTTATTTATTTATTTTTTGAGACAGAGTCTTGCTCTGTTGCCCAGATTGGAATGCCATGGGGTCAGCCTAGCTCACAGCAACCTCAAACTCCATGGGTTCAAGCTATCCTACTGCCTCAGTCTCCCAAGTAGCTGGGACTACAGGCATGTGCCACCGTGCCCAGCAAATTTTTTCTCTATATTTTTAATTGTTCGACTAATTTCTTTCTACTTTCAGTAGAGATGGGCTGTTGCTCTGGCTGGTCTTGAACTCCCACTTCCGCCTCCCAGAGTGCTAGGATTACAGCGGCGTGAGCCACTGCGCCCAGACTATTGTTGATGTTAAGTCAAGCAAAGACCCTGGGACATTGGTATGGTCTGACGTAACTGGAAAGGTTTATTGTTTTTGGGTGGCCCAGAAACAAGAGATGGGTTTGGAGAAAATGACAGTCATTTTTCAAAATTATAAACATTCATATACTGGGATTCTCAGTCTTCAGTTTATAACCTCATTTGTAGGGAGGTAGGTTTTTATTTTGTTTAAGATACCCAGTTCTGAGGCCCTTATATTTGGCAAAACTCATAAAACACATGGCTACAGATAAACATGTCAGGGTTAGGTGATTTTGAAAATAGACTACAAGCAGCTGGTTAAACATTTACAGACTTTAGTAATAACTGATGTGTGTCGAGGAATTTTTTGTTTCTTCAAGAAATTAATGTTCTAGAGATTACATTTCATATTATCTCTAATAGTGCCTATAAACAGCATGGGATTCCTTAGTGCTGATTTTTTGGGGGTTAGGGGTTGGTGATAAAATACATATAACAGTATTTGCCATTTTAGCCATCCGTATTAACTTCTGAGATGTGAAATGAGCCATCAGATTAGTGGTGCTAATTTGAGTTGGGGAGGTGCTCTAAAGCTGCTTCCAGATCAATCTAGGGTCTAACCCTGGCTTGAATATCTGAACTGGAAATACGATTCAATGAATGGACTGGTTAAAGGGCTTCACTCTGCACCAATACTGTACAAAGAACCATAGCAGTGTTCTGAGGAACATAATGCAAGTCCTGTCCCTGCTGAGTCTCAGTTTCCCTCACTGGAAAATGAAGCTCAGACAAGGGTTCAAGGGTCCCTTCCTGTTGCTTACCAACTCTGTTTCTACTCACACAGATTCTATATGCCATGGCGAATTGAAAAACAAGTGACCCAATTTCAAAACTCTAAGGGAAACACAGCAAGAGAAAGGCTTCAAATTCACTTGTCAGTCACTCAAGTCCCTGCTGCCAACCAGAGACCCTGCCCCAAATCCCTAATATGGCCATTCTTTGCACCCTGGTGCCCAACCAAAGAAATAACTCAGGGCAGCTGACAACTGAAATCTTCACGGGCTGACAGTCCTATAGGCTTCAGCTCAAACCCTGGTCCTGCCATTTATGAGGCAAAGTGTTACTTGCTACTCGGAACCTAATTTCCTGCTTTGTAACAGGACTGAATCTCCAAGGTAGCCTGATGGAAATGCTTTGCCCAGGTCTCAGTACATGGTGCAATAGCTGGAAGGCTGTGGTCCTCTGGACTGCCATCCAGTGCTGGGTGTGCCAGGGAACACAACTGTCTGTAACCTTAAGCTTCACTGGCATGTGAAAGGAGGCGGCGCTCAGCCCTTCAAGCGGGGCAGGCTTCCTGAAAGGGGTGGGTGCTGAAGTAAGCATGGCATGACCTTGAGGAGTGAAGGCTTCTCAGGGACAGGCAGATAAGCCCTCTCAGGAGGTGACACTGCCACAGGCCAGACAGGCCTTACAGTCCAGGACTCTCAGGACAGCCTTCTGGAGGTTTCCATACCTGGATGTCAAGGGCTTGTTGCAGAATCACACAAAAGCCCCAGAGACTCGCCCCTTTGTATCTCTAGAGATGGTACCAATGGCAAGAGAAAGGGTTACATATGAGTAGTACTCAAATAAACTGTTGCCAGTTTATTTCTTTGGCTTCCTTTGTAGTATTTACCACCAAACTTCCAGCAGCAAGTGTAACTTTTGTGTGTGTGTGTGAGGGTCTTGCTCTGCCACCCAGGCTGGAGAGCAGCACCTTAATAATAGCTCACTGCAGCCTTGAACTCCCAGGCTCAAGTGATTCTTCAGCCAGAGCCTCTCAAGTAGCTGGCACTACACAGGCCAGCACCACCTCACCTGGCTAAACAATGTTTTTAATTTGTGGTAGACTACCTTACATTGTGAGATTCTGTGTATTAACTTTGAGTACATCTCTAAGTGTTCTGTTTTAGAGGCAGAACACTTATGTCTAGGCACAACACACGAGTGGTTAGGCCTGTAAGAAGTTCTTTGAGAAACACTCTAACAGGTTATAAAAGGTGGAAATTTTTCTTTTGATGGAAAAAATTATATAATAGTATAAATAAAAAGTGAATTTTGGCAAAAATTGTTTCATGTTTACATAAGATCTGTATAATTACTGTACTTTCCTTTACTTCCCAAGAATGAAAGTGACATTTAAGGACAATGAAATATGAATTTACCTTTAAGAGTGAATATTCCTCTTAACGTATTTGATGTTTTCTTTCCATCTGACTCCATGTTAAGCAGCAATGGCAGTGCAGTTCCCCCAGATCCTCCTGAGGCAGGCTCACCTACTCCAAATAGAAGTAACCTCGCTCTCTCCTTTGACTTTCTCTCAGACCATTTGCCAGATCTTGCAACAACTACTCTTGGTGAATTCCTTATGAAGTCCTGACTCATCTTTTTAACCCCAGGACCTTGCACATAAGTATTTATAATGACTTCCCACATTAAATGTTGTAAACACATCAACCTGTGAAATGTCACTGTATGCATTATTTGTTATTCTTTCTTCTCTCTTCATCTGTTGACATGTCTCTTGCCAAGTGCGTACAGAAGATAAAAAGTGTTGGTTATCCAGCTAATCTTTGGGCCAGCACATTGTAAGGTCCAAATAGTAGGTGCTCTGTAAAGGCCTGTGGGATGAACAGATGGAAAAAGAGTCCCACACTGAGTTCCAGGCCCACTTGGACCATCCAGCTGATGCAGGACCACAGACTCCTTCTCAAGACATCTGTCCTGGCCAGGTACAGTGTCTCATGCCTATAAACCTAGCACTCTGGGAGGCAAGAGGACTGCCTGAGGTGAGGAGTTCAAGACTAGCCTGAGCAAGAGCAAGACCCCATCTCTACTAAAAAAAAAATTAGCTGGGCATGGTGGCGTCTGCCTTAGTCTCAGCTACTTGGGAGGCTGAGGCGGGAAGATCACTTGAGCCCAGGAATTTGAGGTTGTATGTAGTGAGCTATAATGATGCCACGACACTCTAGCCAGATGACACAGAGAGACAATGTTTCAAAAATAAAAAGAAAAAAAGACATCTGTCTTGCAACTCTGATAAACTGTGCAGGAAAACACTTTGAAATAGTAACAAACTCTGCCAATACTATATATTCTACTATTGTTTAAGTCAATACATTTCTTCTGGAAATACAGATACGGAGAAATCAATTTTGCAAAAATTATATTTATAAATCAAAGAAATACATATTCTTATTTGGTAATATCTCAATTTTCTTTTCTTTTTTTAGAGAAAAGGCAAGGGCGTGCTGGACAAGAAGAGAGCGATTCTTCCGACGCGAGCCTAACGGGCGATCCCTCGGCGGCCGGGAGCCCGCGGGAGCCGACAACCCTAGCCCGGCAGCGGCGCCCGCGGGGCTCAGACGGCCCCGCCGCATTCTCGACTCCGCTCCGCGCTAGGCCACGCCCCTTCCGACGCCGTCAGCTCCGCGTTTCCGCTTCCGGCGGTGGCAGCGGTGGCGCGCGGCGCAGCCATGGCTGCTGGTGGCAGCGATCCTCGGGCCGGCGACGTAGAAGAGGACGCCTCGCAACTCATCTTTCCCAAAGGTGGGTCTGGGGCTGCCAGACTTCGCCGCTTTCTCTCGTGTTCGCAGCAAGTCTGGCCTGATCCGCGCCTCGCCCAAGGCCTGGCCGCGGCGGCAGCGTGGGCTAGGGAGGGAGCCCGGACCTGGGAGGGGCGCGGCTGGGCTTCGGCAGAGCCTGGCGTCGCCTGCTCCGTGCCTTGGGGGCAGGGCCGACTTAATTCCACCTCCCCCCTCCCCCCCCGTCTCGGAAACCTCGGCCCCCAACTCCTTCCTGTCTCCTGGACGACCTCTTGCTACCTCTTTTAAGCAGTTTATGTGATAACAAACCGCGAAGTTCTGCAGGGATGTGTCCAAGATAAAACAAAGCCTTACACTAAAGTGGTAAGGACAGATTTGAATCAATAATAAAATGTTGCACATTCTAGAGTGAACTGATCTCAACTTCGATTTGTAAACAACCTCTGGGCGTTTTGAAGGTAAACTGAAGGAGTAGGGAGGAGGGAGCAAGGGCTCAGAAGTCAGGAAAGTGAGAAATTACAAAAGGAAAAGGGGGGCTGTTGGTCCATGTGACACCCACCTTGGTTTGTTGACAGGGGTGCCTATCGGAGTTAGACTCCTGCCCTTCCACAGAGATTGAGAAATAGGAGCCTTATCTTAAGGTGTTGGCTGAAACAAACAGTAAATTATTTTGGTACCTTGAGTTTTCTCAGGCATGCCTTTTTAAGTGGGATGGGGAGGGTCTTCCTAGGGATGAGAACCTGAGCTTTAGAAACCATGTTAGTGTTTGTTCCAGTCTTTATGGACTAAGTTGAGGCTTAGTCTAAAAGAGGGCTCAGAAGAGCCTGGCTGGAGTTTGGTCAAGGAGGTAATCTTTATCAGATGGCAGCAAGTAAAGCATACTTCACTGTTAGGGTACTTCCTCTTTGCAGTGGAATGTATTTCATTTGTAATTTAGAGACCAAAAATAAGTAGGAAGCTTAATATTTTAAAATATTTCCTGACGAGGTGGCTTACGCTTGTAATCCTAATACTTTGGGAGGCTGAGACCAGAGGGTCGCGTGAGGCCAGGAGTTTGAGACCAGCCTAAGCAACATAATGAGACCCTGACTCTATTCAAAAATAAAAAAAAATAGTGGGCATGGTGGCACGGGCCTGTAGTCCTGGCTACTGGAGAGGTTGAGGCATGAGGATCACTGGAACCCAGGAGTTTGAGACTGCAGTGAGCTATGATGATGGCACTACACTCTAGCCTGGACAACAGAGCAAGACTCTGCCTCTAAAAAAAAGATTTTAAAATCCTATGTCTTACGGGTACTCAAAAACACAAAGTAGGCCAGACATGGTGGCTCATGCCTGTAATCCTAGCACTCTGGGAGGCTGAGGTGGGCAGATCCTTTGAGCTCAGGAGTTTGAGACCAGCCTGGGCAAGAGTGAGACCCCATCTGTTAAAAATAGAAAGAAATTAATTGGCCCACTAAAAATTAAAAATTAAAAAAAAACTAAAAAAAATTAAAAATTAAAAAAAATTAGCCAGGCATGGTGGTGCATGCCTGTAATCCCAGCTACTCGGGAGGCTGAGGCAGGAGGATTGCTTGAGCCCAGGAGTTTGAGGTTGCTGTGAGCTAGGCTGACGCTATGGCACTCACCCTAGCCTGGACAACAAAGCAAGACTCTGTCTCGCAAATCAAAAACCAAAAACCAAAAAAAAGACCATCTGAAAATACCATTCTTCTCATAAAACACTTGGGTTTTTTTGAGGCAGAGTCTTACTGTCACCCTGCCTAGAGTGAGTGCCGTGGCGTCAGCCTAACTTACAGCAGCCTCAGACTCCTGGGCTCAAGCGATCCTCCTGCCTCCGCCTCCCGAGTAGCTGGGACTATAAGCATGTGCCATTATGCTTGGCTAATTTTTTTAATATATATTTTTAGTTGGCCAATTAATTTCTTTCTATTTTTAGTAAAAATGGGGTCTCTCTCTTGCTCAGGCTGGTTTGGAACTCCTGACCTTGAGCCTGCCAGAGAGCTAGGATTACAGGGGTGAGTCACCATGCCCAGCGGCAGTTGTTCTTAAAATATTGGCACAAGGGAGAGTAACATGCAGATTCTCTGATCTACTTCCTTTTTTTTTTTTTTTAATTTTTTTTTTAAGACTAGTCAAGTGCAGTAGTGAGGAGGGGGGAAAGTAGTAGAACAAGGAGTTCAATCTGTAACTGACTGTGAACAATCACGTGAGATAACTCACTACCTTCGGACCAGCCTATCTACTTCCTTTTGAGTCCAAATAAATTGTGTGTGTGTATGACTTTACCTAGAAAATGTTTGTTGGGATTAGACATAGGAAGAGGTCTTGGGTCCTTCCTCCCCATAGTTACATAAAAGTGTCTGAACCTCTCACTCACCCCTGTTGATGCTGAATCTTGGAGATGCCTCCCTAGGGCTTTGTGGTGGGTCTCGGGCAGCCCTTTCCTAGGTCCTCTGAATGACAGTTTGGCTGCCTTCACCTTTCCTTGGCTGAAAGGAGGTGAGGGTATTATACAAGTAGTACTTGGGCATTGCCCGTAATAAGTAATAGGAACAGGTGACTAGTTTCCTAGTGTCCTAAAAGTTCCATCCGATTACTTTTTTTTTTTTTTGAGACAGAGTCTCACTCTGTTGCCCAGGCTAGAGTGAGTGCCGTGGCATCAGCCTAGCTCACAGCAACCTCAAACTCCTGGGCTCAAGCAATCCTCCTCAGCCTCCCGAGTAGCTGGGACTACAGGCATGCGCCACCATGCCTGGATAATTTTTTCTCTATATATATGTTAGTTGGCCAATTAATTTCTTTCTATTTATAGTAGAGACAGGGTCTCGCTCTTGCTCAGGCTGGTTTTGAACTCCTGACCTCGAGCAATCCACCCGTCTGGGCCTCCCGGAGAGCTAGGATTATAGGTGTGAGCCACCTTGCCTGGCCTGTGTCATTATTTAATAACATGTCTAGGTCAAGTTCTCTGGTGTCAGAAACTGTCTTTTATCTCATGAATTCCACTGTACCTTGTGATACACGAGTGTGGATGAAAGTAAAAATGTAAAGTAAGAAGCCCCTGATTTCTGCAGGGGCAGAGAAATGTTCAAATGCAAAATGGACATTTAGAAGTAGACTTTTGAAGGAATATTTTCAGTTGACATATATGCTTCTCACAAATAGAGTTTGAAACAGCTGAAACACTTCTAAATTCAGAAGTTCATATGCTTCTGGAGCATCGAAAGCAGCAAAATGAGAGTGCAGAGGATGAACAGGAGCTCTCGGAGGTCTTCATGAAAACATTAAACTACACATCCCGTTTCAGTCGTTTCAAAAACAGAGAGACCATTGCCAGTGTTCGGAGGTGAGTGCTAAAAGAAGTTTTTATTAATTTCTTTTCTTTTATTTTTTTAAGACAGAATCTCGCTCTGTTGCCAGGGCTAGAGTGCCCTGGCGTCAGCCCAGCTCACAGCAACCTCAAACTCCTGGGCTTAAGTAATCCTCCTGCCTCAGCCTCCCAAGCAGCTGGGACTACAGGCATGTGCCACCATGAGAGCTAGGATTATAGGCGTGAACCACCACGCCTGGCTTTAATATTTTGTATTTTTAATAGAGATGGGATCTCACTCTTGGTCAGGCGAGTCGAATTCCTGACCTCAAGCGATCTGGCTGCCTTGGCCTCCCAGAGTGCTAGGATTACAGGTGTGAGCTACCACACCCGGCCAGTTTTTATTAATTTAAACTATTGGACAATAACTGCATGGACAACACTGTCTCCTCTCACCCACTTCCCCCAGGCATCATCTGTGAATTTAATATAAGTAAAATAATGTCTTTGTTAAAAATTTTAAAATTATTTTGAGGGCAACATTTCCTTTAGTTCTTTTTTATTCCAAATCTGTTATCTTCCCACAAAGTAACTACTCTCAGTATGTATGTGTCTCCTGTATACTTGTAAAAAAAGACATATCCTGGCCAGGCACGGTGGCTCACTCCTATAATCCTAGCACTCTGGGAGGCTGAGGCGGGTGGATTGTTCGAGGTCAGAAGTTCGAAACCAGCTTGAGCAAGAGCGAGACGCTGTCTACTATAAATAGAAAGTAATTGGCCAACTAATATATATATAGAAAAAATTAGCTGGGCATGGTGGCACATTCCTGTAGTCCCAGCTACTTGGGAGGCTGAGGCAGCAGGATTGCTTGAGCCCAGGAGTTTGAGGTTGCTATGAGCTAGGCTGATGCCACCACACTCACTCTAGCCTGGGCAGCAAAGCGAGACTCTGTCTCAAAAATAAAAAAGTGAGACCCTGTTTCTACAAAAAAAAAAAAAAAATAGAAAAACTAGCCAGGCATGGTGGCTTATGCCTATAGTTCCTGCTAGTTGGGGGTCTGAGGCAGGAGAATTGTTTGAGCCCAGGAGTTTGAAGTTGCAGTGAGCTATGATGACACCACTGCACTCTAACCTGGCAGACAGAGCAAGACCCTGTCTCATTATAAAAAACCAAAAAACACATAGCATTATTTTGTGGAGTGTTTTCTTTTTCTTAATAAAGAAAGCTTATTTAGTTTTTACATCAAGAACATTCTTTCCAGATCTTTGCTTTACCTTTCCAAATAGTGACCAACTAACTTTTAGCCTGTTTTCTCCTATGGCATTATTTCCAAATTGGACCGGATGCTCACTGGTAAACACAATGATGTTCTCGGGCACATGGGAGGTCACAGGAAAAGTAGCACATCTTCCTCAAGTCTCAGTTTCACTTAATTGGTGGGTGATTTAAAACATTTTACATTAAAGCAAACATCCCAGCATATTGTGGAGTAAAGCAAAAAATGTATATGAATGTTCTTGAGGCTTAAAACCTTCAAGTTGTCCAGGTGTGGTGGCTCACGCCTATAATCCTAGCAATTTGGGAGGCTGAGGCGGCTGAATGTTTGTGCTCAGGAGTTCAAGACCAGCCTGAGCAAGATCGAGACCCTGTCTCTACTATAAATAGAAATTAGCCAAACAATTAAAAATGGAAGAAAAGTAGCCGGGCACGGTGGCGCATGCGTGTAGTCCCAGCTACTTGGGAAACTGAAACAGGAGGATCTCCTGAGCCTAGGAGTTTGAGGTTGCTGTGAGCTAGGCTGATGCCATGGCATTCTAGCCCAGGCAACAAAGTGAGACTCTGTCTCAAACAAACAAAGAAATAAATAAATAAAAATAAAAAAAAATAGAAAGAAATTAGCTGGACTACTAAAAATATATAGACAAAAAAAAAAGCCAGGCATGGTGACACATGCCTGTAGTCCAAGCTACTCTAGGGCTAAGGCAGGAGGATCACTTGAGCCTAGGAGTTTGAGGCTGCAGTGAGCTGTGATCCTGCCAGTTTACTCCATCCAAGGTGGCAGTGATACCTTGTTTCTATCAGACCAAAAAAAAAAAAAAAACTGGGCCAGGCATGATTGGCTCATGCCTGTAATCCTAGCACTCTGAGAGGCTGAGGTGCGCGGATTGTTTGTGCTCAGGAGTTTGAGACCAGCCTGAGCAAGAGTGAGAGCCTGTCTTTACTGAAAATAGAAAGAAATTTCTTAGACAGCTAAAAATATATAGAAAAAATTAGCCGGGCATGGTGGCATATGCCTGTAGTCCCAGCTACTTGGCAGGTTGAGGCAGGAGGATTGCTTGAGCCCAGGAGTTTGAGGTTGCTGTGAGCTGGGCTGGCGCCACGGCACTCTAGCCCAGGCAACAAGAGTGAGACACTGTCTCAGAAAATAAAAAAAACAAAAAAGAGTCTAAAGTTTGTACAAAATGGAATAGTCTCTAAAGGCTCAATTCACATTATAACTTCAAATGGCAAGCTTATTTTCATGAAGTAATGTTCATCCTCAAGAAAATCAAAGAAATGGTAAAATGCCTAAGTAGATTTAAAAAGATTAAAAAGAATGGGGGGGGGGCGAGGGCTGCATGGTGGTTCACTGGGGGACAGTAAGAACCATGGGAAGGGCCCCCTAAGGGGGAGGGGGACGCCAGGCTCTGTGGCAGGAAAGTGACTAGCTGCCCTTCGTTGTCAGCCAGGGATGAGGACACAGCCACGCTCCCACCCGTCTGCCCATGATCACTTGGCAACAGCGATATCTGCTGCCAGCGCCCGAGGCCTGCGGGCCACCTACCACCAGCTCCTCGACGAAGTGGAGCTGATGCTGCCCGAAAAATTGAGACCGTTGTACAACCACCCAGCAGGTCCCAGAACAGTTTTTTTCTGGGCTCCAATTATGAAATGGGGGTTGGTGTGTGCTGGATTGGCTGACATGGCCAGACCTACAGAAAAACTCAACACAGCTCAATCTGTTGTTTTAATGGCTACGGGGTTTATTTGGTCAAGATATTCACTTGTAATTATTCCAAAAAATTGGAGTCTGTTTGCTGTCTATTTCTTTGTGGGGACAGTAGGAGCTTCTCAGCTTTTTCGAATTTGGAGATATAACCAAGAACTAAAAGCTAAAGCAAATAATTAAAAGAGTTCCTGATGTCCTGAACGCTCTAGATGTAAACATAACCACTGGAACCTAGTTTATTGTTTACTTTTAGATAAGACAATGTTAACTGTGCTGACCCTTAGAAGGCACAAAAAAATCTAACTGTGCCTGATTCAACAGTAAAATGAAGCAAACTTTTATTAACAACAACAAAAAAAGAATGGGAAACCTTAGTGTAACAATTTGAAGAAACAGTCTTTTTTTGTGTGTGTGTGAGACAGAGTCTAACTTTGTTGCCCAGGCTAGAGTGAGTGCCGTGGGCATCAGCCTAGCTCACAGCAACCTCAAACTCCTGGGCTCAAGCAATCCTGCTGCCTCAGCCTCCCAAGTAGCTGGCACTACAGGCATGCACCAACTATGCCTGGTTAATTTTTTCTATATATACTAGTTTTCTTTCTCTTTGTAGTAGAGAGGGGAGTCTCGTTCTTGCTCAGGCTGATTTCGAACTCCTGACCTCCAGCAATCCACCTGCCTGGGTCTGCCGGAGTGTTAGGATTACAGGCCTTAGCTACTGTGCCCTGCGCGAAACAAGAGTCTTTTAGTCATTGTTGATGGAAATGTATAGGGGTAAAAAGCCCTTTTAGAGCATAATCTGGCACTGGATTTCCAAGCTTTCAAGATAGGGATATCTTTTGACTGAATAATTCTGTTTTACTTCTAGGAGGTTATCTCTTAAAGCACAGTAATCAATGAAAAGTACATGAAGATGTATTTGCAATGATGTTTCTGAGGAGAAAACAACTTTTTTTCCTACTCTTTTACACAGTCACTGGACAGAATGCTTCTTTTTTTTTTTTTTTTTGAGACAGAGTCTCATTCTGTTGCCTGGGCTAGAGTGCCGTGGTGTCAGCCTAGCTCAGCAACCTCAGACTCCTGGCTGAAGCGATCTTTTTGCCTCAGCCTCCCGAGTAGCTGGGACTACAGGCATGCGCCGCCATGCCTGGCTAATTTTTTCTATATATTTTTAGCTGTCTAAGTAATTTCTTTCTATTTCTATTACAGATGGGGTCTCACTCTTGCTCAGGCTGGTTTCGAACTCCTGACCTTGAGCGATCCACCCGACTCCACCTCCCAGAGTGCTAGGATTATAGGTGTGAGCCACCATGCCCGGCCAAATTTTTTTTGATTGACATATACTTGTATGTATTTGTGGAGTACATAATGATGTTTTGGTACCTCCGATGTGTACTAATCAGTGTAATTAGCATATCCATCATCTCAAACATTTATTTTGTGTTGGGAACATTCAGTATCCTCCTAGTTATTTGAGAGTATATATTATTGTGAACTATAGTCATGCTGCAGTGATATAGAGCGTTAGAACACTTCTGACACCATGTGGGGGAATTCTCCACATACCATCCAGTTTTCCAGTGATATGAGCTGGGTGTCCTATAATTCCCACATTAGGGACTCAATTGCACAAAAGTGCCCCCTTACCACTTCACATACCAGTTGCAAATTACAAGTTGTGACCTGTATCTGTGACTGATTGGCTATAAATTGGGGCTCCTGTGACTCCCTCCTTGAGTTAGGTTAATTTGCTAGAGTGGCTCAGAGAACTGAGGGAAACACTTTACTTATATCTACCCATTTATGAGAAAGGATATTTTAAAGGATACAGATCAACCAGACGAAGAGATACATAAGGCAGTATGGCGTTGCTGGGATACCTCTTAGCACTTAAGTGTGTTCTTCACCGACCCGAAACACTGAACTCTGTCCTTTTGGGGTTTCTATGGCAGCTTCATTACATAGGCATGATTGATTACAACCATTTGGCATTAACAATCAACTCAACTTTCATACTGTCTCCCCTCCCTGAAGGGTGAGGGACTGAAAGTTTCTACCCTCTAATTATACAGATGGTTCCACTGGCAACCAGCCTCCAACCTGAGATTGTCCAGGAGCCCACCAAGAGTCACCTCATTAAAACAAAAGATTCTCTATGAGTCAGGAAATTTCAGGATATTTAGGAGCTCTGAGTTAGGAACTAGGGCCAGAGACCAAATATAGTAGAACGAATGATTTTTCTAGTGCCTCTATCTATAAGGTTTTAGGAGCTCTTTGTCAGGAACTGGGGCAAAGAATCATAGTGTTCAAAAAGCATTATTTGAAAAAGTGAGTAATTGGAAACAACTGAAATGTTTAATAGCAGGAAATGTGACGCGTAAATTATGGCATAACATTTTAATGGATTGCTATGTTCAGGTAGAGTTAGATGTGTGTACAACCATGGAAATCAGCAACTGTATTGTTGAGTGAAAAAAAGAACAGTTACATGATAACTTAGTTATGATTCCTTTTGTTTAAAAATGTATATACAAAAGAAGTATACTGAGATACTCTGAGATACTTTTCTCCATGAAAATGTTAACACTGGTTATTTGAATATGGCTTGGTGAAATTTCAGGTTATTCTCACCATTTTGGTATTACTTGTAAATAAGCATGTGTTGATTTTATAGCAAATCCCTCCACATATGTGCATATACTACATTATTAAACTCTTCCCATGTAACTAAGTCTATAGGCTTTTTTTATTACAAAATGAAGATAGCTTAAGTGAGAAAAAGTTACGAAATGTGCAATTTTATATGCTAAAACATAGAATGGTAATATTGATTTTGTTTAGGTAGTTATCTGGGTGACTTATTTTTCTGTCTTTCTATATTTTCTAAATTTTTTTTTTTTTTTGAGACAGAGTCTCGCTTTGTTGCCCAGGCTAGAGTGAGTGCCGTGGCGTCAGCCTAGCTCACAGCAACTTAAACTCCTGGGCTCAAGCAATCCTGCTGCCTCAGCCTCCTGAGTAGCTGGGACTACAGGCATGTGCCACCATGCCCGGCTAATTTTTTCTATATATATTAGTTGGCCAATTAATTTCTTTCTATTTTTAGTAGAGATGGGGTCTTGCTCTTGCTAAGGCTGGTTTTGAACTCCTGACTTCGAGCAATCCGCCCACCTCGGCCTTCCAGAGTGCTAGGATTACAGGCGTGAGCCACCTCGCCCGGCCTATATTTTCTAAATTTTTACAGTGACTGCTGTGATGCTTATAGCAGAATGATAAGAAGCACTGTAAATGTTTTGTTTCTTAACAGAAAACTGGTCATATCTGAAATCAGATTTACCAGATGAGCTGTTTGAAGGGTAGATGCATAAAAATCCAAGATAGTTTTTGTATTGATAATGTTTTTATAGAGTTTGGACATTTTAAAAACATTTATAATAAGGTGAAGTTTACACATAGATTTACACAAAGGGTATACCGCATTTATTTTTAGATAAATTTAAAAGAGATTTACTTCCATTTCAGAAGATGTAATAGATTGGAGACATCTAACATCATGTGTTTGACATACAACAATGAAGGGAGCAAAGAAGAGTAGTAGTAGGAAGAGCAGAGGGCAACAAAATAAATTACCGGGTGAAAGGTTGTGTAGTCCTTTCACAACTTGAGTCAAGTATATGGTGATTTTTCACAAGTTGTGATGGCAGATGCTTCACCCTCCTGCTTTCCTCACTTGCATTGTTTCTGCTTGCTTTTCCTGGAGGTTCCTGTTCTTCAGGGGTAGAAACAGGAAGTGGTTTGAAAATGGCATTCTGCAGCCAATATAACTGTAATCAAAAGATTGCATTATGCTCTACTTTTTTCTCTTCCTTACTAGCTGCATTTTAAAAATTGATACATATTTGTACATATTTATGAGATACATGTGATATTTTGTTACATGCTTAGAATATGTAATGATGGAGTCAGGGTATTAAGGGAATCTATCACCTTAAGTATTCATCATTTCTGTGTGTTGGGAACACTTTAAGTCCTCCCTTTGAGGTATTTTATTTTATTTTATTTTATTATTTTATTTTTTTGAGACAGAGTCTCACTTTGTTGCCGAGGCTAGAGTGAGTGCCGTGGCATCAGCCTACCTCACAGCAACCTCAAACTTCTGGGCTCAAGCGATCCTCCTGCCTCAGCCTCTCGAGTAGCTACAGGCATGTGACACCATGCGTGGCTAATTTTTTCTATATATATTAGTTGGCCAGTTAATTTCTTTCTATTTATAGTAGAGACGGGTCTCGCTCTTGCTCAGGCTGGTTTCGTACTCCTGACCTTGAGCAATCTGCCCGCCTCGGCCTCCCAGAGAGCTAGGATGAGCCACTTCACCCAGCCGCTTTGAGGTATTTTGAAATGCTACTTTGATCCCCTTTTCCTATTGATGATTCTTTGATTTTTTTGTTTGTTTTGATTTTTCTCCCTATGATTAGCTTACTGCTCCAGAAAAAGCTTCATAAGTTTGAGTTGGCCTGTTTGGCCAACCTTTGCCCAGAGACTGCTGAGGAGTCCAAGGCTCTGATCCCAAGGTTAGTACCAGTCGTGATAAATTCTGTGTATATTGGATAAATACCCACAAATATAATTGCTATATCAGAAAGGTGTATGTATTTAAAATTTGGGTAGATAATTGCCAATATTGAATGAGAGTGCCTTTTTAATAGTGTATGAGAATGATGGTTTTATACCACACCAAGTGATAGCCAGACTATGGAATAGCTGGAACTCACAATGATGATAGGAGTGCCAAGTAGTACAATCATTTTGTGGGCAATTTGGCTATGTCTAATAAAGTTAAAGGTGGACTTACCCCAGGATCCAAAAATCCATTCCTAGGTACATGTCCTAAAGGGAACCCACACAGGTTTACAAGAAGATGTGTATTCCAGTGTTCATTGGTGCATTGTTGGTGACAGCAGAAATTTGACAACAATCTGTAGGTCCGTAAGAGAACGGATAAATGAATCATTGTATGGCCATACAGTGTTGTTTTTTTTTTATGTCCTCCTCCCCCTCCCTCAGGCTCTTTTGGCCATACAGTGTTTATTGTACAGCATTGAAAAAACATTAACGAGCAAGAACAACATGGAATAATATCAACACATGCCAAAATGACTGTTGAGGAAAAAAGTTGCAGAAGAATCCCTACTGGATGATACCATTTCTTACATAAAGTTTATAAACAGTGCTATTTGTTACTTATGGATACATGTATGTATAATAAGTGTAAAAATGTATGGGAATGAAAAATACCAAATTTAGGACAGTATTAATAAATATTTCTGGGCTGGACGAGGTGGGTCACGCCTGTAATCCTAGCACTCTGGGAGGCAAAGGTGGGGGGAGTGCTTGAAGTCAGGAGTTTGAAACCACCCTGAGCAAGAGCGAGACCCTGTCTCTACTATAAATAGAAAGAAATTAATTGGCCAACTTAAAATATATAGAAAAAATTAGCCGGGCATGGTGGTGCATGCCTGTAGTACCAGCTACTTGGGAGGCTGAGGCAGCAGGATTGCTTGAGCCCAGGAGTTTGAGGTTGCTGTGAGCTAGGCTGACACCACGGCACTCACTGTAGCCTAGGCAACAAAGCGAGATTCTTTCTCAAAAATAAACAAACCAAAAAAAGAAAAACATTATTTCTGGATAAGAAGGGGAAGGTATTGGGCTGGGGGAGCATACACAGAGCCATCAGTTAGTCCTGTTATGTTTATTAAGGAAATATAAGTCAAGTAGGGCTGTTAAAGCTGTTTTTTATACCTTTTCTGTGTTCAAAATATTTTATAATGTTTTTCAAAGGAAAAGCAGAAAAAAAAATACAGTTGAAAGGTAAAGATGTTAGAGATGTGGGCAAGAGATGACCATGCTTCAAAAAAGAATGTGGGAGAATTGCCAATGGCAAAGTCACTTTTTTTTTTTTCTTCTTGTAGCCTGGAGGGGCGGTTTGAAGACGAGGAGCTGCAGCAGATTCTTGATGATATCCAGACAAAGCGCAGCTTTCAATATTAATCTCCAGACATCACTCTGCTGCTTGGGAGGACCATGTGCCCAGCACAGCACCACCTTCCCAGGGTCTGTGTCTGACTTGCACAGAAATTCTATTGCAGAAGACAGTTGGGCTTCTTTGGAGAGAACAGCTCAGCTGGTGTTGGCTTACATTGCTGTTTTAAATGACTGTTAGGCCATCATGACACATAATCTTGGAGCAGCCGTATAGCTGCTGCCTGTGGCTTCCTGAATGTGCTTCTGGGAAGAGTAAAGGGCGGGGGGGGGGGGGGGGGGATGTGCATAAGCCACACTGTTGACTGTCTCATCTTGTGGTTTTGGGCCCCCGCATCATTTTTTTATTCTTAATACTTCATGTTTTAATTTCAATGTGTTTATACTTTTTGAAACTAGACCAGAACTTAGTAAACTTATGTATGGAAAGAACAGTTTTACCTAGATCCCGAAGGAAGAATTAAACTGGTGTCATTATTTGAAATTCTTAAAGGATGAGAGTTGTTAGTGACTGAGAGAGCCTTGGTATCATTGTGCCTAACCGAGAGTCAGGGGGAAGCAGTTACACCTGAAAACAACTGTGCTACTTTTCTGGGTCCTGTAGCCTTGAGTAGAGTAGACAGCTACTTTGCCTTTGTTCTTGGGCTTGTGGAATGTGGATTTGAAGTAAGTGGTCCTGAACCACTCATGTCACCCTCAAATTAAGATGTTTCCATTGGCCAGGCATGGTGGCTCACACCTGTAATCCTAGCAGGCTGGGAGGTGGAGGCGGGAGTATCGCTCAAGGTCAGGAGTTTGAGACCAGCCTCAGCAAGAGCAAGACCCTGGCTGGGCGCAGTGGCTCACGCCTGTAATCCTAGCACTCTGGGAGGCTGAGGTGGGCGGATTGCTCGAGGTCAGGAGTTCGAGGCCAGCCTGAGCTAGAGCGAGACCCCGTCTCTACTAAAAATAGAAATTAATTGGCCAACTAATATATATATATATATTTTTTTTTTTTTCACACAAGAGGAGGTTTATTTTCTGGCTAGCCAGGGTCCAAGCCCCAGAGCACCAACGCAGTGGCCACTCTCGCAGGCAAGGACTGGCCAACTAATATATATACAAAAAATTAGCCGGGCATGGTGGCACATGCCTGTAGTCCCAGCTACTAGGGAGGCTCAGGTAGGAGGATTGCTTGAGCCCAGGAGTTTGAGGTTGCTGTGAGCTAGGCTGACGCCATGGCACTCACTCTAGCCTGGGCAACAAAGTGAGACTTCGTCTCAAAACAAAAACAAAAACAAAAAACAAGACCCTGTCTCTCCTTAAAAAAAAATAGAAAGAAATTAGCCAGACAACTAAAAATATATAGAAAAAATTAGCTGGGCATGGTGGCACATGCCTGTAGTCCCAGTGGCTTGGGAGGCTAAGACAGGATGATCACTTGAACCCAGGAGTTTGAGATTGCTGTGAGCTAGGCTGATGCCATGGCACTCTAGGTTGGGCAGTAGAGTGAGACTCTGTCTCAATAATAATAATAATATATTAATCACAAATAATAGCTGGCCTCCCTATATAAGATTGCACAGAGCAGCTCTTGGCAAAGCAGATTCTTTAGGGTCTAGTCCAAACTGAACTTTTGAGAAACTCTCTTCTGCCAGTAAACAAATTCTCAATAAGTAGGGGTTATTTGAAAAATATTCAACAACCTAGCCGGGCATAGTGGCTCACAGCTGTAATCCTAGCACTTTGGGGCAATATAGTGAGACCCATGTCTATAAAAAATAAGAAAAAGAAGCACATGCTTCAAGTTCCAGCTACTCAGTAGGCTGAGGCAAGAGGATCTCTTGAGCCAAGGAGTTCAAGGCTGCAGTGAGTTATGATGATGCCACTGCACTCGAGCCTGGGTGACAAATTAAGGCACTGTCTCAAAAAAAAGGAACAAAACCAAAAAAAAAAAAAAAAAAAAACCGCAGAATATTTAACAGCCTAGGGGGTCACTGGCCCTAGTGTGATCAGGTGTTAACTCTGTAATTGCTGGATCTAATCCTGGGGAGATGAAGATGGTCAGAGCTTACTTATGGAAGTAGTCCAATATTTTAAAAACTGGTAAGCCCTGAGGTCCTTCCAGGCTCAATCTCTCATATATACATGTGTGTGTGCGTACGTGTGCGCCTCTCTCTCTCTCTCTTTCACACACACACACACACATACTCAGGAACAGAGGCCTGGTAACTCCCAGGTTTATTTGCATTTAAAACAGGAGGTGTCAGGCAGAAGGTCCTTGAGCCCAGGTGTTTGTGGTTAAGCACTGTTAAGTGTCTTAAGTGTCTAATTGAAACATCACAACCCTTGGGGAGTTTTTAAAAACACTCTCAGGCCTTCATGCTCTTATGATCTCTAATGCTCTTATACCTTTTCATGATTTGATATTTTATTAATTAAACGAAGTTTATCAACTAACTACCATATAGATTAGGATCAAAAAGGAGAACAAGGGCCGGGTGCTGTGGCTCATGCTTGTAATCTTACCACGCTGGGAGTCCGAGGCTAGGAGTTCGAAACCAGTCTGAGCAAGAGTGAGACTCCCGTCTCTACTAAGAATAGAAGGAGATGAATTGCCAATTAAAAAAAAAAAAAAATATATATATATATATATATAAAAATTAGCTGGGCATGGTGGCGGATGCCTGTAGTCCCAGCTACTCGGGAGGCTGAGGCAGAAGGATTGCTTAAGCCCAGAAGCTTGAGGTTGCTGTGAGCTATGCTGATGCCAAGGCACTCTAGCCCGGGCATGGTCTCAAAAAAAAAAAAAAAAAAAAAGAACAAGATGACAAGGTTCCAGCTCTCCCCCAGCTTCTTCTAGTGGGAAGAGAGAGACAAGAAGAGCTGCTAGTTAGATTAGCCTTGGAAGGTGTACTACATTAGATATGGTGTTTGGAATTGATGTCTAAGGAGATGCTGTTTGACTGCCAAGGATGCCCTTATGGGGAAATATAGGAGGAATGACTTCCAGACCAGGAGTGGAATATACCAAGTGGGAAGGCATGCATGGGCAGGGGTAGGGGTGGGTGTGCAGAGAAAGCAAGCTGGAGCGGCTGGAGCTTCCTGAGTCAGAGAAAAATTGGCAGGAGCTCAGGTTTCAGATGTAAACAGATCTAAATTATGGTGTGAGGGGTTTGTATTTTATACTCAGCACATCGGGAAGCTATTTGGAGGTTCTAAGTAGGGAGGGTGAGTAAGGTCTGATTTTTGTTTTAAACAGTCATTCTGGCTGCTATGTAGAACACAGACTGGAGTTTGGTGGGAGGGGAAACAGATGAAAAGGGGAAACGGAGGATTGTTGGGAGATTATTGCAGCAGCTCAGCAAAAATGGCTTGGGCTCTAGCTGGGATCAGCACACCTTAAGAGGTGAAAGAGTATGCCAGGCATTGTGGGCTACTTACAGGTCTGTCACATAGTCTTGTCTTTTTTTTTAAAACCCTTTTAAAAATGTAAAAGCCATTGTTTACTAGAATGCAAGCAGTCTCGTATCTGGACTAGAACGATAGCAGTGGAAATGAGATGTGGTCAGATTTGCAATTTGTTTTGAAGACTGAGCCATATTATTCCATTTTACCAAGGAATAAGCTGAAATTCAGAAAAATGAATATTTTGCAGCCAGAAAATTAGAGGTAAGATGAAAATTCCAGAAAAGATTTCAATCCAAGACTGTCTGACTAATGGCATTTCTAGAGATAGAAAAATATTTAGGACACACAAGGATGAGGCTTTGATGAAATAGTCCCAAAGCCAAGGGCAAACCCTGAGATGGAGAATGAACTTGCCAAGTGTTCCTAAAATTCTGTAAGAGGCATTGCAGTGGAGTCAATAGAGACCAACATCAGTTCACCTGTGGCAGAACCAGGGCTCTGACCCAAGCCTACTGACATGGGGTTCAGTGTTCTTTTTCTTTCCCTGCATGCTTTGTAATAGAGATGTGTAGTTGCATGTACAGTATTCTAACAAGCATTTTTTCTTTTTTTTTTTTTTAGTAGAGATGGGGTCTGGCTCTTGCTTAGGCTGGTTTTGAATACCTGACCTTGAACGATGCTACCGCCTGGGTGGGGGGGGACAAACTGGACATAATATTGTCAACTGTTACAAATAGAAATGCATTTAGTAACAAATTGACTGGGCCTGGTGGCTCACAGCTGTAATCCCAGCACTTTGGGAAGCTAATGGAGGAGGATTACTTGAGGCCAGGAGTTTGAGACCAGCATGAACCACATAGCAAGATCCTGTCTCTACAAAAACAAAAAATTAGGTATGGTGGTGCAAGCCTGTAGTCCCAGCTATTCGGGAGACAGGCAGGAGAATCGCTTGACTCCAGGAATCTGAGGTTGTGGTGAACTATAATGATGCCACTGGCAACATAGCAAGCCCCTGTCTCAAAGAAAACCAAAAAAATCAAATAAATAATTTAACATACTTTAGGAATCTGCTACTGCAATTAAAAAAACCCACAAACTCTCTCTCCTGTAACTACAAAAGCAAAAGAGGTATTTGAAGAAAATAGTTGTCCTTAAACCCATTTTTATATATTTCCTTGGTTATTTCTAGGCACATAAACAATATAAGCATTTCTGATGCCATAAAAACTTTGTATAGTCTGTGGTGGACGTGTTTCCATTTTTTTTCTATCATCTAAACCTCAGTGAATGGTTAGTACACAAATCTTTTTCACATTTCTGAGACTATCCTTAGGATAGATTTTTAAAAGAGGATTATGGAGTCAAAACTAAGAAATATTTTTTATTTATTTTTAATTTTTTAATTTTCCAGTTCTTCCCCAAAGAAAAAACTAATAAATATTTTTAAGAGTCTTGATCCATATCGGAGAACTAGTTGTTTTGCTGTTGTATTCTCTGAACTTCATATAAATGGAACCACACAGCAAGCATCCTTACTCATCCAGGTTGTTGCATTTATCAGCAGTTATTTCCTATTGCTGTGTAGAAGCCACTGTATGACTATAGTACAATTTACCCATTCAACTACTGATGGACATTTGGGTTACCACTTTTGAGTTATTATGAATAAAGGTGGTCCGAACATTCTTGTACATGCCTTTGGTGGACTTATGCACTCTTGAAGTGAAATTTCTAGGTCGTAGGGCTTTGAGATGTCTCACGTTTTGGGGCCAAACCAATGTATGCCTCTCACGTTATTGATGGCTTTACCTGTAACCCCTGTCTCTGAAATGTATAAAAACCAAATTGTAACCTAGCCAGGAGTCCACTTGCCCAAGGCCTCTTGCCAGTGGCTCCGGGTCATGGTCCTGAAATTTGGCTCAGAATAAATCTCTTTAAAATTTAAAAAAAAAAAAAAATTTTTTTTCTAGGTCACAGAATAAGCGTACACTTATCTTTTAGTAGAAACTCAAACGGTTTTCCAAAGTGGTGGTACCTTCATCTGTTAACTTAAAACAAAAAAACAAAGTGGTTGTACCATAAGATAACTCGCTCTCCGTTCTAAGTGAAGAAAGGAGATAATCTAGAGGCACAACTGACATGGGGCAATGTGTGAACCCTAATTGCGTGCCTGACTCTGCTGGGTGTTTTCATCAACCCACAGATGAACAGACTTAGCAAGGTCAGGTGCGGTGCTTTGCCCACACTTTGACTCTTGGTGGGACTGATCTAATAGCCTGCTATACCACCACACCCCCTCCGTAGAAACAGCTCATTCAAATTTTGGAAAGGGTTCTTTCTGAAAGCATCCAGGTTAGCGCACAACGTGAAGAAAAAGCAGTACTACGAAACGCCCCAGCTTCATTCTTCATCCGGGAGGCAAAGCAGACCTCTTCACTGCGGAACAAAGAAACCACTTAGCCAGGCCGCGTGGGAATGAGGCCAGGCCCGGCCCTCTACCTGTGCACATGCGCAGATCGAGCCCTACGGAGGCCCACGGCCCCGGAGCGCGTGACGTAGCTCTCTACGCCGGTGCGTGATGACGCAAGGCCGTGCGTTCGGTGGCTCATAGGGGAAGATGGCGGCCGCTTCTTTGGAGGCGAGGGATTGAGAGGGGCGGAGGGAGGAGACCAGGCAGGAGCGGTGTTCTCGACAGTGAAAACGAACGCTTCGCTCGCCATTAGGATCTCTGCTTAACTCCAGACGGTGAGTGCGGCGGCGACAACGGACTGCTCTCCAGCAGTAGGCAGCGGCACTCCGCCATTTTCAGGCTTGGCCGTTGCGTGCTTTGGGGGCCTGGAGGGGCGCCTGGGGACAGGTTGGAGAAGCTGGGAGGATCGACTGGGGCTGGTTCCAGCCTTTGGACAGGGAGCTGGAGGATTGAGGCTGGCCAGGGAAGGAGGGCAGAGTAGAACTAAGTTCCTGCCTGGGACCGGTGGCGACGAGAAGACATTAAGTGTAAGCAGGCCACAGATAAGACGTGCGTTTAAGTAAACTGAGATTTGGGGCGGGAGTGGAAGGAGGTGGGCCGAGAGTTGAGTGGAGTGTAGCTTTGAGTGGTTGGTTGAAGGGATCACGGGAAGTTAATGTGAAACCTATAAAACAGCTGAAGGTTTGTTTAGCCTTGATGTTACTGTGGCTTGAAATCAGTATTTGTAACAAGGATAAGGCTACATACAGCTTGACAGGCAAAGCCCTGCTCCTTTGGAGTAGTTATATTCCTATTTGATTTGCTTCCAGCAAGTGTCCTTTTACTAGCTCTCTTTTTCCAATTTTAAGTTGTGTTTTGGCAACCTGGATATTTAGGGTCTTAGAAAGCATTCCTTTTTTTAAATAAAAGAAAATAAATGTTGGTACTTGGTTGTAACCCTCGTGGTTAGTGGGCCTTCTGGAGTAAGGAGGAGGAGGAGGATTGATAGGGAATTCCTTAATTGGATCGGTTTAAATCAAATCTGAAAAATACGGGTTACTTGTACAAAGCCTGTCGAGAATGTTTTAAAGTAGTTTCTACACAGATGACATTAAGTTTTCTGTTCAGGAACTTTGGAAGACAGTATTAACAAAAAGCGTGTGTTGAAAGGAACACCTCTTGGGAGCATAGAGTTGCCTTTAAATACACTCTGAAGATGTAGTGCAGGCAGTGATCTTTGCCTGTGAATGTGGTGCAGTGGTAAAGGTATTTATTTCAAACAAAACTTTTAGTGACTGTTAGTTAGAGGAAACATGTTAATTGTTCCCCTGGTAGCATTTTTCTTTTCTTAATCTTAATCGCATTTGACACTCATCTTTTATTTAAGATACTTTTGCACTTTTTAATGGATCTCCTTGACCACAAGAAGGTACAATACAATGTAGATACACGAGTTTGTGCTGAGACCTGAAGTTTGTATTTAGCCTGTTCAAACTTAGGGAGAAATTTTATCTTGTCTTTTCCTGTACTCCTGGGAAGAATTTTGGTAGAAAATTGGCTTACATCATAGTGCTTTAGGGAAAAATAAGTCGTTATCTATGAAGCTGATGCATTCTTGCATTCTTTTCTTTGGTTGCTGAAAAATACTAAAACAAGATTTTGCCATCACAGTTTTATCTTGACCTAAGGCTTTAATTATATTTTTATCAACCATTTAAGGTGCTTATTTAGAGCTCTCTTTGCTAAGTAAAAAGAAGTCCATATACATCCACATTACATTGGTGGGAAAATGTTATTTGATTATTGTTGAAGTTTGCTTTATATTTCAGAATAAAAAAGTAAGGTTACAGTAAAGCTTTATAACTATGACTAATATTTCACAAAAATATTAGTGAAAGTTTTTCACTTTTGAATATATTTATAATCTTTTTGAGTTTGCTTATTTAAAAATTTGGAATTTTACAAGTGTTTTTATTACTTACCTATTTATTTATTTATTTATTTTCGAGACAGACTCTCACTCTGTTGTCCTGAGTAGAGTGCTGTGGCATCAGCCTAGCTCACAGCAATCTCAAACTCCTGAGCTCAAGGTATCCTCCCACCTTGGCTTCGGAGAGTGCTAGACAAGTGTCTTTAGGTAAAGTTGTGTTAACTGGAGCCTGCACATTAGAAATCTTCATTATAGAAGTATTTTTTTTATTTCCATCCTAATTTGTCCTATAGAAGTATGTTTAATTAACTATCATAAACTAGTAAGATTTTTTTAACCCTGGATTCCAGATAGTCTTAGTTGTCTACCAAACATTATTCCAAGAATTTTATTTGTGTGGAAACTTGCTGGTAAGAGATATCAATTATGTTTTGTTTGAATGGTGAAAGTTTCTTTGTTGCTATAATATACTGTGTTGACAAGCAAGTTGCCTGACCAGGGTTCTAATACTTAACAAGTATTTTGTCTTTTGTGTTTAGCAGTGAAAATTTAGGTTCAAAACTTTTTTGCATGAAAATTATTTTTCTTTGGTAGCATTTCTCTCCCCATTGCAAAACATTTACACTAGTCCTAGAGACAGAAGTATTCAGTATGTTGGAAAATCTGACCTACATTACTGTCATCCTGTCTGGCCCTTAAACATTTTAGTAATTTTCTGATAGTGACTCACTTCATAAAGTTTGTGTTGTACCTTGTATTCATTATTTGAGTGCTTACAAATTTGTAGGGTTGGGTAGTAGAAAGAGCATGTAAACAGTGGATGGAAGATGGACCTGGGCTTGAATGCCAGGCTCACTACTACCGTGTTTCCCCAAAAATAAGACCTACCCATAAAATAAGCCCTAGCAGGGAAATGCAACCCATGCATTTCCTGGAGGAGTGGTAAAGAAGACGAGCAGCCCTTCTCATCTGCCCCATGAGAGCTCTATTGCTAGACATGAGAGATTGGGGCCAATGGTTCTAAAGGAAATAGTCACAAGAAATTCAGGATGCAATTCGGGGTTTGGAGAGTTATGATGATGTTCCAGAAGATGATGACTTAACTATATTTGAATAAATGTGGATTGTTGTACTTTACTTAAAAAAATAACACATCCCCTAAATATAAGACCCTGTCTTATTTTCAGGGAAACATGGTACCTACCTTTTTTTTGAGACAGGGTCTCACTCTGTTGCCTGGGCTAGAGTGCTGTGGCTTCAGCCTAGCTCACAGAAACCTCAAACTCCTGGGCTCAAGTGATCCTTCAGCCTCAGCCTCCCCAGTAGTGGGGACTACAGGCTTGAGTTACCAAAACCGGCTAAATTTTCTATTTTTAGTAGAGTTGGGTCTTGCTCTTGCGCAGGCTGGTCTTGAACTCCTGACCTCAATCTATGCTCATGCCTTGGCATCCCAGAGTGCTGGGATTACAAGCATGAGCCACTGAGCCTGGCCATACCTACCTTTTTTTTTTTTTTTGAGACAGAGTCTCACTTTGTTGCCCAGGCTAGAGTGAGTGCTATGGCGTCAGCCTGGCTCACAGCAACCTCAATCTCCAGGGCTCAGCGATCCTACTGCCTCAGTCTCCCGAGTAGCTGGGACTACAGGCATGCGCCACCATGCCTGGCTAATTTTTTGTATATATATTTTTAGTTGGTCAATTAATTTATTTCTATTTTTGGTAGAGACGGGGTCTCGCTCAGGCTGGTTTCGAACTCCTGACCTTGAGCAGTCCGCACGCCTTGGCCTCCCAAAGTGCTAAGATTACAGGCGTGAGCCACCATGCCCGGCCTATACCTACCTTTTTTTATATTGGATTAGTTAATTTAACTCTCTGATGTTCAATTTCCTTATATGTTATGTTTCCTTATATGTTCAATTTCTTTAAATGTTAATTATAAAATTTATGTAGTGTATACACTATATATATAGTGTATATAGTAGACATTCAGTAAATTTTAACATTTTTTTTCCTCTGGAATTTAATTGGTGAAATTATTTTCAGTTTTTAAACATTAATTCATATCTTTGTTGAAAACCTACTGACAGTCTCATTCCTCTGGTAAATTAACTTTCTCTGTATTAAAGCATTCCATCTATATTTCTAGTTAATGTATCTTGTATATCTTCTCTACTACTTTGTGAGCATGAAGACATACTGTTGTGCTTTTTATATATATATATATATATATATATATATGTATATTTATTTATTTATTTTTTTTTTTTTGGAGACAGAGTCTTACTCTGTTGCCTGGGCTAGAGTGCTGTGGCCTCAGCCTAGCTCACAGCAACCTTAAACTCCTGGGCTTAAGCGATCCTTCTGCCTCAGCCTCCTGAGTAGCTGAGACTACAGGCATGCGCCACCATGCCCGACTAATTTTATATATGCATTTTTTTAGTTGGCCAATTAATTTCTTTCTATTTTTAGCAGAGATGGGGGGAGTGTCTCTCTCTTGCTCAGGCTGATTTTGAACTCCTGACCTTGAGCGATCCTCCCGCCTGGCCTCCCAGAGTGCTGGGATTACAAGGGTGAGCCACTGTGCCCAGCCCTGTTGTGCTTTATATTTTTGTATTCCTAAGACCTGAGCTTTGTGAAAATTGAGGAATGGATAATTTTCTACGAAAATTTCCCTCATGACTTTACTGGGATAGTATTTCATACATACCTGGTTTATTTCTGACCTTTGGCTTTTGCTTATGGCCTGTTTGTCTGGATTGTTGTCTTCTTCCTTCAGACTATTCATAATCCTGTTCATTCCTCAAAATCTAGCTAAATCTCCTCCTGTTAATGAGGGCTTCAGTGACTTGCCATTTATTTATAACTTGTCATCTTAGTTAATCTAGGGTCTGTGTGAGTGCCTTCTGTTACTTGGTGTCCCATAGTATCTGGCTGTATGCCTTACCATTTTGAGCAGATCTTTGTGTGGGATAATAAATGCTAAATTGTGCTTTGGGCTGAGTTTGTTTGCATATTATAAGCACCTGCTCTGTACTCTAATTGTTGTTCCACTTAGTAGGATACTTTTTTTTTTTTTTTTTTTTTTGAGACAGAGTCTCGCTTTCTTGCCTAGGCTAGAGTGAGTGCCATGGCGTCAGCCTAGCTCACAGCAACCTCAAACTCCTGGGCTCAAGCGATCCTCCTGCCTCAGCCTCCCGAGTAGGACTACAGGCACAAGCCACCATGCCCGGCTGATTTTTATATATATATATATTAGTTGGCCAATTAATTTCTTTCTATTTTTATGGTAGAGACGGGGTCTCGCTCAGGCTGGTTTTGAACTCCTGACCTTGAGCAATCCGCCCGCCTCGGGCTCCCAGAGTGCTAGGATTACAGGCGTGAGCCACCGCGCCCGGCCACTTAGTAGGATACTTTTAAGGAGCATTTTTCCTTTTTCGGTATATAGGATATTTTAGTAACTTTTCTGCAACTTTATGTTATGAGAAATTTCAAACATATAGAAAACGTGAAAGAATAATACAGTGGACACCCATACACCTTTTGTTTGGACTTAACTGTTTCTAATATTTAGCAATTTTGCGTTAGCTTTCTATATACCCTTCCTTCCCCAACCATTTGCAAGTTAATTAAAGATGTGCTCCTTCTCCCCTAATACCTCAGGATGCATCTTTTTGGAGTAATGCCATTTATTCCTAGACTTTTATACATTTTTATTTCAAACCAGCCTCCAGCTAAGAAAGTTTAAGAACATATTACCATTATCATGCCTAAGGCAATTGTCATTAAATCTATAGTATCATCATTTTATTTTTGTTATTTTTTAAATTTTTTTGTTTTGTTTTTATTTTTTATATTTATATTTTTGATTGTTTTTTATTTTTAATATTTTTTGTTTTTTTATTATTTTTATTTTTCTTTCTTTTTTCTCTACTTTTTTTTCTTCTTTTTTTCTACTTAATCTCAGTTATCTGTATATTATTTTTATTTTTCTATTTTTTATTTATTTTTCTTTTTTGTCTTAGCTTGCTTCTGTGCTGGTCTGCTTCTATCCTTCCTTCCTTCCCTCCCTCCCTCCCTTCTCTCCTCATTTTTCCTCCCTCTCTCCCTCCCTTCCTTCCTTCCCTCTTCATTTCTCCTCCCTCCCTTCCTTCCTTCCCTCCCTCCCTCCCCATTTTTCCTCCCTCCTTCCCCTGGTTCTCCAGGTTCTAGAGATGGTCCCTTAATAAGGTGTAGGTACTGCCAGATGTTAGTTTGCCTTATTATTTACAATGCTAAGTTTACTTGGTTAGTGTGGTGTCCACTGAATTTCTTCATTGTAAAGGTATATTGTCTCCTTTGCAATTATACTTGATCTGTAAGAGTGATAATTTTGACATCATGTGAGTACCCCTTTACTCAAAAAATATTTCATCTAATGAGATTGTAGGCTGAGTCATATATTTTATTGGAGGTTTTCTAATTCTGATATTTAATTTATTTGGAGACAGTATCTTGTTCTGTTGCCCAGGGTAGAGTGCAGTGGCATCATAACATCTTACTGCAAATTCCTGGGCTCACTCCATCCTCCTGATTCAGCCTCCCAAGTAGCTGGGACTACAGGCGGATACCACTACACCTGGCTAATTTTTAAAAATTTTGTAGGGATGGGTTCTGGCTGTGTTGCCTACCCGTTGGTCTCAAATGATCCTCCTGCCTTGGCCTCCCAAACTGCAAGTTACAGGCTTGAGCCAAGGCACCCAGCCTATATTGGTGTTTTAAATTCTAAATCCAAAGTTAACATTATTGGCACAGAAAACAGATTCAGATTTACAGTGCCAGTATCTTTTTTTTTTTTTTTTTTTTTTTTTTATGAGACAGAGTTTCATTCTGTTGCCTGGGCTAGAGTGCCATGGCATCAGCCTAGCTCACTGCAACCTCAAACTCCTGGCCTCAAGTAATCTTCCTGCCTCAACCTCCCGAGTAGTTGGTGCTACAGGCATGTGCCACCATGCCTGGCTAATTTTTTCTATATTTTTTTAGTTGGCCAATTAATTTCTTTCTATTTTTAGTAGAGACGGAGTCTCGCTCTTGCTCAGGCTGGTCTCCAACTGCTGAGCTCAAACGATCCACCTGCCTTGGCCTCCCAGAGTGCTAGGATTTCAGGCATGAGCCACCATGCCTGGCCATATGGTGACAGTATCTTACTAACAATAACCCTACCAAGTGCAGCTGATTTCTTTTTAGTTCTTTTTTTGTCAGACTATATTGCATTAAAGATGAACAATCAGCGAACTTTGTTCAATACTTATGTGAAATAACATTTTTCTGTTTATTTGATGAAAGCGATTATTTTGATTATCAAGTTTGACTGTTTTCACTTATATTCATTATTAGGGTTTACTTTTGTCCTCTTGATTTTTTTAAATATTTATGCGCTTTAAAATTTAATACTTCATTGAACAAATTCTTTAGCGTTGTTTCTGTCTCTGAGCTTTCCTCCCTTGTTCTCACCCTGTTTGTGTTTATGTTTTCTTATTTTCCTGTTCTTAGAAAAAAGTTGGCATGCTGTATACACTTATGACTCTCTTCTTTTTTTCTTTTTAAGACAGTCTTACTATTACCTGGGCTAGAGTGCCATGGCTTCACCCTAGCTGACAGCAACCTCAAACTCCTGAGCTAAAGTGAACCTCCTGCCTTGGCCTTACAGAGTGCCAGGATTATAGGCATGAGCCATCACTCCTGGCCTTATATATATATTTAATTGTGGTAGAAAACACTTAACAAAATTTACCATCCTAACCATTTTTAAGTGTTAGATTTTTTTTTTTTTTTGAGACAGAGTCTCGCTTTGTTGCCCAGGCTAGAGTGAGTGCCATGGCGTTCGTTAGCCTAGCTCACAGCAACCTCAATCTCTTGGGCTCAAGCAATCCTTCTGCCTCAGCCTCCCGAGTGGCTGGGACTACAGGCATGTGCCACCATGCCTGGCTAATTTTTTCTATATATATTAGTTGGCCAATTAATATCTTTCTATTTATATTAGAGACGGGGTCTCTTCTTGCTCAGGCTGGTTTTGAACTCCGGACCTCGAGCAATCCGCCCGCCTCGGCCTCCCAGAGTGCTAGGATTACAGGCGTGAGCCACTGCGCCAGCATTGTTAGATATTTTTAAGTGCAGTGGTGTTATAGTTAACTATATTCACATTCTTGTGCAGCAGATCTCTGGAACTTTTCATCTTGCAAAACTGAAATTTAGTACCCATTAAACAAACTCCATAGTTCCCAACTGCCATTGTACTGTCTGTCTCTGAATTCGACTATTTTACATACGTATAATTGAAGTCATATAGTACTTATATGTTTTTGTGAGTGGCTTAGTTAATATAATGTCCTCAAGGGACATCCATGTTGTAGCATGTAACAGGAAAATCCCTTCCTTTTTATGGCTGAATAATATTCCATTGTATGTATATATCACGTTTTGTTTATTCACCCTTCCATGGATATTTGGGTTGACTGTTGGGCATAGTGCTGCAATGAACACAGGAATGCAAATATCTCTTTGAGACCCTGCTTTTCAGTTCTTTTGGGTGTATACCTTAAAGTGGATTTGCTGGATCAGATGGTAATTCTGTTTAAAAAAATTATTTTTGAACTTGAAATGCAGTATTTGTTTTTATTTTTAAATTTTTGAATCTATGGTGTTTTATTTTTAAATCCAGGGTGTTTTTCATAGTAGTCACACTGTTTTACAATCTCACTAACAATGCACAGTGTTCTAATTTCTCCACATCCTTACTAACACTTGCTATTATTTTTTTTAAATTATAAAAAAATTTTTATTTTATTTATTTATTTTTTTTGAGACAGTCTCACTCTCTTGCCCGGGCTAGAGTGCTATGGCATCAGCCTAGATCACAGCAACCTCAGACTCCTGGGCCCAAGCAGTCCTCCTGCCTCAGCCTCCCCAGTAGCTGAGACTAACAGGCATGTGCCACCAGCCCCCATGATTTTTCTTTTTCTTTTTCTTCTTCTTTTTCTTTTTTTATTTTTTTGTAGAGAAGGGTATCTCTCTCACTCTTGCTCAGGCTGGTTGGTCTTGAACTCCTGGGCTCAAATAATCCTCCCGCCTTGGCCTTCCAAAGTGCTTAGCACTACAGGTGTGAGCCACTGTACCCGGCCTGTTTGCCCATTTTTGACTTTTTTAGAGACAGGGTCTCTACTGTGTTGCCTAGGCTGATCTGAATGAAATTCCTAAGCTCAAGCGGTCTTCTAGAGTAGCTGAGACTATGGGTGTGTACCACTATGCCTGGCCTCCTTTGCCCAGTTTTTAATACAGCTATTTTTTTTTATTGAGTTGTAGGAATTCTTTATATATTCTAGATATTAACCTTTTATCAGATATATGATTTAAAAATATTTTCTCCTATTTCCATGGATTGCATTTGCATTTTGTGTCCTTTGATGCACAAAAACTTTAAGTTTGATGTAATCACATTTGTCTGTGACCGTTTTTTTTTCTTTTTTTCTTTCTTTTTTTAACCTAACAGTATACCTAAGAAATCCTTCCTTAGCAGTTCAGAGCCACCCCCCACCCCTTTAGTTGAACAAGCTTTAGCTTTGTAGCACTCCATTGTGTGAATGGCACCATAGATAATATGTTCGCTCAGTTCCTATTATAATTCAAATGGAACATATTTGAGGGTGAAAAGAACTGTTATGCATAACAGAACTGTTATGGTAATGGGCATAAACTCAGGGCCTCCTGGGCAAACTTAGACATACAATGACTGTACTATTTTTTTTTTTTCTATACTTTTTTTTTTTGAGACAGAGTCTTGCTTTGTTGCCCAGGCTAGAGTGAGTGCCATGGCGGCATCCTAGCTCACAGCAACCTCAAACTCCTGGGCTCAAGCAATCCTCCTGCTTCAGCCTCCCGAGTAGCTGGGACTACAGGCATGTGCCACCATGCCCGGCTAATTTATTCTATATATATTAGTTGGCCAACTAATTTCTTTCTATTTATAGTAGAAATGGGGTCTGGCTCTTGCTCAGGCTGGTTTCAAACTCCTGACCTTGAGCAATCTGCGTGCCTCGGCCTCCCAGAGTGCTAGGATTATGGGTGCAAGCCTGCTTGACTCTACTATTAATATGAAGTATTTTTCTATTTGTTTGGTGTAAGAACTTTAAGAAAATTTTTTTTAACTCTGGTAAAACACATGTGCAGCAACTTCTGATTGTTGTTTTTCTGTAACCAAGATATAGTTCCTCGCCTAAGAAATGCAGATGTGAGACTGAAAATTTCAGTAAGTAAGGCTGGTAATTTTTCTCAGTTGCAGATATTTAAAGTCTGTGATTTCTTTGTTTCTCTCATGATTTATGTTTTTTATGGAGCTTTTTCTAGGTGAATCCTAAACTTCTGTTTTTTTTTTTTTTTTTTTTGAGACAGAGTCTCACTTTGTTGCCCAGGCTAGAGTGAGTGCCGTGGCGTCAGCCTAGCTCACAGCAACCTCAAACTCCTGGGCTCGAGTGATCCTTCTGCCTCAGCCTCCCGGGTAGCTGGGACTACAGGCATGCGCCACCATGCCCGGCTAATTTTTTATATATATATCAGTTGGCCAATTAATTTCTTTCTATTTATAGTAGAGATGGGGTCTCGCTCTTGCTCAGGCTGGTTTTGAACTCCTGACCTTGAGCAATCCGCCCGCCTCGGCCTCCCAAGAGCTAGGATTACAGGCGTGAGCCACAGCGCCCGGCCTAAACTTCTGTTTTGATAACTGCAGTTATTTTTGTCTCATTAGTAATAAGAAACTCCCTCCACTCTTTTTTTTGAGACAATCTTTCTCTACTGCCCCAGGTAGAGTGCAGTAATGTCACCATAGCTCACTGCAGTCTGCCTCGGCCTCCCAAGAATGCTAGGATTATAGGCATGAACCACCATGCTTTGCCTCCCTCCATTCATTTTTTAAAAATTGAGTACTATAAATTTTTTTTTTTTTTTGAGACAGAGTCTCGCTTTGTTGCCCAGGCTAGAGTGAGTGCCATGGCGTCAGCCTAGCTCACAGCAACCTCAAACTCCTGGGCTCAAGCAATCCTCCTGCCTCAGCCTCCCAAGTAGCTGGGACCACAGGCATGTGCCACCATGCCTGGCTAATTTTTTCTATATATATTAGTTGCCCAATTACTTTCTTTCTGTTTATATTAGAGACGGGGTCTCTTCTTGCTCAGGCTGGTTTTGAACTCCTGACCTCGAGCAATCCGCCCGCCTCGGCCTCCCAGAGAGCTAGGATTACAGGCTTGAGCCACTGCGCTGAGTACTATATTTTTTAAGTTTTACTTTTATAACCCCAAAATAATAATATTCTAACACTACAGATACTCAGTTTCAAAAGTTAGAATAATAAAGGTTTTACTAAGGAGCTTTAACTAGTTTATTGTGGAAATACTTAGTACACAGATACAATTATTTTTCAGTAATAAGAAGGAAATTTCTGTCTTAAGTAGGAGGCCTAAAAGAAGCTTTAAGTGGTAGAATTAAACATTTTGCATCAGGCCAAGTACAGTTTACAAAAATAAGCTTTATGAAGTCTGTGGTTCTTTTTTTTTTTTTTTTTTTTGAGACAGAATCTCACTTTGTTGCCCAGGCTAGAGTGAGTGCCGTGGCGTCAGCCTGGCTCACAGCAACCTCAATCTCCGGGGCTCAGCGATCCTACTGCCTCAGCCTCCCGAGTAGCTGGGACTACAGGCATGCGCCACCATGCCCGGCTAATTTTTTGTATATATATTTTTAGTTGGTCAATTAATTTATTTCTATTTTTGGTAGAGACGGGGTCTCGCTCAGGCTGGTTTCGAACTCCTGACCTTGAGCAATCCGCCCGCCTCGGCCTCCCAAAGTGCTAGGATTACAGGCGTGAGCCACCGCGCCCGGCCAAAGTCTGTGGTTCTTGAACTTAAAGGCACTGGGACATTTGAATTTTTTGTTTCTTGTTTTTTAAGGAAAAAGATTTTCATTTTTGTCATATGCTTACAGTGATTTGGGTTCAGTAACAGTATGTTATCATATGATACCATAAAGTGTTTGTGTGGACATAATGCTTTCAGTTCCCTGGGGGTGGGGGAGTGTACACTTAAGAGTAGAATTGCTTGGGTCACATGGTAATTCTCTGTTTAACATTTGAGGAAATTCCCAACTGTTTTCGCAAGGGGCTGCCACATTTTATATTCTCACCAGCAGTATTTGAGGGTTCCAGTTTCTCTACATTCTCATCAGGACTTGTTATTGTCCCTCTTCTTGATTATAGCTATCCTAGTGGATGTAAAGTGTTACCTCATTGTGGTATTTATTTATCTATCTATCCATCCATCCACCTATCTTTATTTTTGAGACATGATCTGGCTATGTTGCCCATGACAGAGTGGAGTGGCTATTCACAGGTAAGGTTATAGCCCGTAGTGTACTGTAGCCTCAAACTCCTTGGCTCAAGCTGTCCTCTCCCGTCAGCTTCCCAAGTAGGTGGGCTACAGACGACCACTCCTGGTGCTCATTGTGGGTTTTTTGTTTTGTTTTGTTTTGCTTTGTTTTTGAGACAGGGTCTTGCTCTTTCACTTTGGCTAGAGTGCAGTGGTGTCATCATAGCTCACTGTAGCCTCAAACTCCTGGGCTTGAGCAGTCCTCCTACCTCAGCCTCCGAGGTAGCTGGAACTATAGGCACGCAGCACCGTACCTGACTAATTTTTCTATTTTTTTTCCTTTTTATATATTTATTTTATTTATTTATTTTCTCCAAATGCTTATTGTAGAAGCAATTTTTCTGTTTTTTTTTTTTTTTGTTTTTTAATTTTTTTTATAGAGACTGTGGCTTGCTCTTGTTCGGGCTGGTCTTGAATTGCTGACCTCAAGCCATCCTTCTGCCTCCACCTCAGACTCCTAGAGTACCACAGAGCCCAGCCTCATTGTGTATGTGTGGTTTTATTTATTTATTTATTTAATTTTAAGACAGTCTTTGGGGGCTAGAGTGCCGTTGTATCAGGCTAGCTCACAGCAACCTCAAACTCTTGGGGCTCAAGCAATCCTCCTGCCTCAGCCTCCCAAGTAGCTGGGACTACAGGCATGCGTCACCATGCCTGACTAATTTTCTCTGTATATTTTTAGTTGTCCAGCTAATTTCTTTCTATTTTTAGTTGAGATGGGGTCTCACTTTTGCTCAGGCTGATCTTGAACTCCTGACCTTGAACAATCCTCCTGCCTCTGTCTCTCAGAGTGCTAGGATTACAGGTGTGCAGCCACTACGCCAGGCCCCTCATTGTGGTTTTGATTTGCATTTTTCTAATGACTGATGATGTTGAGTATCTTTTTATGTGCGTATTGCCATTTGTGTATTTTCTTTGAGAAGTAACTATTCAGATTCTTTGCCCAATTAAAAAATTGGATTGTCCTTTTATTGAGTTCATTATATATTGTAGATGCATATCTCTTATCAGATAAATGATTTGCAAGCCAAGCATGGTGACTCACACCTGTAATCCCTGCACTTTAGGAGGCTGAGGCAGAAGGATCCTTGAGGCCAGGAGTTTGAGAACAATTTGAGTACCTCGTGAGAACCCATCTCTACAAAAAATTTAAAAAGTTAGCCAGGTGCTGTGGCATACTTCTATGGTCCCAGCTACTTGGGAGGCTGAGGCAAGAGGATCACTTGAGCCCAGGAGTTAGAGGCTGCAGTGAGCTTTTATCATACCACTGCACTCCAGCCTGGAAGAGCCAGACCCTGTCTTTATTTATTTATTTTTTATTTTGTTTTTGAGACAGAGTGTCACTCTGTTGCCCAGGCTAGAGTGCCATGCGTCAGCCTAGCTCACAGCAACCTCAAACTCCTGGGCTCAAGAGATCCTGCTGCCTCAGCCTTCCAAGTAGCTGAGACTCCAGGTATGCGCCACCATGCCCGGCTAATTTTTTCTATATATGTTTTTAGTTGGGCAATTAATTTGTTTCTATTTTTAGTAGAGATGGGGGTCTCACTCTTGCTCAGGCTGGTTTCGAACTTCTGACCTTGAGGGATCCTCCCACCTCGGCCTCCCAGAGTGCTAGGATTACAAGTGTGAGCCACCACGCCTAGCCCAGACCCTGTCTTTAAAAAAAAAAGAATACATGATTGACAGACATTTTTTCCCATTCTGTGGACTATTTTTTTTACTTTTTTGATGTTGTCATTAATGCACAGAAGTTTCTAATTTTGATGATGTCTAATTTATCTATTTTTTTCTTTTGATTTTGCTTTTGGTGTCATCTAAGGCAGGTTTGCCTAACCCAAGGTCATGAATATATTTGCTGTAATTATTGTAATTGGCAATTAGTCATGCAATTGATTTTTCTCATCTAACAATGTTTCCATGGGTATAAAATTATAAATTTGTTCCTGAATATAAATTTGTCTTTTTGACTAGAAAGTAGCTATAGTGAGTTTGACTTTGTGGTTAGAAACCTATAAGCTTTAGTTTGGTTCTGATAAAAGCAATTTTCAATAACTACCAAATATTTTGTAAAGGGAGGGTCAAGTAATAAATAATGAAGGACAGCTCCATTGGTGAAATTCTTTTTAACTTTTTTTTAGATATTTGATTAACTTTCAGTTCATTGTATCCCTAATAACCACTGTTCTTTTAGAACCCAGATTGACTTGTTCAGAGGGAAATATCAAAACTATTAAGATGTTCATAAGGTAATGAAAAGGCACCATAAATTCCAAATATACTGAGGCTTCTAGTTATAGTTAGGCTTTTAGGTCAATGTGGGTAATAGAACAAGAAACTGAGAACTGCTGTTCCAAAATCAAGAGGCACTTAAGAGCTTAAGCTTATCATATCATCTTGCTATTGATAATTTGAAATATTTAGGACCAACCAACTCTTTAGGGTTATCTTTTTGGGAATGATTGCCCTTTTCTGTTCTATTAAATGCTTTCTTATTCAGCTTAGTTGTTAAGCTAGGTTTTAAAACAAGCTGAAAGAATTTTTGGAAATTCTTATCTGCTCTCTATGTAGTCTTGAAATTATGGAAGAATTTTGCCTTTAGACATCATCAAATCTAGACCCTTTAATTTGAAGATAAGGAAGCAGGATTGAGGAGATTATAAATTTGTTCATAGTCACACAAATAGTGGCAGAACCCAGGTCACTTGAATACCAGTGTACTTTATGCCATCCTTACAAAAAAAAAAAAGAAGAAAACCCAGAATATTTCATAGTATAGCTTAGAAGGGCTTTTGATTTATTGGCTTTGGGAGAGAGCTAAAATTTATTAGTTATTTTTTGTTTGTTTTTATTCATTCAAATTCTTTTTTTACTTTTTTCTCTTTTTCCTGTTATTTTGCCTTAATTTATTAGTTATATTATTAATATATAGCTAGAAAAGTCTAAAATAGGCTGGGCGCTGTGGCTAATGCCTGTAATCCTAGCACTTTGGGGGGCTCCTGAAGGATGATCACTTGAGCCCAGGAATTTGAGACCAGCCTGAGTGATATAGGGAGATCCCATCTCTTAAAAAAAATCAAGTCTAAAATAGGAAAATCTTCCATCAGGAGTCAACTGGTTACATTATTTTGTGGTCTTAGAATTGTCATATCTAGCTTTGTTTAAAATTGGTTATCAACTAAGGCTTTACTGTGTTTTAATTTTAGTAACCTAGTGATTTTCAGCCATTAATCTGCTAGATAATCATGAGATTCGACAGAATTTTTCTTGGTAGATTTTGTGTATGTGTGTATGTACATAGATGTATATGTATATACCAAGTGTATAGCCCAGTGTCTCCCTCATATGTATAAGGTACTTAATTATAGTTAATATTAGGGAGTTTTTCTCACATTTTCTACCCACAATACTCGCTTCAAACTGTATTTTTTACATCTGTGCCCAGAGTACACATTCCCAGTTTTGTGTCTGAGTCTGAACATATCCATAACATTATAATTAGTGGCATTATTTTTAAAAATTATTTTTTATGCATTCATTCATTTATTTAAATTGGCATTATATGTGTATATTAAAAGACCAGTAAAAGGTCCTGGGGCTGTCTTCCATTCCTCTTTAACCTATCCAGTAGCTACCATTGTTTTCAGTTTGTTGTGAATTTTTTTTTTTTTTTGGAGACAGAGTCTTACTTTGTTTCCCAGGCTAGAGAGTGAGTCCCTTGGCATCAGCCTAGCTCACAGCAACCTCAAATTCCTGGGTTGAAGCAATCCTGCTGCCTCAGCCTCCCCTATAGCTGGGACTACAGGCATGCGCCACCATGATGCCCGGCTAATTTTTTTTTCTATATATATTAGTTGGCCAATTAATTTCTTTCTATTTATAGTAGAGACGGGCCTCGCTCTTGCTCAGGCTGGTTTCGAACTCCTTACCTGGAGTAATCTGCCCGCCTAGGCCTCCCAGAGTGCTAGGATTACAGGCGTGAGCCACTGTGCCCCGCCAGTTTGTTGTGAATTTTTTATGTAGTAAAATGTTACGCAACTTGTTGCATATATTGTGTAATGTAGGTCCTGAGAGGCAGTCATTTAGAGTCCTGTTTTGGTGTAGGTCAAAATGTTAGATTTTAGGGAAAAATTGATAAGGATTTCTAAAAAATTTGCCTATCTTCTACCTGGATTGTTGTAAATAATCTGTAAATATTTTACCTGAAGATCTAAGTGGAAGATGGGACAATTTTTTTTTTTTTAAGTTTTCAAGCTTTTTTTTAGGTATAATGATCCAGGAGGCAGTTTAGATTTTGTTGAAAGCAGCCATATGCATGGACCTGTAGTAGGCAAATGTTTTTACTAAAATCTTTCAATGAATTTTTTATGACTCTATAAATTGGTGACTTAATTTTTTTCTTGCCTCTTATCCCCTCTTACAGTGTATAGAATAATTTATTTTTCCAAAATTCAAGTTTTATCCACATTCTTGGTAAGATTCACCATTGGATACAACAGTGGTGTTTGTACTTTTTTGCACCCCATGGGAATCTGATCAGAGTTGTATACTTCCCAGAAAAAGTATAAATATGGATACTAGAATTCTTCATGCAACTTTGGGGTGATGGTATCATTGAACTCCTTTGGCTATCTTTTAAAAATTTTTAGTATTTATTTACTTGGAGACAGAGTCTCACTATTACCCAAGCTGAACTCCATCTCCTAGGCTCAGGTGATCCTCCCACCTCAGCCTCCTGACTAGCTGGGACTACAGGTATATGCCACGGGACCCAGCTCCTTTGGTCATCTTTGTATCCATGGACCTGCAGTTAGGGCTTCATGCTTTATTTGATGTAATCAAACTCTTTAGCATGTTGAAGTTGGCATACCAGGCATTTTAGGTTCTTGCTGTAATCCATGAATTTAGGTTTCTAGCTTCTTCCTCTGCTGCTTTCTCTTCTCCCTACCCTGTCCGTGAACCACTTTAAAAAACTCAGTATTTCCCTTATGCTTGCTGCTTCCTCTGCCCCTCTTCCCCTTCTCCACCTGGTGTACTGCTGCTTTTATTACTGCACATATTAGTTCATCTGAAACTTTTCTGTTTTATATCTGTGCTCCCTGACCTGTGACTTGTTTTTTCCCATAGTATTGTCTCCTATAGCATGTTTTTTTTTTTTTTTTTTTTAAAGAGAAAGAGTGTCACTGTCACCCAGGCTGGAGTACAGTGGCACAATCATAGCTCACTGTAACCTTGAACTCCTGGGCTCAAGTGATCCTCCCACTTCAGCCTCCCAAAGTGCTAGGATTCCAGGTGTGAGCCACCATTTTCTTTTTCTGTTTAAGACTCTTACTATATAGGGCATGTCCTTTTTTTAAATTAATTAATTTTTTTCAGCATATTATGGGGGTACAAATGTTAAGATTACGTATATTGCCCTTGCCCCCCCCCTTGGGGGCATGTCTTTTGATGGACAGTAAAGAGGCCTGTCACATTAATTATTTTAGTTGTTCTGGAGAATGGACTGCGGTTTTCACACACATTCTGTGTTTTAATTAGACCATCTCAAACATACTCTTTCAATTTGGTGAAAATCATCCTAGCTCATTCCCCATGACGCAGAAATAGGCAAACTGTTTCTATTCTATCAGCAAATATTGTGTCTGCTGGACTTCTTTGTGGTATAATTACTCTTCTTTCCTTTGTAATTAGTAAGTATCCTGGAGGAGGTACTTTGAAACTGTATAAGTACAGATGCTCCCCTTACAATGAAGTTATATCTTGATAAACTCATCGTAAATGGAAAATGTTCTAAGTTGAAAATGCATTTAGCACACCCAGCCTACTGAAAGTCATAGTTTAGCCTAGCCCACATTAAGTATGCTCAGAACATTAGCCTACAATGTTGGGCAAAATCATTTTACATAAGCTTATTTTAGAAAGTGTTGAATACCTCATGCAATTTATTGAATAATATACTGAAAGTGAAAAACAGAATGATTGTATGGCTATTTTTGGTTTCTGCTGAATACGTATTACTTTTCATATCTTCATAAGTTGGGGACCATCTCTATACTGTTTCTTCTCAAACTTTTTTCCACTAATTTTAGCATTAATTGGTGGAGCCTGCTTGTAGCAACTCTTGGTATTCCAATGGTGATTTTCTGTTAGCATATATTTTAACATCTATTAAAATTTTCATACATGCCATGCTTTATGCACGGCATTGGGAATATGGTCATTAAAAACATTCATTCCTTGCTTACAGGGAATTTAGAGTTCAGACAGAAAGATAGACATGTAGTAGTTCTTACCAGTACGATATATGCTTTTCTAGGATTATGCATAGTATACTTCGGGATTGCAAAAACTGATAAATAGCCGGGCGCGGTGGCTCACGCCTGTAATCCTAGCTCTCTGGGAGGCTGAGGCAGGCGGATTGCTCGAGGTCAGGAGTTCGAAACCAGCCTGAGCAAGAGCGAGACCCCGTCTCTACTATAAATAGAAAGAAACTAATTGGCCAACTAATATATATAGAAAAAATTAGCCGGGCATGGTGGCGCATGCCTGTAGTCCCAGCTACTTGGGAGGCTGAGACAGAAGGATCGCTTGAGCCCAGGAGTTTGAGGTTGCTGTGAGCTAGGCTGACGTCACGGCACTCACTCTAGCCTGGGCAACAAAGTGAGACTCTGTCTCAAAAAAAAGAAAAGAAAAAAAAAAAAAAAACTGATAAATAAGCAGAAATTTACAAAAATAATTGAACATTGTTATGGAAATATACCAACAAAGATAGTGAGCATTTGTGAGAAAGAGATTTCAGAAGAGCATTTTTTTTTTTTTTTTTTTGAGACAGAGTCTCGCTTTGTTGCCCAGGCTAGAGTGAGTGCCGTGGCGTCAGCCTAGCTCACAGCAACCTCAAACTCCTGGGCTCGAGTGATCCTTCTGCCTCAGCCTCCCGGGTAGCTGGGACTACAGGCATGCGCCACCATGCCCGGCTAATTTTTTATATATATATCAGTTGGCCAATTAATTTCTTTCTATTTATAGTAGAGACGGGGTCTCGCTCAGGCTGGTTTTGAACTCCTGACCTTGAGCAATCCGCCCGCCTCGGCCTCCCAAGAGCTAGGATTACAGGCGTGAGCCACAGCGCCCGGCCCAGAAGAGCATTTTAAACAATAGAAAACACTCCTACCTCATTATAAAAATAATCCATATTTGTTGTGGGCAACATGGAAAAACCCAAAGTATAAAGAAGACAGTAAGATTTTAGCATAGCTTGATGCTCTGTTAACTTTTCTTTTTTCTTTTTTTTTTTTTATTTCTTATTGTCAGTCCTGACCTAACTTTTCTTTTTTTTGAGAGAGACAGATTCTTGCTCTGTTGTCCAGGGTAGAAGTGCTGAGGCATCAAGCTTAGCTCACAGCAACCTCAAACTCTCGGGCTCAGGTGATCCTCTGAAGTAGCTGGGACTACAGGCATTCACCATCACATCTGACTAATCTTTTGTTTCTATTTTTAGTTGGCTAGCTAATTTTTTGTATTTTTGTATATATATATATTTTTTTTTTTGAGACATAATCTCACTCTGTTGCGCAGACTAGAGTGAGTACCATGGCATCAGCCTAGCTCACAGCAACCTCAAACTCATGGGCTCAAGGAATCCTCCTGCCTCAGCCTCCCAAGTAGCTGGGGCTATAGGCATGCACCACCATGCCTAGGCTAATTTTTTCTATATATATTATTTGGCCAATTCATTTCTTTCTATTGATAGTAGAGACAGGATCCTGCTCTTGCTCAGAGCTGGTTTCGAACTCCTGACCTCGAGCAGTCTGCCCACCTCGGCCTCCCAGAGTGCTAGGATTACAGGCGTGAACCACCGCGCCTGGCCCTGGAGGCCAATTAATTAACTAGAGTCAATTCTTGTTATGTATAGTAGTTATGTTCTGTAAAGTTGCCCATAAAACTGAATGAGCAAATATTGGACTATTGATCCTAGGGGAAATACAGGGTTAGTCCTGTAAGTGTCTGATGATGTTTTGTTGGCTGATCAATAAATAACCTTATTTTATGTGTTGCCATTTAAAGATAGCTTATTTAATATACATTGTAGATCAATTAAAATTGAACTCATGGCAAACAGCACTTTAACTCCTACTTGAACCAAGTTTATCTAACGTCTGTTTTTCCCCTATAGTGCACATCACTGCCTTCTTGCACTTAAACATGATGGGGATGAGGTGGCATTTTAAACAGGAAAGTACCAACGAAAAGCACAAAAATGTGAAAAGCGGGATACTCAATATACAGTAAAAAGGACATTTGTTTGCAGTAGGAGAGCTGAAGTAAGAAGATAGGGTGTCAGCGTCTGTGACCTCAGCTAAAACCTTGCTCTCTGAATATCTCAAAATATTTGCTGCCTTTGTAATCATTTGTGGACATGCACATGCTTTGTGTGGGTGGAATGACACTATAGGTATTGTTTTTGGGGGCTACAGGTCAGTTTTAGCAAGTACAAAAATTCACAAATGCAGTCTGGGAGTAATGAAGATCGACTATAGTTTGAGCATAGGGAAGCAATAAACAGTTTTTCCTGTAAGGTACTTTTGGTTGTTAACTCTAGGGGTATAAGAATTGTGCTTTTTAAGGTGGATTGCTTTAGCCCAGGAATTTAAGGTTGTCATGAGCTATGATGACACTTTAGCCTGGGCAACAGAGTGAGACCCTGTCTCCAAAAAACAAAAAAAGTATGCTTTTTAATCCACAAAGTGTATACTGAAATTTATTCCTGAACCTAGTCATATAGGAGACAAATGATAAAGACATTAATATAAATTTATTTCTAAAAGCAATATACACAAGACAAGAGACAACAATGCACATAGTGGTGGGAATAAAACTGGTTAATAAAAAAGAAAAAAAGTAAGCATTCAACCTTACTAATAATCATGAAACCTAAAGTTGAAACAGGAAAGAAGGAATGATTTTTGACCTAATTAAAATAGCAAAGATTCAGTAATTCCTCTTGTGATGAAAATAAATGATTCTGCAGAAAAAGGTGAATGCATAAATATGATCAGTGCTGTTTGAACTTTAGTAGGATATTATTTAAAACATATCAAATGTGGAACAGAGACATTAAAGGAAATCACATTAATAACTATTTATTGAAACATTTAGAAAGTTGTTAGAAACATTTGCAGAGATTTTTGTAATATGGAAAACTCTTAAGCTGTAATTAAGGGCAAAAAAAGCAGAGTAAAAATTATGTAAGGCCGGGCGCTGTGGCTCACGCCTGTAATCCTAGCTCTTGGGAGGCCGAGGCGGGCGGATT